>NC_133769.1:263665716-263675995 GCF_003597395.2 Chelonoidis abingdonii
AAGCCTCATCCACCTCTTCCACCTGGTTAGGTGGCCTGTAGTAGACTCCTAGCACGACATCACCCTTGTTTTTTTCCCCTTTTATCCTAACCCAGAGACTCTCAACACTTCACTCAACACTTTACAGAAGCGTAAATTACTATGTAGCATAAAGAAGCTGGAGATTGATTCAAACAGCAACACTGTCATTGTATAATGCATAACTGGTTGTGAGCCTATAACTGTAAGTGGATCATCAACCAGGGTTGTCAAAACAAAGTCCAAACTCTGAGTTTCCAATTCTCATATGACTAAAGTGTGTGTATTGTGCAGGAAAAGCAATAGATTGGAATATTTAGATATAAATTAATATATGTTTAATTAATGTATCACTGATGTTTATTAGAACCTCTTTAAAATTGTGTCTCCTTTCAATTTAAATATCTCAGGTGTTCCTTTGACTTGATATTATGGTGTGTGCTTACAGATAAAGGTTAAGGGCTGGATTCTGCTTAGCCCTTAAGCAGGTGTGAAGTGGGTGGAGGGGGATGGAAGGGAGTAAGAAGGACCCCTCTTCTTGTGCACTCTGCACAATGATTAGGGGGAGTTGTAATCCCTGCTTCTAGAGAAGCTCAGGAACTGTTTCCTAATAACTCTCCAAGGCATACTAAGCCCAAAGATGTCATCTTGAGGTGGGGAAGGGTGGGGAGCAAGTTGAGTTATGGTTTCACCATGTTGGCCAGCATAGATTGCTGACCAGGGAGGGAGGAGGAGAGTATGAACTGGTCAGAAGCCAAATTGGAAGGAATCAAAGAGAGAGCTGGAGAGAAAGTTGAGCCATCCATAAAATAAATAATTTACTGGGGGAAGAGAGCCACCTCTACATTTCCGCTGATTTCACAGCATAATAAACCTTTTGGCTTTTGTGGCTACTGAAGTAACTTCCCTTCCTGCTACTTCTTTAATTTTCTTTTGCTGTTGCAGTACACAATGAACAACTGAACAATAATAGACATTTTCTTTCAGTTCTGCGGGCAGAGGTCACTATATTTTGTAAAACATTCAGTTCTGAAAATCTTTGGATCGAATAAGTGATGCTAAAAGGTGAACACATAGTTGTACAATTTTCACAAGGTTTTTGGTTTTAAATGGATTTTTAAGCATTCAGAATGCTAGATTAATTTCTTTTCAATGGTTTTAATTCAAGTTTTTAAAAAGTCACATGCTGTAATGTCATACAGAGGTGAATCTGCCAATAATAGAACTGAACATAATGTGATATTTTCATTCTATTCTTTATCCAAAGCGTCTGCAGACCTCTTGATCTTACTTCTAATCCAGTCTACTATCCTCCCACTCACTGACCTACTTGAAGTATCAGTTCCATAAGCAAGAAACCAGACAAGAAGTACTTCTCTGAAAATATTTTTAAAGCAGATATTATTGTTCTCCCAAGTTATTATGTTAGATGTTTACTAGATTCTTTTAAAATGATTAATAACTCTGCAAAGCCTGAATTTTAATTCAGAGCCACAATGGCAGAATGGGAAGAATTTATTTTAATTTAATTTATCAACATTTTTCTCCTGTGTGTGACATTGTTTTCAGTTGGGGCAAATTCTTGTTTTGTCTCAAAAAAATAAAAGTGTATCAGATAAACAGCATTTATACTTGCAACCAATCCAGCAAAATAAAGCAATTTACCTGTTCATATGTATTCTTTTGAAATTCCTCAAACCCAAAGATATCCAATATTCCAATTTCAAATACCTGGTCACTGAAACAAAAAGATAGTACAGGTTACAGATATTCAAGCAAGAGGAAAATGTATTTCTCCTGTCCATATAAGTTTTGTTTTAGGATGCAAGTACTCCACACACTCCAAGATAGTATGGTCTACATAAGCACATCACACACACGATAAAGCCTTGTGATAAAGTTGTCATAAGTAGATAGGTAAGGTAAGGGTTAATTTTCTTTTACTGTAAAGGGTTTACAAAGGGAACCAGAACACCGACCAGAGGACCAATCAGGAAACCGGATTTTCAAAATAATAAGGGGCGGAACCTCTGGAGTTTTTGGGCTTGTTCGGGGTCTTTTTGGTTGCCTCGGCCTGTGAGTAAACAAGCTTTCTTCTAACTCTATCTTCTTTCAAATATTTACTAAACATCTGTGGTACAAAAGGAAACAAAGTTAATCGGCTGTGATGTGCTTTGATTGTATTTACATGGTGTTTGATTTGCTGACTGGGTTAATGGGCTTCTTTAACCAGGGTTCTATTTTTTCTATAGCCTATTCCCTGTTTGAAATTCTTAAATGCAGAGTTAATATATGTAAGTTCTTTCTTTTTTTTTATAACAGTTCTTTTTTTAAAACTTGTGGGAGTTTCTTTCTAGTGAGGCAAAGGGATAGAAATTTCTGTACCGAGGTATCCTGTCTCCCTCACGGAAGACAGGAGGGGCAGAGAAGCATTACATTCCTGGTGTTGACTTTCTATTGTGTCCCCAGGCTTGGGAACAGGCTTACGGGGAAAGAGAGAAAGAATCAACTCTGTTCTCTTGTGTTTGAAGTTTTCTCTAGTTACTGCTACGAGGCAAAGGAAGGGGTGAAATCTCCTGGTGTGTTAGCTGTGACTAGGGTTAAATGCATAGCCTCGAGGGAGGTAAATAGCTCTCGTGTTTTTGCATTCACGGAGTTAAGTATAGCATCGCCCAGGCTCACCCAAGGAAAAGGAGGGGGAGCTGGGGATGAGCTAGGGAGACCCAGGGGTCTGGGTCTTGAGGGGGGGCTCCCCCAGGGAAAGGTTGGGGTGACTCAGGGTAACCAGGAACCCTAAAAAAAAATCCTGGTTGGTGGCAGCGAAATCAGATCCAAGCTGGGTATAAGCTTGGGGGAGGTTCACAGTAAACACTCAGATTTTGAACGCTAAGTCCAGATTTGAGACACACGTTTACCACAAAAGTGCACTGACTTTGACTACCTCATCAACACCCTACCGCATGAGTCATCTTGCACAGGGATTGTTAATATTCCAGAGCTCTAAGCAGTTTCAACAGTCACCATTTAAACATAGAATAAAATAAGTCCAAAAAATGTTTTGCTTGTTTACACTAAGACCAACATTTTCAAACATTCAGGAGCCCATCTGATAACTCAGATGTGAGATGGGCAGCTAGTGGGAATGGGCAGGTGTTTGGATGCACGCAGTTGCCTAAGCATCCATTTTCCAGCAGGATTTTTCCAAAACATCTGCACCTATTTCCTGTGTGCTCAAGGCAGAGTGGAAATGCCAAAAGAATGCATATTAGCATAGGAAAAGTCTCAACTTATATATGCTAATGGGACTTGGACATCTAGTGAGACATGTAAAATATCATTTTCAGCCACTGTTAGAGATTACCCAAGCCCACAAGATTTTAGGCTGGTACTAGTGACAGTGCAGACAAGGAAGCTCAACTGCAAGATCTAGACACTGACAACACCATTATAAAACAAACAAACAAACAAACAAACAAAAGAAAAGTCCCCAAACCCTTGTAGACATACTACCAGGCAAGCACCCAACAGCTATATGTGCCAATGTAAAACAGAAGCTGTGGGCTCAGGGTGTAAACCTGGTAACAGTTAATGGGGGTAATGGCAGGATGTAGGGGTTGTGGTATTTCGCCAGATATCTAGCTACTAAACCCATAAACCCTAGTGCATACAGCTGTCATATTCATAGCACAGGTGTGTTTTTGATTTCTATAGGTTGCATTTCCTGCTATCGGGCTCCAGGGACCAGTATAAATGGTAAGTTCACCATAATGTAGAATTCCTGAATAATTTAATGCTGGGTCTGCCTACCCATCGGGAAGCTCGTCTTTAACCTTTGGGCTCTTCGATTTCGGAAGCCCTTTTAGGATTTAGCATCTACACTGTGCTTTAAAATCCGCAGCAGCAAGTCTCAGAGCCCAGGTCTACAGACTTGGGCATGTGAGTCTCGTGCTCAGGCACTAAAAACAGCAATGTAGCACCTCAGGGTGGAGCTTGGGCTTTGAAACCAACTTTCCCTAGGCTTCAGAGCCCAAGCCGAAATGTCTACCCTGATGTTTTTAGTGTCACAGAGTGAGCCTTGCAAGCCCAAGTCTATAGATCCAGGCTATGACACTCATTGCTGTGGGTTTTAAAATGCAGTGTAGTCATACCCTTAGACACAAATAGGCTTCACTGATGTCAATAGTGTCCCTGATGGTCCTCGGTAAAGACACAAAAGCATCGACGGCAAGTAGCAGGGATGCCAATACTCTGGCTGGAACAGAGGACATTATTGCTCCAGGTCAGCCTCCACAGCTTCCTTCATGTCATCACATCCTAGAGGTACTGGATCGATTCAGGGGTAAGCCTGTATCTCTGTATGACCTATGGCTCAGGAGAGACAAGGAAGGTCCTCTGAGGATCATAGAGCCTGAGAGGAAGGAAAGGCCATCTCTGCTCAGAGCCTTGATCTCTTTACTTCACTAACCTTTCCCTGAGTTGCCTCAGAATGTATCCAGCTCAGTTAGTTGGGCTACTGCAGCCTCTTCTGACTCCCAATTCCCCCAGTGAAAAACATTACTCTAAGGCCTGCTATATGTATCTCTAATCCTTTCATCTCCTGCACCCTGCCTCTCATATCACCTAATCCTCACTATCCTCCTCTTTCCCTATACCAGTTGTGTACTCCTCAGTAAAACCTGTCTGTCTGTCTCAAATTTTTCTTTTGGGATTCTTACACTGTGTGCTGTCTGCTTCAAAGGTGCACAGACCAAAGAGCAGTCAATGAGGAGTTGATGTGTGAATATCTTCCTCCAGTTTGTGTACTCTGCCTTAATCTGCCCATTTCAATTGCTCGAGCCACTGGGAATTCAGATAACTTTGAACATTCTTAGGCGTGGCTATTCGCACGTACCAAAACATTTGGAAGTGTGGGACTTTGGTAGGACACAGCAGGCTACCTCCACAATTCAACAGCTGTCCCTCTTAATTGAGCTTTGTTTCCAGGATCAGCATTTGGGCTTCAGCAGAACAGACATCCTCTTTCTATATAGGAGGGTGCTCACATAAAGCTACATGTCAGCAGTGCATATCATCTCAATTAATCAAATATATATATCAGGTAGTTAAGCCAAAAAAATAAAGTTTAAAATGCTAAATCCTCAATTGGTGTAATTCCACTGAAGTTAATTCAGCAGCATCCATTCACACCAGGTAAGGATCTGTCCCTAAATTTCAAAACAGCATCTCCGTACCTCGATCCACTCCCCAAGAAACCTCTTACATTTAATAAAACAGAATTATCAACATCTTTGCTGACATTCTGAGCCTTCCTCAGAGACAGGGAAGGCATTTTTAAAAGCTTTCCTCAGATGTCATACCCCAAAAATTCCCATTCATTTCTGAGAAGTAGTAGTTCAATAGTAGCATTAACTCTACTGATCATTGCAAGACTGACTATATTCTCAAAGGACAGGGCAGAGAGATGCATAATAAATCTAGACTAAACTGACTTTGTTGAGTGGGAGAGGTTATTATGAGATTGATTAGCATATGAGGAAATGTCTTCACCAAGAAAAAGAGAAATAACACTGGCTACATTTCTAATAATGCAACCCATTTTAACTTTTTGCTTAAAAAATGTAAGCTTCAGTCTCATATATTTATAATTCAAGTCTCCATTTAAGCAGAGATACACCAGCCTTGTACTCTCTGTATTTTCAAGAGGATCACCAACAGATGAATCATCTCTAATCTTTATACTTTGCATTTATTCACAAGTTATAATAGCAAACAGCATGGGTCTAAATTAAACCTGGGGAAAGTTACGCAGACCTAATAGAGGGCAGAATTTGGACCATAGTCATTTTCAAAAGGAACATCTACTATCTTCCCTGAAAACACTGTATAGTCTCTTAAATACTTAGCATGTTATTGTTTTAGTAAACACATTTGAAAGGTGGATGAACACCAGAACGCCTTTGTTATTTGTGGATTGGCAGACATCCGTCAATCTACCTTTATAGTATTTGCAAAAAGATGGGTTCTCCCATGCCTTTCCCTCAGTTAACCAACATACAAGACTGTCTCAAACACATCCTCTTGCTAGGGTTTTCAGCAATGGAATCCTACAGACAACTATATATAATAAACACAAGGATCAACACACCTACCTTCACAGATCCAGTAACCACTCCAAACAAGAAATCTGTTGTCTATAGCCAGGCGGTCAGATGCCACAGAATATACTCCAAGGAGAAAGTCTGGAATATACACCTTAATACATTTAAAACCACCTTCCCTTAACAAAGAGACTTCACCAGAGAAGTAGCTCATATCATGGAACAGGCCACCCAAATACCTTGAGAGAACCTGCTTCAATACAAGAAAAAAAAAAACATTGACCACACACCTCTAGTTGTCATCTATCACCCTACACTGGAACTCATATGGGCTATCATTAACAATTACAACCCATATTAAATGGGGACCCCATCCTGAAAGAAACCTTTTCCGAACTCCCTCTTCTGGCCTTCAGATAACCCCCAATCTTGCCAAGCTTATCATCAGAAGCAAGATCCCCACAGACCAGAACACACAATTCAAAAGTAGCACCAGACCCTGCCAGAACAACAGATGCAAAACTTGTAGATATATCTTCACTGTGATGATCAATACCCACTATAACACACCTTTCAAAATCGATGGGTCCTATGCAAGACTATCAAAACATGCGGCGTACCTCATCCAGTGCACTAAATGCCGAAGAACAGTTATGTAGATTAAATGAAACAATCACTACACTCATGAATGAACTCACATAGAAAAATGATAACAACAAAAATACCATATCATCCATAGGTGAACACTTTTCACAAAACAGTCACTCCATATCTAATCTCTTGGTCCTTGTCTTAAAAAGAAAACCTGCACAATATCTTCAAAAGACAAGTCTGAGAGTTTAAAATCACGGACTCAAAAAGGCACTGGATTTAGGGCTCATTACAACAACCTGTAATCCGCCTTTCTCCTCAGACTGCAGAGGTATCAGCAGCTCACTTCACCTTGAATAGTCTCTTGCAACATTTGTTAACTCCTTGTACTTAACAATTCGTTCCATCTTGTGGTTAGTTGTGACACTCTAAGTATCTTTCCCAGACCTGAAGAAGAGCTTTGTGTAAGATCAAAACCTTGTTTTTTTCACCAGCAGAAGTTGGTCTAATAAAAGATATCTCACCCACCCTGCCTCTATAAATTTCAAGACAGATAAATTAGATAACATAATTCTTCACCTCTCCCTAATACCTTTCCATGTAACTTCCTCTCAGAGTAATAGTCAGGGCCTCCTTTCCTTGCTTCACTCCTATGTAACCCATCAGGCTCCCTCTCCTCAAGACCTGTGTTACTACTTTTAGACAGAGCCTTGCCACTGCCTGTGAGATTTTCCTCCTGATGAACAAGAGAGTTCCATGACTTCCTTAACCCCAGCGGGGCGGTAGGTCCCTAAAACATTTGGCCACAATAATGACTGACATATCATCATCTGAGGCATCCTACCCATGGACCATTGCTGTACCTCATCTCCAGAAATCCCCAAGGACAAAGGTGACATGAATGGGATCTGCTGTCTTGAGCAGCATACTTTTAACTAAATCATCTTGCACTTATATTTGGACACATCTGAAAACCACTAAGCCTTATCCCAATCCAGCTTCTAGCGTGTCTGGCACAGTATATCTTCAGAGGATACAGCTGGCCAGAAAATAATAATTTTGTTTCACAAAACAAATTGAGGTTGTGAAAGTAGTGTTAGTTCCAGTGTGGAAACTGTTTCTTCCACATCCGAGGAGTGTGCCCTAACCATTGGGATATTGGCTATCTTGACAAAAAAGTTGTCCGAACTGACACATTTCCATGAAACATGTTGACAGAAAAAAAAGCATTGTCAAAATAATTTGATCAGCTCTACCTGAGATTTCTGGCCCTTGTGTCCTTGATGAGGTCATCTCTCTCTCTCCACACCCACATGCAGTGCAGTCACACTACATAAATCAGACTAGGTATTTTTTCCCTTTTAATAAGAGCCACCTAGTCTGGCTACAAGGGGCTACATCAGAATAACTGCATCCCCACACTGGTCTCTAAGTCTGTCTTCTTGTCATCACACTCTGGAAAAATGGATTTGACTAAGAAATCCAGTAATTATCTTTGTTAACTTTTTGTCCATTTTTGGTAACTTAAATTTCAACAGACAATGTAATACACTAATTAAAATAATATTTTATAGTTGGCTATAAATTATTTCACTACATTTATGTGTGTGTGTCCTTATCCCACTCTAAGACTTTTCCTCCCAGGAGAGGGTTGGGACATATTTTTCTTGCTTAGCTGTCAATCATACTAATTCCAGCAAAATTACTTTTCTTAAATTAATCATAACAGAGATTTCCAAAGCAAAATAGAAGGATATGTTCTCTCATGTTTACAAAGTTTACAAAGCACTGCTTTCTTACTTTCATTAAACATGGCCTGGTAATATAGAAGCACGCACCTTACTTATTGAAAGAAAGACGTCTCTAGAGCCAATATTCCTATATTGTGATATTGGTTTTACTTATTGAAAGGCTCAATATTTACATGGTCTAAGTGTCAATATTGTAGAGCAATCCTAAAAAAAGTAAAGTAAAATAAGGACTATTGAGAAAGAAAATTCTTCCTTTTTAATGTGTGTCCCTTGAGATTTCTGGTGGCATATATACCTTTGGCAGCTGTGCAGGTGAACAAGCCCCTGATGGTGTGGCTGTCTGTAAGAGAGGGCAGACCTGTCTCCAAAGGTCTCTGAAAAGGAGGGATCGTCCTTCAGGATGGGTTGTAGATACTTGATGATGCTCTGGGAGAGGTTTTAGTAGGGCACTGTGGGTGATGGCTAGTGGTGTTCTGTTACTTTCTTTGTTGGGCCTGTCCTATACAGGATAGGATGCCACTAGCCGTCTCCTACATCCCCCAACCAAAACCTCTCCAGCGCATCATCAAGGATCTACAACCGATCCTGAAGGACAGCCCCACAACCTTAAGCAAATACTCACAAGCAACTAAACACCACACAACAAAAACACTAACCCAGGAACCAATCCCTGCAACAAACTCCATTACCAACTCTGTCCGCATATCTATTCAAGGGACACCATCATATGACCTAACCACAGCAGCTACACCATCAGGGGCTTGTTTACCTGCACATCTACTAATGTGATATATGTCATCATGTGCCAGCAATGTCCCTAAGCCATATATATTGGCCAAACCGTACCATCTCTACACAAAAGAATAAATGGACACAAATCAGACATCAAGAATTGCAACATTCAAAAATCAGTAGGAGAGCACTTCAGTCACCCTGGACACTCAATAACAGACTTAAAAGTGGTACTTCTTCAATAAAAAAAACTTCAAAAACAGACTTCAATGAGAAACTGCAGAACTGGAATTAATTTTCAAACTGGACACCATCAAATTAGGCCTGAATAAAGACTGGGAGTGGATGGGTCACTATAAAAAGTAACTTTCCCTCTGCTGATACTCACACCTTCTTGTCAACTGTTGGAAATGTGTGACATCCACCTTGATTGCATTGGCTTCATTAGCACTACAAAAGTAATTTTCCCTCTCTAGATATTCACCCCTTCTCATCAGCTGTTGAGAATAGGCCACTTCCACCTTAACTGAATGGCCTCATTAGCACTGACCCCCCACTTGGTAAGGCAACTCCCATTTTTTCATGTGCTGTAATATTTATACTGCTCACTGTATTTTTCACTCCATGCAGCTGATGAAGTGAGTTTTAGCCCACGAAAGCTTATTCCCAAATAAATTTGTTAGTCTCTAAGGTGCCATGGGGACTCCTTATTGTTTTTGCTGATAAAGACTAATACGGCTACCACTCTGAAACCTAACTCCTAAGAGCAACTCATTGATACCAGGCTTCCTGATTGATACTATCATGGCAGATGTCAAACCAGTGATCATAAGGTGCTGTTGACCCATTTGCAATTCCTGGGAGAGATGGACAGATTTCCCTTACAATGGTTCTGCACGCTCATTTCAGAGCAATCCTTACAGGTTGATACTGAGGCCTGGTCTACACTACGCGTTTAAACTGAATTTAGCAGCATTAAACTGATTTAACCCTGCACCCATCCACACAACGAGGCCCTTTATACTGATATAAAGGGCTCTTTAAACCGGTTTCTGTACTCCTCCTTGATGAGAGGAGTAGCGCTGAAAT
>NC_133769.1:263677279-263709831 GCF_003597395.2 Chelonoidis abingdonii
GGAGCACCCATGACAGCAGCAGATGGTACAGAATGACTGATAACCATCATCTCATCGCCAATTTACAATGGCACGGCAGACAGTGCAATAGGGATGGTAACCGTCTCTGCTACCTTGCAAAGGCAAATGAATGCTGCTGTGTAGCACTGCAGTACCACATCTGTGAGCAGCATCCAGTACACATATGGTGACAGTGACAAAAGGCAAAACGGGCTCCACGGTTGCCATGCTATGGCGTCTGCCAGGGCAATCCAGGGAAAAAGGACGCGAAATGATTGTCGGCCGTTGCTTTCATGGAGGAAGGATTGAGTGACGACATTTACCCAGAATCACCCACGACACTGTTTTTGCCCCATCATGCATTGGGATCTCAACCCAGAATTCCAATGGGCGAGGGAGACTGCGAGAACTATGGGATAGCTACGGAATAGCTACCCGTAGTGCAACACTCCGGAAATCGATGCTAGCCTCGGTACATGGACGCACGCTGCCAAATTAATGTGCTTAGTGTGGCCACATGCACTCGACTTTATACAATCTGTTTTACAAAACCGGTTTATGTAAAATCGAAATAATCCCGTAGTGTAGACATACCCTGAGTAACTACTTTTCTGCTCCTGAAGGTTTTCAGCTATGGAAATCTGTAAAGTTCAGTCATATCATTCCTTTGGTTCAATGTCTATGTAAAGCAATGAGGTGCAACTGTGAGGTGGTATGGCTTAACATGTCATCACTATGATGGCACTCAGCTTTACATCTCCTTTTCATCTGACCCAGACACAGTCCTCTCCCTGCTCCTCCAACATCTGGCAGTGACCAGGATGAAAGCTAGCTGGTTTAAGTTTGATCTGGATAAAGTATAAGTGATACTTATTAACAAGGGGAAGTACTATGATGATTTGATACAGTATATAACCTTTCCAACTGAGGCCTAGTGTAGGCCTATATACCTACACATACATCGCCAGAACAGCAGTTCACCTTTGCCTACAACGATTATTGTTGTAAATGTAAAGGTTGATGGGACTGACTTAGCGGGTCTCTAATTCTCTTGATTATCCCTCTGAGACACTGTGGAGGCACTGACTTCTCTGTTTAGCCACTCCTCTGAGGCCTGACTGGTATATGCAGGTTGGACATGAGGAGTGGGGAAGGGGAGGAGGAAGGAATCACAGACTTAACATCTGATGCTGCAGGTACTTGCATGACTAGTACTGGGTGGTAAAGATTTTTTTCAACCACAGTATCCAGGTTGATTCAAAACCTTCCACACTTCACTCACTGCTAGCTAACTTTCCCATCTCTTGAAAGGCTAGATTTGTTATGCAGTTTAAACATCTGTTTTTGTCTTTTATGAGTAAGCATAAAAAAACCTCAACAACAATGCATACTGGGCCAAAGCTCAAAAAATGACATTAGGCCCTATACTGCATTAGGGATTTTTATTTTCCAAATCACATGGGGCAATGTTGATTCATGCTGTGGGTTCATGTTTTCATTTGAAGGGTCCCCCTATGATCCTCTCCTATTGCTGAGCTCAGTGATAGATGAACAGAAATTTTTGACAAGAAGGGAAAAAAATCCTACTGATTTCTTCTCTAAGGCTGATAGATATATGCCTCAAAACTATCTTGCATATGATCCTATTAGAACTCAAATGATCCATAATGCATGTGAAGGAATTTTGTGAATGAGATTTCCAGTATTTTCTCTGTGCCAAAACAAATGTTGCCAATGCTATATTCTTTCAATATTTGAAAAGATTTTACTACGGATAAAAAAAATTACAGTATTGAAAGATTCAAAATATGGTTTTAGAAATAGTCAGTAGATTATATTTGAAAGGGAAATTGCCTTTGGCTGACTTAACATTATGGATACAAAGCCATAATCAAAAGCTAACCTCATTTGCTAGTCTGCAGTGCCTCAAATATTTTGGCATTAGCCTCATTTTCAGGTAATGAAACAGGGAGACTTTTTCTTTTGCTAACAAATTACTATGAACATAGTACCCGCAACTTTGTAAGGGGCATAGGTTGCAAGGCCAGACAAAAAACTAGGTTTTCCAAACCAAACATATCCAATTCAATATTTTTTTCATGAGTTAGAAAAGATAAATATTTTCTGAGCCTTTATAGGCATTGCTAGTACTCCATGAACAGGTCCTCTTTCAACTATGAGTCAGGACTTCCTGATATGTCACATTAATACATTATATATTGGTGCTAATGTCAGATGCTCCAGACCTGACGCTGCCAAAGGGTAATCAAATAATTTAAGTTGCAACAGTCAATTATATTTGTTTAAGGCTCTATTATCCAAAGCTCACAATCAGCAAGTTTGTTAGCAATACAATAAACTTTAGCAAGACAAGGTCTTAAACACTCATGCAGATGGTTTGTAAAATACATTAGATAGAACAGAAGCATCTAATATACTTGAAACTAAAGAAGTTAATAAATATTATTTTTAACAATGATGAGCATTAACAAGCATTTGGAGTTATTTTTCTCTAGTCAAATTTTAGAACTCTAATCACACAAGATTTGTTTTCTGTCACAGTGCCCTCCTTAAAAACAATATCATACAGGATAGACAAAGCTGTGAACATGGAAGTACTTTGTAACCAGCCTTCATTTGTATTAATTGTTATAATTATGCTGGTGAATATAAAAATGGTGCTTTAATTAGACAAAATTGTGAGTCACTATGAATGAACAAGTTCAATTTTCCTGAAGGTGAATAATAACTCCATCTTTACATTGTCATTAAAACTGCTGCTGTACATTGATTTAACTAGCAGTATTCATTAATGTGTTTGTCAGATTCTGACAATGCTTTTATCCACTTCGCACCTAGATAGCCATGTTCTTGCATCTACGCAGTAAACTTTCCCCCCCTTAAATCTAATGGCAATCACCAGTTTTTCTTCACCTGTAAACCAATCATTAGCTGTTTCATAGTAAATAAAAAAATCAATATTAATGATCAAATTCTAGTAATTCCACAAAGAAAGTGAAGCCCAGGATTTTTTTAGTAATGTACTTTGATTTTCAATATATTGAGTCAGAAGTTTCTAGCACATTAGCATCAAATTTTATTGTTCTATAAAGTCTTGTTAAAAGAACTTTGTAACACACTTTGGACCAAGTCTTATTCCAAATTGAATTGTTGCAATCCCACTGGTTGCCCTGCTATAAATAAGTAAAATTTGATCCATAAACTGCAAATGTACGTGATAAGTTGCATTTATTCTTTATCTTTGATTACTTCACCTGCACTCTACCCAGCTCCACCAAGACAACTTCTAAGATTCCAAACCTCTAAGCATCTTCAAACAGTGCACTGCTTTTTATTAAGGTTGCCTGACTATTAGAAACAACATGACAAATATATCCTTCTCCTCACCAAAATGTAGAACTCTCCCTAAGCATACTCAGTTACTATAGGATAAGCAATATTCACTCCTGCACAAGTGACAGTTTAAGGTCTAATATCTTAAGATTGCATTAGGGCTAGAAAAAAGAGGCACTGGGCAGGAAAGACACCAGCTCCTATCTTTGATAGGTCCTGAGATATCAAACCTAAAAATCACAGATAATTATGTATAAAAAGAGCTATTTCCAATAATTTTGGAGGTTTTTAGAATGTGTTGTATGTTTTTCTCTCCCTCCAAAGCCTTAATAATTGGACTCATGGTAACTAAGGCTACGTCTAAACTACACGTTAAGGTGTGTGATGGAATACATCCCAGTGTTCACACTCTACACACTATTGTAATAATCTTTGTCCAAAGTATGCCTTGTAAGGTATCATTTGAAAACTTAATTTGTTGATAAAATGTGAGGCAACACTGTATGTGAAGTTATAAGATTTCTCGATATGCTGTTAAAAATACATGTTAAGACTCATGTAGTACTATAGTGGTCAAACAGACCTGTCTTGAACAAAGGAGTGTATGTTTGCCTTAACTGGCATTTAAGCAGTAAACAGAGTCACCAAGCAGGAGGGGAAAACAAACGATGCTCAAACAAGAGAAAAGATCAGCAGGGAATATCCTGTCACATGGACTCTTTGTCTCCTGGTTCTCAGCTGGAAAGAGAGGGAAGAGAGGGACTGAAACCATAAAAAGGAGGGACAAACACCCCCAAGGTACCCCTTTCTTTCCCTGTCCACCTTATTCTCCACACTCGAGAAGACACAAGTAAACAGCTATTGGACTCTTGAGGAAGGGTCCTGATCCAGAAGCTTGGGCAGTAATCTGCTGGAGCATGTGATGAGAAAGTTTGTTTTGCACCTAAGATAGTTCCTTAAGTAGATATTAGTGAGCATTGTTTCTTTATTTTTCTTGTAACCATTTCTGATTTTTATGCCTTATTACTTGTACTCATTTAATATCTATCTCTTTGTAGTTAATAAACTTGATTTACTGTGTTATCTAATCTGGTGTGTTTAAGCTGAAGAGTCTGGGTAATTATTTAAGGTAATAAAATGGCATATTATTCCCTTAAAGAAATAACAAATGTAATATATGTGTACTGTCCAAGAGAAGGCTGGTCAGTACAGGTCATACATTTCTAGGGGAAGGTCCAGGACTGGGGGTGGGCTGGGATCACCCTGTAGTATAACTAAGGCTGGCGAGAGCCAGGGTATAGTTGGCAGGCTGCAGTTACAGACCCTTAGGGTGTGACTTGCATGCTGGCAAACTGTTTGTGAGTGGCCCAGCTGGGAGCTACTACAGAAAAGCATTGTAAGGCACCCAAGGGCAAGAGTGACACAACCCCCACTAGTCTGGATTGTGCCCTGGAATGTCAGAGGGTGTGATTTCCCTGCTTGTGTGCACATACTGGTACACATACCAGCTGAGCCATGCTGAATACAAACTCACCTGCAACTGGGAGATATGCACTCAGCACAACTCAACTATGCTTCTACTGTGCTACCTGCTGGACCACGGCTACACTGATATTTATATTTGAGTTAGTTCAATGAGAGCTAGTGCAAGTATGTGTACACGAGCAAGGGAATCACACTCCTAGCTCATAGTGTAGACATAGCCTAAGACAGCATGGGCCCAATTCATCTCTGTGCCAGAGCTGAGCTGGCCCAAGAAGCTCAGAGAGGAGGAATGAGCAAAATATAGCTCTGTGCCATATGTCCCTCATCATGAGCAGACCAAGGACAACTTCTGGCACAGATTAGAGCAATCTGAAGTTGCTCTAACTTGAGCCCCATTGCATGCGGCTCTAAGGGGCTGGTCCAGTAAAAGCATCCCAGGAGAAGCCACTTTCGAATCCTTCCAGTACATTCCCTGCACTGGTATACAGCTGGGTATGAAGATCTACTCTAGCCAGGCAAGCCCTTTATATTGGGGGAATTCTCCGATGCCCAGCTATGGTAGCTCTAAAGCCACTTTATGACATTAAACCTGTATGAAAGAGATGCAGGGCAATTGTGATTTTGGCTCAATGGCTTTACAAATGGATGGATTTCTTAAAAAACACAAAACTAATATTTCTAAAATAGTATTTCTGCTAAATATGTGGCCTGTACAGCCTGTTGGACTGTGGTATAAAGGGATTATTGGTACTTTTTAAAGACGACCCACAGAACTCACTTGTGGTTTACCACTTGTGAATAATGCCAAACCAGCATGTATTTGGTATATATGAAAAAGCCAGTATTTATCATTGTGCATGTGACATTTTGAATCTTAGTTAAGACATATACGTATTACAGTCTAATCAGACCTCTTGTTTTAGTTTTCTGTTTGAATTCTGATGAGATTTAATTTTTTTTTCTGAACAGCTCCATTAATGCATTTTAATAGGCATTCATGTTTTCCAAGAAACCATGTCAGATGTAATTTGTTTGAATTTAGCAGATGATTACCTACAGGCATGTAGAAAATACTCCTAAGATGTCATTCAAAGAGAAGAGAAATGTATTTGAAGACTTCTGAGCTGAATTTTCTTTTTAATAACTTGCCCAATGTCATGAGATATTGAGAAAATGAATAAGTGAATTTTGCACCAACTAAATGCCAAACAGACCATCACTTGTTAAATACCAAATCTGATGCCATAATGCCAACTTTTAAAAAATTAGTAGTAACACACACCATTATAGAAGAATATACAGACTAACACCAATAACTTGCATGAACAAATAACATGCCTACTAACATAAAGCAGTGTCATATCAACTCTGGACTCAGGGAAGTTACAGATTTGGTTTCTATGCAGTTAATTATCTAGATATATAAATATTAGACACTGACTGGTGTAGGAATAATCACCTCTCTCTTTGGTCTGTAAATTCATTTGCATACAAGCATACAACGTACATTTTTTCATCAAGCAGTGAAGGATGTGGAACACTCCATGAATGATCAATAACATCACTAAGTATAACTGGAATGCTATAATGAAATGCTTTAATGATGGCTACATTGCTCATGTATCTCTTGTATGTGAGATTTTTTGTAACAGGACATCAACATGTAAGATTACCACTGGGATTAGTTAGCACTTGAGCTCCTACCTGCTGGTCTCATATTGATTCTGGAGGTAGTAGTTGATTGTGTTCACTAAAAAACTAAATAAACGACTATACAGTGACTTTGCCAAAAGATCTCGGTAAAATTCTGCAATCTCTATAGTGTGTCTCCTCATG
The DNA here is from genome assembly GCF_003597395.2 of Chelonoidis abingdonii. Taxonomy (NCBI): domain Eukaryota; kingdom Metazoa; phylum Chordata; order Testudines; family Testudinidae; genus Chelonoidis; species Chelonoidis abingdonii. The sequence continues at coordinate 263,683,955 of NC_133769.1, forward strand.
ATCATGTCCCCTAAGAAAGTAAATACAAAAAGGAGAAGAAAACATGATTATAAAGTGCATAAACTACTTTAAAAATACTTTTTCTTATAATAATCTTTCTGTCCACCCTCTTCACTTGTCCCATTTCCCATGCCCCTGTTGTGTACTAATTATGCAGAAAGAGCTAGTGAGTCAAATAACAAAAGGCTACCACTAACATACTTGGATGATTCTCAGGTCAGAAGTGAACAGAGACAAAAAATAATGTGTGTGGCATACAGGCTCCTTTCTTGGTGCAGATGACTTATCTGCATGAAATTTCTTAATGACACTTTTAAAAAAAAACAACATTGGTTTTAGCATTAGGACCTGGTCTGTGACCTTGCTGCAAGGTTCACCACAGTGGAGGTCCATCAGTGTCAGCCTCTGATCTGTTGCTGAGCTCCATGTTACAAAAGGTTGCTGTAATTCCAAGGCCCAGTTCGATCTCCTCCAAGATATCCTTGATATCTTTGCTGGTTCATAAACCATTAGAAACAAGCCATTAACTCTTTTAGCTCTGACAGACATGAGAAGGATCTAAAAGCTACCAAGTCTGATTTATTAGAATGTGGACTTGGAAGAAAATACCTTTGAAATACTGGACATCAGTTGTTAAGGCTGAAGCAAGTTCATCTGGTGATACCTGCAACATTCCTGCCACTAAAAGAAAAGAGTTGTTTTGAAGACAGAGGAACATGTGTTCAATTACTGTATTTCAATATATAAACAGATTTTTTATTTCAATGCTATTTTTTGTAAACAGTGAAAAAACCTACACATTAATGCAGAGTGAGCTGTTATAGCATTAGTCAAAATTAATGAACGTGTAAAATCGGCTTACTATAATCAGGACTTTGTAAAGTTTGAATGTATCTGTATATTAAATTACAGCTTTTTTTCTGTCATACAGATTACACAGAACTTTCCCTAGGGCTTGGCAGGATCTCTTTAGTAATAGAGTTAAGGTATGCTGCTTATTGGTAATCTGTATTCATAAGCCACTTTGAGGAGATTTGTAAGTGACCAACAGGGCAACTTCAAAGCAAGAGAAGCTTTTAAGGCAAGGATTTCTGAATGTAAGGAATTCTATTAAATGCAAATTGCTTAGGTGTTGACATGCAACAAAAGCGTATATAGATATAGATAGATAGATATAAAAAAAGACAAAAGTACACTATACAATTTCTTTTGGCAAATGTCACCATTGAGTATGACACTGAATTTGATAATTTGCCCCAATAACATTTTGCTTATTCCCATAAAAATCTGTAGTTTATAAAGCATCAGTAGGGGTGCTGTGTTTCCCCAGTAATTTCTGAGTCTCCAGGATGCAGATCTCTGTTTACCTGGAACAGTGTTTCCATCTATTGGTGAATCAGTGAAATCATCTTATTATGAGAAACAAAGTAGGCAATACTAGAAGGTCACGTTCTACTGACCTTGTTCTAGTAGCTGCAGGTCTGACACAAATGCTGTCTCAGTGTCTATCAGAGTAGTAAACCGAATATCTCCAAGATGCAGAATTGCTGAGAGAATTACAAACAGGTTCTCCACCTCCTGCACATTTTATACACAAATATAAAGAAAAGTTCAGCTAGGCATACAAATGAAAGAAGATGCTTTATATAACATACATGTGCTATAAATATACAACAGTGGCATTTGTTCAACTAAACACTATTAAGTTATTATGTGAGGATTTAGGGTTTAGAAATCACACTGTGGCCAATACAGTACATAGAATAAGAATAGTCTAATGCTTTTACTTTTGCATTTATGTCAATTTAACTAATGAGATAAGAAATTTATTTAGAATATCATGGAGAAATAATAAAATGTCCTTAGTGGAAGTATTATTTCTGCAAGAAATAAACATTTCTTGCCCATTGAGAATTCTAACAGTGATACATTCTACATCTGTGAATAGCCCTTTTTTTCCCCCTTTTAGCCAGTCAAACAGTCTAGTTTACATTTAAATTTAAATTATAATAGATTCCAGGTAGTGAAAGCTATAGTTAAGTTTGTTTGCTTGTTAAATACTTTGTGATATTCTGTTTTCAGAGGTTCATAAGTTTGGAAAACAATCATCTCTTGGCTGTAATTTTCCAGATATAGTTTCTGTGATTTTTGTAAAAATATTTTTAAAATTAAGCAAACAATGGTCTGGGAAACTGGACTGGAAAAAAGAAAAAAACAACCGTTTTCACATTATAAAAATATTCTTGTGAATCTTTAAAAAAACAACAAAATAAAAATAAAACAGGCCTATAGTCAAGGTTCTTTGTACTATTTAGCAAGTCGATTTAAATTATATGGCGAAGAATCCTTATTTACTTGAGAGAGCTACATTGTATTACTTAGAAAGATTAACTGATCATGAACTTATTTGATAAACCTGAAATAATTATTGAATTAATTCTTAGAGCCCAAACGTGCGAAGACTTACACATGTGCTTTCCTTCACACACGAGTATCCCCATTAAATACTCTGAGAATCAGGGCCAAAATATGCATTACAATATGCAAACATTTAACCAGAGCATCTTCTGCAGTAGAGTCGAAATTAGCTTTCCAAACAACTGCCCAGAACTCTAAAATTTCTTGAAATTGACCCCAGACAGTTTTCCAGATGTTTGGAGAAACAACAGAGCTAGTAAAAGGTGCTTCTCTCTTTTGCTGCTTTCTCTACCAAAATGACCCTGGGAAATGAACAAGGCTATAATTTGTATTATTACCTCTTCCATGAACAATCTGAATAATTTCTTTATATTCAGTGAACCATAGTGAGGCACCACACGGTCTCTTAGAATTTGGCAAATATCATTACTGCAATTTTTCAGATTGGGTAAACAAGGCACAGAGAATCTATATGACTTGCTACAGGATACAAAAAAGAGTTTGCAGATATATCTAGGGTAAGGACACAGATCTCTTATGCAACCTCTCAGGAGTTATGCTACTATAAAAAGACTAATAATGTTTTCTTATATACACCTCTACCCTGATATAACGCTGTCCTTGGGAGCCAAAAAATCTTACTGCGTTATAGGCAAAACCACGTTATATAGACCTTGCTTTGATCCACCAGAGTGTGCAGCTCCCAGCCCCTGAAGCGCTGCTTTACCACAGAATTCATGTCATATCAGGTCGTGTTATATCGGGGTAGAGGTGTAATTTGAAATCTACAGATGGAAAAGGCATGATATCAGTGAAGAGATTTATTAGCCTATTTTACAGATCGGAAAACTAAGATTCAGAAAGATTGAAAAACACACAAAGACACTGGGAGACACTTTAAATCATGAGGATTTTGCGTGGCTCTGGAAATCAAGAGACTGGGTTCTAGTGCTGGGTCAGATACTTTTTTGCAGTATCCCCATGTGATTCCCCATCTTTAAAACAGGGATATTAATAAATATTAACATGGTTGAGGATTAATTAGAAATGTTTATGTAGTTCTTCAAAAAGATAAAGTGCTATGTCAGTAACTCTTATCTGTTCCCTGCAGCTAGAAGGACTAGAGATCACTGTACATGGGTTTTTCCACAGATATCAAAGGTGGTATAGAGCTAAATTATAGGGCATGGCTGGCTCTGTACTAACCACCATATTACCACCAGCATAAGAGGCATGTGTCTAGTGCTGCTGTGCACCACTGATTCCCAGCTGGCCAAATGGCTCCTTGCAGGGGCTACTGCAGCCAAATGAAACTAAAGAAACCTGAGGCAGCTCTAAATTAGTCCCGAGACCACTTCCTCAGCTGTTCCAAGTGGAGCTATGGTGCAACTGAGGATCTGGCTCTGAGAGAAAACTCTGCTTTGGATAATAAGGTGCTCTCAAATGTCCTCTACTGCTCTCAAAAGTTTGTCTGTAACTGTGTATTTAGGGGTTGAAACTCTGCTCCTTAACCAAACAAAAGAGCTAATGAAACTCATCCACATTCTGGTTTCCACAGCTGAAACCCCAATACTACTGGAAAGTCGCTGTGAGTTCATCCAGCACTTTGTGGATTAGTGTGACAATCAGCGTGCACAGAAAGCAGAGAAAGCATCCCAGTTTACTTCAGAATTTCTCTGTCCAATGCAGCTACAAATATTGTCTCTGTAAAAGTAGCTGGCTTTTTAAACTCAGGCCAGGAGTCCTACACTGCTCAGACATTGGCACTGTGTTTTTTCTAGTGAGAATGATAGGTAGGAAGAGTAAAAACAAAGGGGAAATTAACTTCATATGTTAACGTGTTTTGTTTTTAATAGAATTTTCAGGATTTTAATTTGATAACCTGAACTTTTAGGATATAATGTTTAATTTGGGGGTTGACAACAAAGTTGTACAATTTAAAATCTGCCAAGATGTTGAACTGTGAAAAAACACAGTATTACAGTATTCTGCTTATTCCTGTTGATTTCTCTACACATTTGCTATTCAAGACTCATATTACGAAAATGAATTTTACTGACAGATCCAGAACAATCTAAGCAACATATTCTAGGATTGCACTATGAGCTAAATGCTGGGCCCACTGATGTTAGTGGGAATTTTGCTACTGACTTCTGTAATACCAGGATTTCGCCTATCAAGAATGAAGAAAAGTGCAATTAATTGTACTCCACAAAAGTGTAAACTATTAGTAGCAACCACACAAATGCTCATAGAAATACGTTCTTCATATTGAAAGTCTGGGTAGGTGTCAAATTATAGCTGACAGTGGAACTATAGTTGCTACCTAACTAAGGAGTTGTAAGCAACGGCATATTATTCCATCACCACAAGAGCCTCAGTCTAGCTCCCAGTTAGGAAACAGCTTCATCATGGTGTCACCAGTTTATTTCTTTATTGTTGCTGACAACCATTGATGCCTTTTCATTAGAAATGTTGCCTACCTGTGACTTCATTTGACAATCCAGCCTATTGTCACATTAGCTTTTTCTCAGCTTTACCAAGATGATGTTAGGTACTGGATATTTGTTTTTTATGCATGTTCACTGGATTTTTATTATTTATTTGAACAATGGTAATGTCTAGAGACTCCACTTCTTTCTTCTAGGCACTGTACACATGTATAACATAGAGAGAGAGTCACAGTCATCTGAGCATGCTTCTGATCTGAAAGGGGATTACATTATGGCATACAAAGGTGTTCCCAAATCCAATCACTTATCACCCCTAGATTTCATTCTTCACATTTCTGTTTTCCTTCTTGACTCATTCCCAAATTAGCTCCTTGCCTGGTTTATATGGTTAAAGACAGACTTTGAGCTTCTCTCTCTTTAAAAGCATAAGAATGGTCATACTGGGTCAGACCAATGGCTCATCTAGCTCTGTATCCTGTCCTCTGACAGGGACCAGTGCTGGATGTGTCAAAAGGAACAGAACAGGGAAATTATCAAGAGATTCATCCTCTGTCATTCAGTCCTAGCTTATGGAAATCGGAAGGTTTTGGGACACCCAGAGCATGGGGTTGCATCCGTGATCATCTTGACTACTACCCATTGATGTACCTAGCCTCCACGAACTTATCTCATTCTTTTTTTTTTTAACTCAGTCATACTTTTGGCCTTCATCTCCTAGCAACAAGATCCACACATGGACTGTGCGTTGTGTGAAGTATTTCCTTATATTTGTTTTAAACCTGCTCCCTATTAATTTCATAAAGTGACATCTAGTTCTTGTGTTATGTGAAAGGGTAAATAACTCTTCTCTATTTGTTTTCTCCACACCATTCACGATTTTATAGACCTTTATCATATCCCCACCAGTCACCTCTTTTCTAAGCTGAACAATCCCAATCTTTTTAATTTCTTCATGTATGGAAGCTGTTCCATACCCTTAATCACTTCTCCGTACCTTTTCCAATTCTAATATATCTTTTTTGAGAAGAGAAGACCAGATTTACATGTAGTACTCAAGGTGTGAGCATACCATATATATATATAGTGATCTTATGATATTTTCTGCCTTATCTCTCTCTTTCCTAATGGTTCCTAACATTCTGTTAGTTTTTTGACTGCTGCTGCACACTGAGTGTTTGTTTTCGGAGAACTATCCATGACAACTCCATGATCTCTTTCTTGAGAGGTATCAGCTAATTTAGACCCCAACATTTGCATGCTTAGTTGGGATTATATTTTCCAGTGCGCATTACTTTGCATTTATCAGTATTGAATTTCATCTGCCATTTTCTTGCCAGCATCCTGTTTAATGAGATCCCTTTGTAGCTCTTTGCAATCTGCTTTGGATTTAGCCATCTTGGGTAATTTTGTATTGTCTGTGAATTTTGCCATCTAACTGTTCACCCCCTTTTCCAGATCATTTATCAACATGTTGAACAGCGCTGGTCACCGTACAGATCCTTGGGGGAACCTGCTATTTATCTCTCTCCATTCTGAAAACTGGCAATTTTTCCTACCCTTTTGTTTCCTATCTTTTAGCCAATTACTGATCCATGAAAGGACCTTCCCTCTTATCCCATGACTACTTACTTTACTTAAAAGTCTTTGGTGAGGGATCTTATCAAAGCTTTGCTGAATGTCCAAGAACACGACTGTAGCACACTTGTCCTCATTTTTTTCTGACACCCTCAAAAAAATGGATGGACTGGTAAAGTATGATTTCTCTTTACAAAAGCCATGTTGAATTTTCCCCTATATATTGTGTTCATCTATGTGTCTGACAAGTCTGTTCTTTACTATAGTTTCAGTCAAATTGCCTGGTTTACCAGTCCATATTTGTCAGGATTGCCTCTGGAGCCTTTAAAAAAAGAGATTGCGTTATCTGTCCTGCAGTCATCTGGCACAGAGGCTGATTTAAGTGAAAGGTTACAAATCGAATAAATGCCCAAATACATTTGTTAGTCTATAAGGTGTCACAAGGACTCCTAGTTGAAACTGCAGTTAGTAGTTCTGCAATTTGAGTTCCTTCAGAACACTTGGGTGAATACTATCTGGTCTTGGTGATTTATTACTGTTTAAGTTATACATTTGTTCCAAAACTTTCTTTATTGACACGTCAATCTGGGACAGTTCCTCAGATTTGTCACATAAGAAGAATGGCTCAGGTGTGGGAATTTCCCTTGCATACTCTACAGTGAAGGCTGATAAAAATAATTCATTTAGTTTCTTTTAAATGGCATTGTCTTTTTTGAGTGCTTCTTTAAGAGCTCAGTCATCCAGTGGCCTCACTGATTGTTTGGCAGGCTTTCTGCTTCTGATATACTTAAAAAAATTGCTGCTAGTTTTTGTTTCTTAAGCTAGTTGTTCTTCAAATTCTTTCTTGGCCTGCCTTACATCTTCACACTTGACCTGCAGAGTTTATGCTTGTAACGAGGCGGTGTGGCTCCCCTCCTCACAAGGGAGGGTCGAGCCCTGTCAATCACCCATAGGGGCGGGACCACTAGGCGGAAGTCCCGCCCCTCAGAGGGTCAGGCGGTGACCCAGAAGAATAAAAGCCAGCCCTCAGCTCTCAGTCAGAGCCCAGCCGCCGTCAGGAGCAGACCTGCCAGCCAGTGCTCGTGACTGGGAAGCTGCTGAGGCCGGAGGCCAGTGCCCAGAGTTGCCAGAGCTACCTCGCGCTCGTTACGACAAGGAGTTGCCAGAGCTGCCCCATGCTCATTACGATGAGGAGTTGCCAGAGCTTCCACACGCTAGCTACGACAAGGAGCCGCCAGAGGCACCTCGTCCCTGCTACGGCCCCAAGGAAGCCCCAGCCCAGGCCTGGCCCACCTTTCCAGAGGTACTGCTGGACCTGCCACCCAGCCCGGACTGGGAGGAACCAATGGTGCTGGACATCCCAGGAACTGAGACCCCAGACCAGGTAGGAACAAAGGGGGCTATCGGAAGTAGCCCGGGGGCAGCTGACTCTAGTCAGACTGCAAAGGCGCCGATACCTATGTCAGTGTGTTTCGGTCAGGATCCCCACTGACCACCAGTAGCAGTGATAGCCGCTACCAGGGCCCCAGGCTGGAACGCAGTGGAGTGGGTGGGCCTGCGTTCCCCCTGCCACCCGTACCTGGGTGGCAGAATCCCCCTCTCCTCGGCTGGAGGAGGCCAGCGAGCCTACTGTTATAACTGTGTTTGGTGCCCTGCCCGAACCAAGGGCTGGGCCCTTTTTGACTTTGCCACTGGTCGGTCCTGCCCCGGAGGACCCGAGCTAAGGGAACTGTTAGAACTGTGTTTGGTGCCCCGCCCGAACCAAGGGCCGGGCCCCTTTTGACTGTGCCACTGCTCGGTCCTCTCCGCAGGGACCGAACCCCCTCCGTGGGTCCAAGGACCAGACCCTGAGACGACAAGCCGAGGCCGGTGTGGCTCCCCTCCTCACAAGGGAGGGTCGAGCCTCGGCGGCACGCCGTCTACATGCTCCTATTTTCCTCAGTAAGATTTAACCTCCAATTTTTAAAGGATCCCTTTTTGCTTCTACCCACCTCTTTCATTCTTCTGTTAAGCCACAGTGGCTTTTTAAAAAATTTTTGGGGTATATGTTTAGTTTGAGCCTCTATTATGGTGTTTCTAAACAATCCCTATGCAGTTTGCAGGCATCTCACCCTTGTGACAGTACCTTTTCATTTCTGTTTACTTGTTTCTCGTTTTTATGTAGTTACCCTTTTTAAAGTTAAATGCTATTGAGTGGTTTTCTTTGACATTCCCCTCCTCCCCCAATGAGGATGTTTAAATTTAATTACATTATAGTTGCTATAACTGAGCAGTTCAGCTATATTCACCTCTTGGACCATATCCTTTGCTTCACTTAGGACTAAATGAAGAATTGCCTCTCCCATTGTGGGTTCCAGGACTAGCTGTTCCTTCTTGCTTTTGTTAGTTGAAGTCAAATCTTTCATGTCACTTGACTGTAATTTTGTGTGTCTAATTATGTATATGCCTTTTTCAGATGTTAGCAATCAGACAGCATTTGGAATGTATACTTCACAAAATTAAAAGGGACAGCGATATAATCAGGAAGGGAAAGATCCCCAGGGGGTTTATAATTTTTTGTCATATGGGATTTGATTGTTTCTTGCTATCTAGACATTATGTAATTGAATTGTTCACAGGATTATAACTTGCAGCTGTTCTGTGAATCTTTAAGAATGAAAAAGGTTTACATTGTTGGTGCATTATCTAATTAAAAGCGATTACAATCATTTCCCTGGAGTGAACTATGACTTTGTTTCATTGGCACAAAAAAGGGCCAGGCCTATATTTTTCCTGGGGGGTCTGTCAATATGAGTTTCTTATGACCTGCTTTTCACTAGGTAAAAGAGTCATTCTAGGCAGGAACTATATAGGCTTGCATAACTTACCAGGTTATTGAATCCAAAAGCAGTTAGGGCTTGTTTTAGGACAGCTAATTTCTCTTTGTTGATAGTGTTCACTGTTACTGATGTCTCTTCCAGTACAGTCTGGTTCAGATACCTGCACGGTGGGGGAAAAAAGCATATAGCCATTATGAGGTTGGCACGCAATCAGACTTCTGTGGTTAAAAGCCGTCTTTTGCCTTCCAACCTAATGGAAGTCACACACAAACAGCTGTACATAATGTTCTTAAGTGTTTACAGGAGACTCGGTGAATTGTTCTCTCACCTCTCTGAGGGAAAGGCATTTGTGACAGAATGTGTTTATGTTCTACACTTCCCTAGGCTCTTGCATAACTACCCATTATTACATGCAGCTATTAGCTCACAAGTTTTCCTTGTGACATTTGTGTGTATTTTGCTAGAACTTGCAAGGTGCTTTTCTGCCATTCCTGAGAAGTCAAGTAAGACTGCTCAATTTTCATGTAGCCTGATGGTCACCCTCCACCGCCCCCGCCCATTTGTGCTCTTCTAAACATTCAGTAGGGTTGATTTTTATCTGTAGCCAAGCAGAGCTCAGGCACAGTGAAAAAGAGAGGTTGAAAAGGAGCTGATTGTGGCTCCCCAATTCTCAGATACTCACAGCCCCAATGCAAGTTGAAGCTAAAGGGAACAGCTTTAATTTATGCCACTAAGATCTTCTGCCAGTGGAGAATGGACTCTGCCAGTGTCCTCTCTATCTTCTTTTTGCCAGCTGATGGAATTCCTGCCTCTGCCACCTTTTTTGCTGCCAAAGACTCCCCTACAAAGGGGTAATTCTCCAGTGTAACTTTCTGACTGCTTTAAATTCACTTTGTGCCGCTTGGAGGACTAGAGAATTCAACTCTTAGGGCTTGGCTACATTAGAAATTTCAAAGCGCTGCTGCGGCAGCGCTGCTGGAGCACTGTTGCATCAGCGGTTTGAAGTGTGAGTGTAGTCAGAGCAGCAGCGCTGGGAGAGAGCTCTCCCAGCGCTGCACGTAAACCACATCCCTTACGGGCGTAGCGTGCAGCGCTGGGAGCTGCGCTCCCAACGCTGCCGCCCTGATTACACTGACACTTTACAGCGCTGTATCTTGCAGCGCTCAGGGGGGTGTTTTTTCACACCCCTAAGTGCGAAAGTTGCAGCGCTGTAAAGTGCTAATGTAGCCAAGGCCTTACCAGCCTGATCCCAAGTTCACTGAATGCCTGGGGACTGAGCACTTGAATTAAATGGGAGATGTAGTGAGATTGCTTAATTTTCTTGTGGCTTGACGTTTCCTCCCCCCAGGGTAGTGTCTGATCCTTAGAGATGCTGAGTACACACTTAAATAGTAAATTTGTTACATGTACTGAGTCATAAGTTCCCACTATAATATATAATATGCACTAAAAGGAAGTGTTATTGAATTACAAGTATTCCTGCAATGTGTTACACACACACACACACCCCTACCTACCTACCTTCTGGTGTAAAAGCAGACAATGGAAAACAAAAAGAGCCAACATACAGTATAACACAGCTATGCCACATGACAACTGAAATATAGTACTATATACTAACACAAAGAATATCAAGCTAAGAAATGTTCTTAGCTGTAACATATTGTGGCCTTCCTACAACATGCATAGCAATACACCTAATCATATCTCACTGCAAAATGAAAAGGAGAGAGAGAGAGAATGGGTGTTTGCATTTTCACACTGAGATGTCCCATGTCCATAACAAACAGACCTGGTGGCGGTTTGAGCTCTGACAATTCCTGATCACATTCCTATTCCAGTTGGGCTGGATAGGTCTCATCATGGACTCCCCATTCAGTCATCAGACTACTACCAAAGTCTGGTCTACACTACAGTTAGGTCAACACAAGGCAGTTTATGATGACCTGACTATGAAAGTATCTATACTAACTTTTGCTCCTGCTCATGCAACTGCCCTGCTACTTAATAACTCCACCTCCATGAGAGGCATAGAGTCAAGGTCGTAGTAGTTAGGTCAACACAGTTGACCGGCTATTTATGTCCACTGTTACAGGCTTTCAGGAGTCATCCCACAATACCCCCACACAGACAGTACAATCAACACAAGTGCTTCTGGTAAGGACATGCAACGCTGACACAAGGAGCAAGTGTTGACATCCACAAGTGATGTAATTAATGTGGCAGCTGTATGCTGACATAAGTTAGGTTGACTTAATTTTGTAGTATAGACATGGCCTTAGGGAGCTCTCACAAGAGTTGCGCTTTGCATAAGAGTACACAGCTTTTACAGTTAGGTATAGGAATTATTTGTGCTTCTCTAACCAATCTCACTGGAGGTTATGACAGACAATGAAAAGGCTTATGAGATAGCATGATGTGGTGAAATATATAGATGTAATAGCAATGCAGGTTTACCCTAAATAAGGGGTTCCCAAACTTGGTTTGTGGCCCTGCTTCCCCAGCTCCCATTGGCCAGGAATGGCAAACCACGGCCATTGGGAACTGCAAGTGGCTATACCTGTGGATGCTCAAGTAAACAAAGCATCCTGTGGCCCGCCAGGGGCTCACCCTGAACAAGATGCAAACCAAGTTTGGGAACCCCTGCCCTAAATGGAAATTGGGGTAAGTTGCTTCAGTGGATGGCTGAGAAACATGGATGGAAGAAAAAAATGTGTATAGAGGCACAGAACTTCCCACCGACAGGATAGAGCCACCAGTAGGTCTTTCTAATGTATAACAGACCTTACACCACTAGGACTGGATTCATTGAAATACTGACTTAACATCTACTGAGGTACTCATCATCTTGCAGAACTGGGCCCTTACAGTCAGATTTTCAAAAGGGATCATTACCCAGCAGCCCTCACTGAGAATTTATTACAGATCTTTCTGCATGGTTGGCACCTTATTTTCTCTATTTTGCAGAATGGTATCATATGCCTTTACACATTCAGGCAATATGGTTAATCAGCTCTTTTTAATGTTTTTGAAGAGTATATATATATGAGTTTTCACAGAAATACTTTAATTAAAATTGCCAACTCAGGGTCCAGTCTTGGAAGGGGCTGAGTTGTGCCCAGCATCTCCCATGATCACATATTTTGTTGAGAGTTAATTGGTTGTTGAATATCCTATGAGTGAGATTTTCAAAAGTGCAGTGTATGCCAAACTCTGTTCACACTGATGCCAAAGATAAAAAATATATTGATTTCAATAGGAACAAGGTTAGGCCAATGGTGAGTGCTTTACAAAATGAAATCCTAAGTACCTACTGGGACCAGCCAGCCTGGAGAGACTTCCACTTTCCCACTAAGGTTCTGACACAGCTGTGATCAGCACAAGCACTTGATAAGAGCTCTCTACACTGAAAAAGGGGGGCAGCTGCAGGCAGGGCATTTTCTGAGATGTGCTCAACTCTGGAATTTACTACTCTACTTCTTTGGCCTAAAATAGCTAATTTACTGACTTTTAGAACATGCTGCAAGACCCATCTATTTCCCAAGCTATGTAAGGAAGATTGAAAGGTGACAATTGCTGGGAAGGAATGGATTTTTAGTTTAAAAAAATTACTGTAAAATTTAAAAAAAGCTGTAGTCACTATTTTTAAATGTCAGACAGTATTTTAAAATTGTGTTAAGCACTTACAGGCCTAGGTGGACATTATATAAATCCAAACAGCAGAGCGTGCCTGCTATGTTTACTTGCCAAAATAGTCACAACTCACATTTTGTATTCTTCAACCTGCCCCAGCTGAGAAACAGTGACAACTGGAAAAGATATACTTCTAGTTATAAAAATACTTCCCCCCCGCTGTTAAAGATGGACCCAGGATGCAAATGTCTTGAGATACTTTGCAGACCATTTCTACCACATAACTAGACTTTGGACCACAATTCACCACCAGCTACACTGGTGTAAAACTGAAGTAAACTGATAATGAATCAAACCCTTAGCATTAATGTCATACCTCACACTACAGATACATAATTATTTCATAAAATGTTAGCATTGTTTAGATCGCTCTCATCTCTAAAGAACTTTTGTTGTTGTTGACATTTCAGTGGCGGGAATGGAATTACATTGCTGCTGATAAAGAGGATTCTTTGCAAGTGTAAATGGCTAAAAATATCCACTACAGGCTGCCATGTAGCATTCAGATATTAGCCTTACTTGCCTTTTTGTTACTATGAACTACACATAGCTATCATACATTTATTAAACCCTTCACTAATACTAGAGTGTTTATGTGTTCCAACAACAGTTTCCTTTGAATACAATAGGTCTCATTAATCATAGGAAATAAATAGATATTTTTTTCAGTAAGTAAATATTAGGCCAGATCCTCTGTTGGAGTATTGGCATAGCTTCTTTGAAGTCAATGTGGATATATCAATTTACGCCAGCTGACAATCTCACCCATAAATTTTAATACTAAGAATAAAGTTTTTTCTATCTATAGTACCTTTCATCCAAAGATCTCAAAGGGCTTTACAAATATTAAAGTGTCACAACTCACTAGAGATAAGTATTATCACCATTTTAAACTTGAGGAACAGGAGGCAAGGAGAGGTTAATTGATTTACCCAAGGTCACACACTGAGTCAGCAATAGCGCTGAATACAGAACGCAGAACTGAATCATTGCCCTGTGCTCTAACCACTGGACCATTTCTCCCTCATTGCTATCAGTTTTAGTTCATTTTTTTCCCCTGGGGTTCGGGGGGCGCTCTCTTCTGTGGATACAATTTCAGCTTGCAAAATTTGTGCTCACAATTTACTGCAGGCAGAAATCTAAGTACTTTTGTCTGCAAATACTGACTGCATACATAGAAAACTTCCAAAAGGAACAATGATTCTTCTTTGAGTGCTTGCTCATATCCATTCCAAGTAGGTGGGTGTGCGCGCGCCGCGTGCACGTTCGTCGGAAGAATTTTCCCCTAGCAACACCCGGCGGGTCAGCAGGCGCCCCCTGGCGTGGCGCCCTTGCGGCACCGCATATATACCCCTGCCGACCCGTCCGCTCCTCAGTTCCTTCTTACCGCCCGTGTCGGTCGTTGGAACGTGGAGTGCGGCCTTAGCTACTACATCCCTAGCGTTTCACCCGTTCTACCTAGTTCCTAGTGTAGTAGTGTTGTTTAGTTGTGTTAATCAGTTTGTTAAGTAGTGTAACAAGTTTGTATATAGTAGTGGGCTGAGGTATACTCCTCTGCCGTACGTCTCCGGGACCCGGCGTCATGCCTGGCTCTCCGCTTCAAGCAGTGCTTCGCTTGTCGTTCGCGCGATGCCAACGGAGACCCCACGATCGTTGCCTAGTGCTGGGGAATCCCTCTGACGGAGAAATGCAATCTGCAAGTCCTTTCAAATTGAGACAAAAAGGACGGACTCCGTTTGAGCAGCTCTTTATGGAGGCCACTCCCCTGCAGTTCTGGCACCGACGCACGCAGTCCGCACCGAAGAGACCTTTCTTCGACCGCGAGGAGCGGTACAAAAGAAAACAAAATTAAAAATACTTTTTAAAAAAACTCTACGCACACACCGCCACACAAGTTCCATCTCAGAGCCAGCCGCTGCGCTCACTTTCGCCTGGACGAAGAGGCAAGGCTCCTGCGATCGCGACTCCAGCCGCAGTCTGAGCCTGGGAAGCCATGCCGGCAGGCGCGCATCTGCCCCGGCACCGTGCTTCCGCACCCGTCGACTCGGCAGACAAGAGCGTCGACTCGTGCTTGCATAGCTCCCCGCACGTGCCGTGGTCGAGCTCACAATCCCACCACGCCGGAACCTTCACAACGGCGAGGACCTGATAGCGCTCACTGAGCCTTCCCTACCAGCCCCGCCCGCCGGTGCGGGCACTTCATCTTCTGGAAAGCAGCTATGCTCCAACCTCCATCTTGGGAGCACAACAGGACCGGTCCGGTCGAGATCTCGGCACGATCCGCTCACACCGTCGTTCGCCATCTCGACGCGCTCGCAGTCCTTGCACCGATCCTACTCTGCCCAGGCGTACCGCGGAACCCGTTCCAGGTCGAATCTATAGACCGATCGCTCGGCGCGTCGCTCTGCTCTCCGGCACTGCTCCCGGAGTCCATCGTACCGTCGGCGCACTTCCGACCGGTCAACCTCCCGGCACCGCCTGGTCGTAGGTCCCAGTTACCCGATCTCAGCACCGGTTCGACTCCGGCACCGTCCCGACCGCTGTCCCTCGGCACCATCAACCAGCCAGATTGCCCCGCCTTGGCATCACGACACCCTTTCAGGCTCCTCAAGCCAGACGCGTGCTTTGGAGGGGTGGTCAAGATCCGAACAGCCCAGCAGTGGTCCTTCTGACGCCTTGGGGTGTACTCACAAGCCCAAGGCGATATCTCCGACGTCGAGACTTACTGTTACATCGGGTGCGAACCCACCAGCACTCCTCCTCCGGAAGCTCGATATTTGCGAGTCACAGGACCCAGAGGCGCCCAGAATCGAGCCATCCTCTGGAAAACAACCTGCAGAAGGAGCCCTCGTCCCCGTCTCCCTCTCCTCCTCCACCGAGAGGCAGTTGGCGGGACTTCGAACCTCTGGCCGCCCCTATTGACCTTCCGCTCACCAGGATTGTCCGCAGAGTGGTTAGCCTCAACTAAGGCAGAGGAGGTGCCAGGTTGAGGATCTGTAGTGACATCCTCTCGTCCGATACAACCGACGAGGGTGCCTTGCACCTTCATACGCACTATTCGGCCAAAGCAGACTCTATTGCGAGTCTGTCCTTGGGTCTATCATCCCTTTCCTGATACGGAGGAACTGGTCGCTGCTCCAACATGAGGACCCGCGTACTTTCATGTTTCGATCTCCGCTCACAGATGGCTTTCTTCGCTATTGTGGTGCGGGACCGGCACTTTATTCACAGTCCTGCGCATTCGGCCTTTCTGCCACACGAAGTCTTCCACGAATGTATGGCAGTAGTGGCCGCTTGCTCGTCGCCAGACGGATATGTAGTCCTTCCCTTACTGGAGACTGGCTGTTCCGCGTCTCCAACTCAGTCGCCGCGACATATAACAGTTATCAGGACCTGTTCGACATCTCTAGGCTCCTGATAAATTTTTACACAAGTCATCTCGTTACCACTCAAGGATAGAAATTCATCGGCCGCTCGGACTCTACACGTGCGGACGCTCACTTCACACCAGCCGTTTCCAGGCCTACTCTTATCATAGCAAGCCTGCTAGATCCCTCCACGACCTCGGGCAGGGCTGGTCCCTGCACCTCTTCAGCACATGGCGGCGTGTAACTTGTCACCAAGTACACGCAACTCCGCTGTGCCCGCTGCAGATATGGTGCTTCGTTTACCGTCCAGCAAGAGCGCATGAAATCGTTGGTCACAACTCACAGACAGCTCCTACACTCCCTCCGATGGGTGGCAAAATCCCCTTGGTGTTTGCGGTTACCATTCACCCCAGACAGCCGTCCTATTTCGTTAAAAAGACGCATCTCTCTCGATTGGGCTGGGAGCTACATTGGTCGGTCATGAACACAGGGCTCTGTCGACATCGGAAGCTGTGCTGCACATAAACATCGAGGGAGTAGAGCCGTACCGCCTCGCTGTCAGGCGTTCTTCCTCCTGCGAGGCCGTTCTCGTTAGTGCCAGTCACAAACACCGAATGACACTATAATACACAGCAGGTTGACCCACCTCTCCCTCTTTTCAGGGCGATGACACTGTGGGAAAGATTTGTATAACCCACGGCATGGATTTCAGCCTCTTTTCTTCCAGGAGTCAAGAAGTGTGGCAACGGCTCAGCAGGTCCTTTAGCCCCAGTGGGATCCTGTCGTCCCGGACATAGTCCATTCTCTCTTCTCTCGTGGTGGATTTCCCAAATTGACCTCTTTCGCCTTCCGCACCACCAGGAAAGCTGCCCCAGTTCTGCTCCTTCACGGTCTGATCGCGGCTCTCTCTCGGACCTGCATTCTCCTACTGGTCGAACAGGCTCCAGCTATATGCTTTCCCACCATGCCCGTTGGTAGACAGGCTTGTGAAGTTACGATGGACAAGGCCGGCTATTCATCGCCCAAGCGTGCCTCGCAGCACTGTTACCACGCCTGTTGGACTGTCACTAGCCAGTCCGGTTCCCCTGCGTTCCATTCAGAGACTTGATATATCAAGACACGGCAGGCTTCTCACATCCCGCCTCCGTCCCTCCACCTGACGGCGTGGCTCTGGCTGGCTGAGCTCTGCGGAACTCGCTGTTCACCATGCTGCAGGTGCTCCTGGGACAGAGGAAACCTGCAACCAAGCTGTCTACTTGCAAAAGGAAGAGTTTTCCTGCTGTGTCAGTCACAAGGAATGTCACGCTCAGGCTCCCATCCAAGTTATCTTGGAATATTCTGGCATCTTAAACAAACAAGGCCTCGCGCTTCTCTATCCCTCCGCGTCACCTACGCTAGCTGCCATTTCTTCATTCCATCCGGAGAGGGCTCTCCCTCCGCCTTCTCTCACCCCATGGTCTCGAGGTTCTCTCAAGGCTGAGCGCCCTGATCCCCAGTCTGCTGTCCCGCCCCTCCTGGGACCTCAATTCGGTTTCTCGAAACTAATGGCCCTTCCTTTCGAACCCTTGGCAACCTGCTCTCTTCCTGTACCTATCGTGGAAGGTGGCGTTCCTTGTGCCATTACATCGGCCAGGAGAGTCTCGGAGCTTCGTGCTGGTAGCGGACCCGCATACATGATATTCCTAAAGACAAGGTACAACTCCGTCACATCCGGCTCCTGCCCCCAGGTGGTCTCCCATTCCACCTGAACAAGACATTTTCCTTCCAGTGTTTATCCTAAACCTCATGCATTCTCGCAGAGAGCAGAGCTTGCATTCACTCATGTTCGTAGGGCGCTGGTGTTCTACATGACCGCACCCGACCTTCCGAAGCTTCCCAACTATTCTTGCCGTTGCAGACAGGATGAAAGGTCACCCTGTCTCATCGCAAACAATTTCATCCTGGTGACGGCCTGCATTAAAACTGCTATGCCTTGGCTCACACTTCCAGGACGAGTAACTGCACATTCCACGAGGGCGCAAGCTTCCTCGATTCCTTCCTAGCCCGTGTGCCTATACAAGAATATGTCGTGCAGCCACGTGGTCTTCAGTGCACACCTTTTCTGCCATTACGCCTTGGTACGCACTCCCGGGACGATGCGGCTCTCTGGTTGGCTTTCTGCATCGATAGTCTCCACTCCGACCCACGCCCTCAGGTAAGGTTGGGATTCACCTACTTGAATGGATACGAGCAAGCACTCGAGAAGAAAAGACGGTTACTCACCTTGTAATGTTGTTCGAGATGTGTTGCTCATATCCATTCCACCCGCCCTCCTTCCCCACTTTGGTATGCCGGACAAGAAGAACTGAGGAGACGGGGTCGGCAGGGTATATATGCGGTGCCGCAAGGGCGCCACACCAGGGGGCGCCTGCCGACCCGCCGGGTGTTGCTAGGGGAAAATTCTTCCGACGAACGTGCACGCAGCGCACGCACACCCACCTACTTGGAATGGATATGAGCAACACATCTCGAAGAACAACAGTTACAAAGGTGAGTAACTGTCTTTTTCCAGTCGTAGGCTCCATACTCCAATCAAATATATCCCCTGTCCTGAGAGGAAAAAGGGTAATCCCTGGCTTCAATACAAACTAGATAATTATGTGCCCATGACTTTACAGTTATCAGTATGGAATGTCATCTCATTGCAAGACACGCACTGTTCCCTTCTTTTTGGGTCACTACACATTTCCCACCCCTCAAAATTTTGTTATTATCAACAGATTTGATTGTTGCCAAAGTTTACTGTGTGACCTGCTGAAGAATCACAGTTAATGCCCTCCACCAGGCCCTAATTAGTTCTTGCCTGATATCATAGCAAGGCCCATCTGGTGAGAGTAAGGAAGGCAGCGAAAGGGACAGGAACTCCCCCAGGGATAGTTCTTTTTAAAATTGATCTGTTATGCGGGGGAGGGGTGTTGGCAGTCCTGGCCTTTGAGGCCTACTGGAATTTGTCCATGTATATTTTTTAGCCAATTAAGTATATTAAACAGGAGAAACTGCCTGTGACACATGTGGCAATTCCCTGCAATAGCCTTGAGAAACCTTACTGAATTAAGTTTAAGTATCTTCGGAGTACATCGTTTAGATGCAAAAGTTATGTATTATCGTGGGGTAGGATTGTATGCAACCTCTCTAGAGGGAAGATGTGATATGAATCCTGAGTAGTGTTATGAACTTCAAAGGACTATATTGAACTATGTGCCAGACAAGAATGGACTTTTGGGACAAACAGTCTCAAGTGCTTTGCCTGAGAAATCTCTAAAGGGAGGTGAATACAAATTCCCCACCGCTGGTTATGCAAAAAACCAACCTTTTCAAGTTACGCCCTGGTGATTACCTGTTCCACCACTTCATTCTCAGGGTTGACTCTGTTGGCCATTTCCTCCAGTCCCCCCAAAGTATCCTTAGGCTCTTGGTGGTGGTGGTGGGGGGTTGCCACTGAGGAGGGGTTCAGCTCCTCTTAGAAGCGGCATGTTTTCAGTGCTGCACCAGGCCTTCTGGAACGCCTGTCTTAGCTCCTTGATCTTGCTGCATGTCCCTTCTTCTGCATGCCATGAGCAATCTGCCTGTAGATATCAAAGTTCCTACAGCTGGAGCAAAGCTGTGACTGCACAACCTATTCTCCTCACAGACCCAGCAGATCCAAAAGCTCTGGTGTACTCCATGCAGGAGGGCATCTGTTGCAGAAAGCTGTGATGGTCAGCTAGGAAGATGTTGTGTGAATAGTCCACACCAAGCAAACAGGAAGAAGAATTTCACAAATTCCCAGGCCTTTAAATGGAAGGAGAGGCACATGCCTGTGTACCAGCAGGGTAGCAGAGTTCAACCTGCTGACCAGAGTGGTCATGATGGGCATTGTGGGACACCTGCTGGAGGCCAATTAGGGCAAAATAAGCAAGCGTAGTATCTACAAATATGTTGCGTCACTCTATGTTGCAGAAATCTCTATGCCTCTTGTCAAAGTGGTTTTATTTTGTTGGTGTAGCAGGGGAGTTACATCAGTGGGAGGAGCATTTCAATGTGTACACGTCCACTGTTTTGTCAACAAACACTGACTTTTGTCAACAAAACTGTGTAGTGTAGATGAACCCTAAGGAGAAAAAATTTGACTAGGCATGAGAGGTGTGTTCAGATCAAGTTTAAGAAAGAATTTGGGTACAAGACTGAAATATGATTTAGGATTGGAATCATATTTAGTGGTGCCAATAATATGCAGTCTCAGTCTCATCATTTTTCAGCCCCAAATGGCAGAAATCTCATGAGCGCAAATGATCTTATGATATTTCTGCCGCCTTGAACTGTAAGCTTTCAAAAGCAGCTTTATCATGAAATTTCAGCTGTTTGTGAACTAGAGTCAGAAAGTAACCCCGTCTATTTTGGATTTAACCAAAACTAAAACTGGAAGAGCTGGCTCAGATCCAGGGATTTGAATATGAAATAACTGCTGTACTCATCCTACTTCCATGTCACACTCACCTGAGATGTTCAGTTTCAAAGATCTGGCTTATGGTACAAAGGGACCTTAGTAGGAGCTGAGGATTTTGTTCAGATATCTCTCTAGCAATATTGCAGAAAATTAAGAAAATAAGACATTTAGCATTCCTACCAGCAAACAGCTATTAGAACACCAGAAGGAGATGATTCTCCAGGTTCATTGTCTGAACCAAAACCTGGGACCTTTAGAAGAGACTTTTTTCTCTAGACAAACACCTATCCTTTCTATCAGTGAACGGGATGTTGAGTGGTCATTCCCAGTAGTCAGAGCAGGAGTCAGGAATTGAAGCCAAGGGTTAGAGCTGGAGTCCGAGGTCAGATATCAGAACTGAGTGCCAGAGATGGTGCAGGAGCTATCACAGCTATGGGCAAATGCTTTAAGCACCATTTAACTGCATCTTGTGCTTAGGAGCCAGTCTGCTGATTCTTCTAGCCAATCAGGCAGTGTAGCCAATCAGGCAGCCTACTACAGGTGAGCTGCATGTACAGGCTACTTGGAGACTGGCTCTGTTGCAGGTCTTGATTCTGGGGACTTTCCTTGTGAAGGCTGGCAGCTGTTACAATCAGAATTTTTGAGAAAACTTGCTGGGTGATAGCAAGACTGAAGGCAACTGTACTGAAAACTTTGGCTGTTGGTCTTGAAGCTTCAGTATTTCTGCTTAGATGCTGCAATAAATGCTGAACATGAAGATAAGTGTCTCATAGATCTGTAGATGCTAATATTTCTCCCGTTACACAGCTGTTGTTATAAACTAAAGAGATTCTTTCTTGAATTTCTTGTACTCAAAAAAAACAGTTTAGCCATTTGAGATCTCAAACTGCTGTGATGCTTCTTGAACGTATGAGGATTAAAAACAGAGGAAAAATGCCTTTATCCAGCTGACATGAAGCGACAAGAAGAATAGCATTAGAATAGTAAGAAGACTATTTTGGAGGTATTGAATGCACTTGTGTAGGCCAGTTTATTTGGATGGGAAGAGTCAGAGGGTTATTTTAGGTGAGTATTTCTTGAAAGAAGTGAGGTAACTTTGACACTGTAGCCATTTTTAAATTATTGAACCCATCTCTCAAATATGATTTCCCAGTCTGGGAAAATGACTATTTCTGCCTCCCAAAGGAATTGGAGTGGTGACTGAGGGAAACCAGGATTTTGATTTGTTGGGTTATGAACTTCTTCCTGTCCCTTTGGTATTCTTGAGCAACAAGAAAGAGATGATTATGGTTGTTATGATCCTCTGAGGAAGCTTTGAATGTTTTGGGTGGAAGTGGATTGAGTTTATGCCTAAGGGGAGGAGAAACTCTTAACAGAATAATAATCTTAAATTGGTGCATCAAGGCCATCACAAAGTCTGTCCAAATAGTAGGGACACAAGTGTTAGTTTCTATTGGATCTTGATTGTTCTCTGGGCAAAGTAAGAGAGTTTTTCAGGTCACTACTTCACCTGCCAACCCACAGATTTAGGAAAAACCTTGAAAATGTTAAAGATGATGTCATCTAGAAAGGCAGTAGCTAAAATAGCACAATCTGATTCTTCTTATGGGATGATATAGCCTTCTTACCTTGAATTTGGGAAGGAAATTTTTGATAATGAGCTCCAAGATAGCCCATGTCTCTTTAGAAAGCTTAGATAACATATTAGACCGCTGTCATAGAAGGTTTATCATCAGAGACTTTCCAAACACCTTTGATTCTTTCCTTTGACAAGAAACAACACTTTCATTTTTATGGGAGTCCAGTTAAAAAGCTTTTAAGATAGCAGGTGGAACAGCATCCTCAGTAAAATCTATGACCTTCCTCAGTTGTTTGATTAAGTGGCCCATGTTCTCTTCATTAAACTCCTCAAGCTAATTTCAAAACAGGGAGATGAGATGGACTCTTCTCCCTCAGAAACCTCAAGGGAGATATGCTTGGATGTCTTTCTGTTGAAAAAGTCTGCCAGCCTTCCTGGCATAAGGGTGGAGCACTTAATGAATAAGAGATCTATTAATATTATATTGTTTGGCTCTCCGTAGCTGGGCTGAGTGTGCTAATATGGGGGATTAGGGAGTAATTGGTAAAGGCAATGTTATTTTTCTCTATTTTTGTCTGTTATTTCCTGAAGGAAAAAAAGGTTGTCTGATGAGTGTCAGCATCTGCTACTCACTGAGGCGAAGTGTAAACTGGTTCCTGTGGGGAGTTATGATTCCTTGTGGTGAGAGCCTATTCTGTCTTCTAGTTCATCTGCCTCCTTTCAATTATGTGTGGAAATCCATTGGTATGGATTGCCAGAGCTCTCTGCGGAAATGGGACAATATTGGTTTTTGATCTAGTACTCAGACAAAGTCCAATTTTTGCTAACAAATGGTCAAAAATGGTAGGCAAAGGAATTTTATCTGCAGACTGCGAAGATGCAAATAGTTGAAAGTACACAAACACATTTGATACTGTCTCTTAATCATGTAATGAAAAATACGGTTTTTAAAATCATAATTTTCCAAATCTGAAGTCTTTCTAAAATGTCCTGTCAAAATCTTGACTGTAAATTTCTAAAATCTTGGGTGCAAAAAAATTATATATGACAGATAAAGGTAATAACGTTTTTTTTAATAATTCAAAATAGCTGTAAAAGCTGGGATCCCTATTTTTTTTTGTACAAGGTAGAAAATTTCACTCATTTTTCTACATATCATCTGTGACCACATGCAAATCTCTGTCACACAATAATTTTCCAAATTATTTACACTACCCTGTCAAAGAAATTCACAACAGGATGAAGTAATGTTTTGTTGTTTTTACAGAATAACTTCATTGACCTTGATAAGATTTCCTGAGAACCTGTCCCAACACACAGAGGTACCCAAATTCTTTGAAATTCTGCTGACAGACAGTAAATAAGAGAACTGGTACATTGCTTGTTTAGCATGACCTAGTTTATGAGTCTCTCGGCTTTTTAGGCCAAAGGTAGGAAAGTGCACCTGCAGTTCACATAATGAAAACATTTTGTTTTATTCTAGAGAAGAGCATATCTCTTTGATTAAATGGGTTCAGATTAGCCTAAATAAATCCCTTCATACACATGTGGACTTGAAAGGGTTTTTATTACAACTTGATCTTAATGAAAATGGGTCATTAACAAGCATATCCTACTTCTGCTAGTTTCCATGAAATGTTGCAGCTAGTTGCGTTGATGGCTCTAAAAACAAATACAGTGTGTATGTAATGACATAACAGAATACACAATTTCAGGTCACCAGGACAGTGAAACAGATCTAGTAAAGATTATTTTTCATGACATATTTCTACAGTGTGAAGTAGTAGTGTGTGTTCATTTCACATATGAATCAGGCCCCGATTCAACAAAGCATTTAAATGTGTGCTTAACTTTAAGCCCCTGCTTAAATCTCATGGATTTCAATGGGCAATTAAAATCCATGGGACTTAATCATGTGCTTAGTGTTGAGCATGCTAGGTGCTTATGTGAGTAAAATGGGAAGTCTCATATGCCTGTGCTGCCAATGTACAACTTTTGTTCACCTACGTATCGTACGCAACAGGATACACTAAGATTTCCTTTGACTCAGTATTGAGAGAGAAGAAAGCATATCTTGGGGTTTAAAGGGAAAACAGGGAGTAAGAAGACCTTGTTCTATTCCCACCACTGCCATGGATTTCCAAGGTGATCTTGAGCAAATTATCTAACCTCACTTTCTTCATCCATTAAAAATAAGAATACTTTTGCTACCAACCTTATACAGGTGTTGCTAGTCTCAATCAATTAATATTCATAAATTGCTTTGAAATCTCCAAGAATAGCCTATACTATGTAAGCGCACCATATAATTAAATAAGCAGACACCATCTCCAGGGCAGGAAATATGTGTGTTGTGGATCTTATTTGACCTTATTTCCTAGTAAATACAGTTGTTATCAATAAAATATTCAATATTATTCCACAATTATCACCTTTAATTTCTATTCAAAGTAAAGGGAAAACTGGAATATCTCATTATGTGGCATCTCATGGCAAATTATAAGATGTTTAATGCTTACCACTATACAAACAGTATGCTAAGAGGAAGGCAAGCAGTTTAAGGCAGATACAATAGTCTTATCCTCCTGTCCTAAACAGCTGGCTAATATTACTGAATGCCATGAGGCTGTTGCTATGTCTCACTCTAAAACTGACCACATTTTAGCTGTGAGTGAAGTTATTTCCATATATATTTTACTAAATCCTGAAGACCTTAATTAGGGAGGAGGACCACTGACTTTGATAGCAATTTTGCCTGAGTAAGGACAAACAACTTCATGGTTTCACACACATTTTGTTAAGTGTTTTCAAATGTACTTGGATAAAATGTACTGTGTAAGTATATGATATTATCTTAAAAAAACACAAACCCACAACAACCTACCAATCCACACCACATTCACAAAGTCACAGGATAACAGATTACAAACAGTTTTTTTTTCTTTAGATCTATCATGTGAACAGGAGGGGACAATGTACTCTGTTTTGTGGGGAAAAGGTGCCCTGCACTTAGTACTGTTTGATATGTAAACAGAAATGAGATAAGGACAAAACAAAACAGTTGACATCAATAAAGCCGACAACAGTTGCAGAACATGATAATGAACAGCTTCTGGCTTTTTTCTTGCAGGGAAGGGGGAATATTTTTACTGTCTCCTACTTTCTCGTCATCTTTCCAACCTAATGTATAAACAAATCTTACATTCTCTGAACCAAGTTACCTTGCAGCACTGAGGTGAAATTAATACAAATTGTTCATCTATGCTTGTGGTAAACGTCTGTCCCAAATTTGGACCTTAGCGTCCAAAATTTGGGTGCTTACTATGATTCCCCCCAAGCTTTTACCAGCTTGGATCTTACCTTGCTGCCACCAGATAGGATCCTGGCTCCTATCAGCCCGGGTTCCCCAAATATTCTTTGGGGGGACCCCCTCTCTGGCCTCCCCAACTTCCCCTGGAAAGACCCCCAAGACTCAGAAGTATGAGTCTTACCGGTAAGGGAATTATC
>NC_133769.1:263709931-263818191 GCF_003597395.2 Chelonoidis abingdonii
GNCTCTGGTCAGGTGCTTGATTCCCCCCTGTCCACCCCTTACAGGTAAAAGAAAATTAACCCTTACCTATCTACTTATGACAATGCTAATATCTGCTAATGACCAGAATAATATGCTATTGCACAAAGCTGTCATTTAAAAATGAATATAGTCCTGTCAATGTTAGCAAAAAATCAGGATAAAATTAATCAATTAAACATCAGGGAGAGCTTTTTGAATATGGTGATGTCCATTGCATGGCTCTTGCTTCTATTATTCTAAAATCAGCACATAAGAGGCTAAAACATGTGTTTGCAGTAAAGTAGGTTTAACACAGATATCCAGTGCACTGTTCAGTCAATAAAGTTCTGCCTTGATATATTCACCAGTTAAAACCTCCAGTAAATCTTTAAAAGAAGTGTTCCATTACTATAGATGTATGTTAACTCTACTGTAAGAGATTATTGATTAATGCTTAACTACAGCTGGACTCCTCATGTTCTGTAATCAGATGCTATACTTACATGTAAACTGAAGAAATTTGGTTTGATCTTTATTTTTGTACAAAATACCAAACGCCTTTAGGCTAAGATATTTTAGCCAAGCATACCAGTAGTTTGACAGATGCTATATATTCCTTTGGGAAGGAAACCAGTTGCTGGATAGGTCTTTTCTATTTTTAATACATATTATGTTCCTAAGAATATATGCAGAAATCTTATTTTTGTATATATCAGGTTTTTGAATGGTGCTAAGAGTGCTTCCCAAAGAAAAGTAAATGTTGTTTCAGAAGCACATCACAGCATCATGATCTTCTTTTGAAGTGTGATTATATCTATGAAATAAAACACAGAATGATGTGCATTAGAGAGCGAGCGAGAGATCCTACAGGATTCTCTGTTAATTGTGTGTAACTCTTATTAACTTCCATGGAAGTTTTATAATCATTATATTATTACATCAAATCCTGCTGTTAGTGACTCAGTTTTACACTTGAATGCAATTACTCCAGATTTATATAATTGAAGCTTATATTAAATATATGCTTTCCATTTTGGCCCTACTCAAAAACCTGATACACACTAGGAAATATGCAATGAATGCTGCTCAGCAGGTGCAGAAAACAGGTTAGTGCCTGCAAGTGCAGACAGGACCAATCCATGTTCAGCATCGTTTCAGAAACCGGTTGAACTTTCTCTTTCAGCTTGGAGTCACTTTGTACTTTTTGTTTAGATTTGTTCTTTTTCATTAGGTTACCCAGGAGATGTAATTAAGTTTATTAGGCTTTAGGGGTTTCTTCAGAATTCACTACTTATTTAATATTTTGGATAATGCTTCTAAGAGTCAAATCTAGTGTACTACATCTAAAAGTCAAAAAGTGAGTAGGATACTCTAGTCATAACTTTCTTCAGTGAACAATTATAGTGGATTCTTTTTCTGATCTTATACACTAAATCAATCCATGTACTATCTATCTGATAATTGTACACATACTACACACACTAACAAGCAGATAACATAACAGAACCATTAGTAAATACATCAGTAAAAATAATGAACTCCGCATATGGCTCAAAACTTAACCTGTACATGATATTTTTTCATTGTAATTAATTAATTAACTCACCAGTTCTAAGTGGAAACCCCCTCTTCCCCCAAAGCAAGGAGAATTCTTCTTAACACTAAAGATGCTTTTTAACCTTCCAAAACAATTACTTTTCATAGAAGAAGGATCTGTGGCATTAAATCACCCCTTCTGCAGCACCCCACCCTTAAATAATTTTATATAAAGGGCAAAATACTATGATCAGTGAGCTATATTCTACCAGAAATAAACAATTTCAGGTTATGCGTTGGAACCTTGATTCAGGAAAGCATTTAAGAAGCATGTTCTTAAGTCCCATTGACTTCAAATGATTTATACCTGAATAAAAGGGAATGGACATTCCTGAATCAAAGCTTGGTAGTTTGTTGGTACTCTTCTCAAGTGGTGCACTGACAGCTGCACAAAGACGAAGTAGGTATTCACCCAGGAAAGCTCATTCTCCAATATGTCTGTTAGTCTATAAGGTGCCACAGGACTCTTTGCTGCTTCTGCACAGAAACTCCCAAAGGCATGCCCTGTTGAGTCTTACTGTTATAACTGATATTGTATTTACATACAGGGATTTGTATTTTGTGAACATTAGAAAATTAAGTCTGAGGTAATTGTGACTGAGCTCTTCAAAGTACAGAATTTAACTTCAATAACTAAATAAATCAGAGGGGATAACTACAGATACCTGGTGTGCTCTATAATTCTATAGAGAGGCCAGGTTTGGCTCACGCTGCATTGTTTTCTTGGGGAAAAAAATGACACACAGAAGAAGAAAGATGAGGACAAAATAAATTATGCCTCATAGCAGTCCTTTTCCTTTCACATATATGAGTGGGAAGAAAAAACAGAATACAAAATAGGTTCCACAATAAACTCCACAACCACATAATATGATAGTTTGTTTCCTATTATTCCAATTTATTTCCTCTCCACTGAGATCAACCTAATCTCATAACATAGTTTTAAAAATAAACATTCACTAGGGTAAATCTTTTTTTTGTTAGATGAGTTTTCAGGGTGCTCCACTCATTTTAATATCCTTCCTGAATCAGGAAGGTTGTTGAAACAGGAAATTCAGAAGTGGAAATATGGCAAACATACCTACAGCTGATTAAAACAAACTGATCTCAGAAGGGCAGTCTGCATCAGGGTACACAGGGTAGTAAGGAGACAATAACAAATAAGTGGATTTCTAATAGTGAAATTGATTTTTTTTATGTGTGACCTGAGAACAGTGGACAGCTCATATATACAGTATAGGATTTTTTAAATGGTAAATTTCATGATTTCAGCTATTTAAATCTGAAATTTCGTGGTGTTGTAATTGTAGGGGTCCTGACCCAAAAAGGAGTTGTGTGAGCGTGTGTGTTGGAGGGTGTCACAAGGTTATTGTAGGGGGGTTGCGGTACTGTGACTGCCTACAGAGCTGAACAGCTGGAGAGTGGCGGCTGCTGGGCAGGATTCCAGCTCTGAAGGCAGAGCCGCTTTCAGCAGCAGCGCAGAAGTAAGGGTGGCATGGCATGGTATTGACACCCTTATTACTGCACTGCTGCTGGCGGAGGGCAGCCTTCAGAGCTGGGCACCTGGCCAACAGCCGCCATTCAGCTCTGGAGGCTGCACAGAAGTAAGAGTGGCAATACCATGACCCTCTAAAATAACTTGTGACCCTCCCTTCAATTCCCTTTTGGGTCAGGACCCCCAATTAGAGAAACGCTGGTTTCCTCCATGAAATCTGTATGGTATAAGGCATGGATTGGCAATCTTTGGCATCTGGCCCACCATCTGGTGGGCCGGGCCGGTTTGTTTACCTGCCGCATCTGGAGGTTCGGCCGATTGCAGATTTGGCCGATCGCAGCTCCCACTGGCCACGGTTTGCCGTTCCAGGCCAAGGGGGCTGCGGAAACAGCACAGGCCGAGCGATGTGCTGTCCACCACTTCCCACAGCCCCCATTGGCCTGGAGTGGTGAACTGCAGCCAGTGGGAGCTGCGAACGGCTGAACCTGTGGATGTGGCAAATAAACAAACTGGCCCAGCCTGCCAGGGGGCTTACCCTGGTGGACCACGTGCCAAAAGTTGCCGATCCCTGGTACAGGGTAAAGGCACACAAAAGGCCAGATTTCACAGTCCGTGACATGTTTTTCATGGTTGTGAATTTGGTAAGGCCCTAATCATACAAAATCAACTATAAAGAATAATAGGATGTCCAGGCAGGTTTCTTATAGCAACAGCAGTCCTTAACCAGCTTGTACATCAGACAATGTGCAGATAAAAGAGATTAGAAAATTATGTCCAAGATCATCATTACTGAGATCCTGAAAGAGCAACATTGAACTTCAATAGCCCATCAAATCAAAGGGGATTGCTATAGATACCCTATGTGCTCCTTTGAGTACCAGAGAATTTTAATGACAAAGGCAGTCTCCACATTTTTTCCAATGGATTATTTCTCTGTCTAGCTAATAGTTCCTTTGAATAGTATCTTTTATCACTTATTTTTAACCTGACATGACAACACAGGTTTTTTTCCCCAATATGTCTAGCACTAGTCTCAGTCTTGGCAATCCCCAGTTTAGCCAAGCAAAACAAGTGACGAATCTGGCATCAGTGTAAGCTGGTGTCAAAATAAACACTATAATTACTGTGGAAGTTTAATATTAAGCTGTAACACACCAGTGTGCTATTCTGACATATACCCAATGATTTGATTACATAGACTTTTCCCAAATATTAAAGCAGAAATTAAAAGATGCCAGTCCTTGTCATAAGTCATAAATTATGTGTCTCTATAATTGCTGTTACAAATGCTGGTTGTTCATCAGATGGCATCTGTACAGTGTTTTAGTCCCCGATTCTCTTATCTTGTTTAGTACAGAATAACCTTCATATACATTGCCACTGTTTCTGATTTTAGGGAAATCTGTTTCATTTGAACAGTTCACTGTGGAAATTAGAATCAGTATAAATTATTTGTTTCCCATCATTCTCCCATATTGTCCGGGTTTAAGAAACTCAGAATTTTTAAATCAGCTAACGACAGGCCTCGTCAACGGAGATAGCTCACAGGCCAGGATGGCATACTAACAAGCACAGACAGCATTGGACATGCCTTCCTCCAAAACAGCCTCCACCCCTTCCAGCCATATTCTCCCCAATATGCTTCTGTCATAAACAGATAGCTAAGGGTTAATGTCTCTTTCACCTGTAAAGGGTTAACAAACAGTGACCTGCAACACCTGACCAGAGAACCAATCAGGAGACAAGATACTTTCAAATCTTGGTGGAGGAAAGTCTTTGTTTGTGTGTTCTTTTCTTTGTCTGTGTTCTCTCTGGGATCTGAGAGTGACCGGACGTACTACAGGCTCTAATTTTCTATTCAAGTAGTAAGTGCAAGTAGAAAGGCGGTTTAGTCTTTTTAATTGGTTTTCTTTATTTGCAAATGTGTATCTGGCTGGTAGAGTTTCAATGTGTATTTGGCTAAAAGTATTTTAAATTGTATTTCTGCTGGAGGAGGCTTTTTCTCCAGTTTCTATAAGCTGAAAGACCCTGTAATATTCCATCTTGAATTTACAGTGATTATCTTTATTCTCCTTTCTTTTATTAAACGTTTTTCTCTTTAAGACCTGATTAATTGTTTCCTCTTGTTAAGGCTGTACTCAACAGGGAATTGGTGGGGAGAAGGGAGAAGGAGTAGTAGAGGAGGAAAGGTGAATTTTCTCTGTGTTTTAGATTCATGGAGCTTGAATCTGTCTCTCTCTCCAGGATAACCCAGGGAGGAAAAGTCTGGGAGGGGATGAGTAGGGGGAGAAAAAACCTGATTTCTCTGTGTTGTGGTTCAAGGAGTTTGAATTACAGTGATCTCCTGGTGTACCCAGGGTGGGAAAGATCTGGGAGGAAGAAAGGAGGGGGAAGGGAAATGGTTTATTCCCCTTTGTTGTAAGACTCAAGGAATTTGGGTCTTGGGGTCCCCAGGGAAGGTTTTGGGGAGACCAGAGTTTATCAGGCACTCCAAGTCCTGATTGGTGGCAGCTTATC
Source organism: Chelonoidis abingdonii (assembly GCF_003597395.2). Classification (NCBI taxonomy): domain Eukaryota; kingdom Metazoa; phylum Chordata; order Testudines; family Testudinidae; genus Chelonoidis; species Chelonoidis abingdonii. The sequence goes on from NC_133769.1 coordinate 263,715,540, forward strand.
AGATCTAAGATGGAAATTAAGCTTAGAGGAATTCATGCTGGTACCCCATTTTTTTTGGACTCTAAGATTCAGATTGGGGAAAATTACCATGACAGCTTCTTCCCCATGTCAGAGCCCCAAATGACATCTGTACTCATCTGGAAAAGGACTTGTATTTTTGCCTGGCTTAAGAGGCTCTTTATGTGCCAAGACGCTTTAAGCATTCCCAGCCTTCTGAGCCATTTTACCTCTGTTTATGAGCCAAAGAGAACTGAAGCTATGACTGTTGAATGTTGCTGTCTGCTCTTAAATGTCCTGTTTTATATGATTGATTTTGTTCTGAAGTAAGGTAAATTACAATGCCTACAGCCATAGGACATTGTGCTGTGGTCCCATTAGATACCTCAAGATAAGCAGAGATGAGCAGGGTCAATATTTGGGATAGAGGAATTACAAAGAACACCTAGGTGATGATGATTCAGTATGTGATGCTCTGAGGCTGTATTGAATTGATGCCCTCAAATAGCATACAAGGGCAAGGCGGATGGACGTGCAATCTTTTAGAAGACAGCTAAAACTACTTGTGGTTATAAGTAATCTCATAACATTTTTTCACAACTATATGGTTGGTAAACCTAAGACCTGGCCAAAATCCAATTTGGGTAATTATATTCTGACTAAATAAAATCCTTTGCCAATTTTAACTGTATTCAAGGGGGATGGCAAAGAGCTGACATAGCCGTCTTTATGCCACAGCACCCAAAGCTCAGTGTAGATAGCATTATGGGGAAAGGGAGTTCCCAGAGGAATGGTTAGGGTCAGGGCATGCTGTGCTATGGTAATCCTGGCTGACTTCACTAATAAGTGTATATTAGAGCAGCACTGAGGTTCTTTTAACTTAATCAATGGTCCTAAATGATCCTTGCAGATCTGGAGATAGGGTGAGTGCAAATAATGGTGAGAAATCCCCCCTCTCCTGATCCAGTAGGAAGTGGATGTTGTTCAACATCTTCATTAAAGAACTGGATGATGGGATGGATTGCACCCTCAACAAGTTCATGGATGCTGCTAAGCTGGGGGAAGAGATAGATACAGTGGAGGGTAGGGATAGGGTACAGCGTAACCTAGACAAATTGGAGGATTGGGCCAAAAGAAATCTGATGAGGTTCAACAATGACAAGTGCAGAGTCCTGCACTTAGGATGGAAGAATCCCGTGCACTTCTACAGACTGGGGACCGACTGGCAGTTCTGCAGAAAAGGACCTGGGGATTACAATGGATGAAAAGCTGAATATAAGTCAACACTATGCCCTTGTGGACTAGATGACCTCCTGAGGTCTCTTCCAACCCTAATCTTCTATGCTTTTATGATTTTATGGAGCTCAGCAAGGCCCAAAGACTAGGGCCTTTTATGCTAATAATAGTATCCTAAGCAACCTACTCCCTACTAGAATTTGATTTAAAATAACTATATCATGCTTATTTTAAGAATACTGTTCATAATATAAATTGCCTTAGGTTTGACACAATACAATATATAAGTGGTTCAGATGCTGAAACCACATGTGAATTGACCCCACATGTGAGACAGTTAGCATCTAAATAACTTTTAGGGACACATTTTGTACTTATAGCAATGGCAAAAATAGCTGTTTTAACATTTTTATAAATGTACAATCACATTTACTGTTCAGTTGTGGCTTTTGCAGTATTTTCACACTAAATGTAAAGTAAATCTCATTGTTATCCCTCTTGCCTCCAAAAGCACCTCTGCTGCTACACCCATTCTAAGTATGTCTGAAATATCACTCTTGCTGAATAACTCTTATGTCTCGATTTCTTCAACACTAAGGACCAAATTTAGCCCCAGGATAAGTGGGTTTAACTCCCAGTGACCTCCAGGGAAGTTTCAACCTCTTACAAAGTGCCAAATTTCGGCCAGAGAATTCAAGTTATGCGATATTCAAACCTATCTTCTGAAAAACAAAATTCTAAAAACATTTGGTTCATGTTACATTTGTTTTTGTACTTTTTTGCCTTTGTTTCTATCAACTAGTTCCAAATAATACTTCATTATATGCTTAGTGTTCTGTTAAACACATGGTCTACCCTGTATACCCTAGCAGCAGTACAAGCACTGGTTCTTTGAACAGAATTCTTTTTTTTTTTTAAACTTAATTACTGAGTTGTGTTTTCTCCCTCTTGAGTTAAACATATTTTCTGTTTTTTACCTCCCTCCCTTTGTTTTTATGCCACAGCCAGATTATCTTGTTCTTATTTTCTGCATGTGTTTCCCCTATCATGCTGAGAGAAAGAGAGAGAAACAAAGGCTCCCTCAATCAAAGAAATAGAAAATGATACCATGCCAAGGCAAATGAAGCATCTGGCATGTGTATGGAGTGAAACAAAACATGCTGACATAGAGGGGTGAGAAGCTACAAAGTGATAGGATAGAAAAGTTAGTGGCAAATCTTATAATTAAACACAAAGACCGTGTTTCTGATCCAACAGAATTTCCCTCATTTTGAAGAGCAAAAAGTCACCAACAGAGTAGAGAGTACAAGAGATTACAAGCTCCCTGAGTTCTTAGGATACTATAGAAGGGATGAAAACATACAGAGCTATAGGGATTTTGTGCTCCCCTACCTACTACTCTCCACCTCTCCATAAATACAATTAAATGCAAAGAAAACTGTTCATTTATTCATTACATGTAGTGCTATATCTTAAACTCCTCAGAATTCTGAGAGTGAGAGAGAGACAAAACATACTGATCAAAAAGAGAGGTAATAGAAATGATTTTCTGTACATCTTAGAACCTGCAGGGGAGTGTCATACATAGCACTGTCTCTGTTCAGTCTATATGTATGAAGAATAATACAAAGAAGAAAGGACTGTTAACATAAGATGAAGGAATATACCCAGGGGAATAAGATTTTCTGATTTAGACTTTCAAACAAAACAGAATTTCTATATCATTTATCCTGAAAGCCAGACAAATGAGAAGTCCACTTGGACCAAGGACAAGGATTCCAAACCAGTCCCAGGGTTATTTACTACATAGACTTTGTTTAATAAAGTTTGTTCTTGGTTTTCCTATAAAGTAATGCTCCATCTATCCGAAGAGCTATTATTTGTTAAAGACTCCTTCAGGATTAAAGTGGCAACAAGGGAGCATAAATATAATATCACTAAGGGAATAAAAAACAACAACAAAGAACCAAAGCTAAGGCACCTCAGCTTTATGCTGATATACCACTTACTTGACACATGGAATATATATCACTGCAAGAAGGATGAGACAAAGTCTTGCCGTTTTCAGGTCTAGATTTTCAAAGTTGGGTGCATGGCACTATGCACATATATTTATGTGATCCTAGTTTAAAAGTATCTGAATACACTCAGAGCCATCCTTAGGATTTATGGTGCCCTAGGCGGGATTATTAAACTGGTGCCCCTGAGCCTGTCTTGTTCTTAGCAACACAAACATAAGCTTACACTATTGGAAAACTTGCCACATGCATTTTATTAAAACCAGTTTAACTTAATGAAGCACACTGTAATGCTGATGGACTAGCACTGAAGAAGCAGCACTATAGAAAAAATTCTGATTTGACAGAATGATGCAAATAATATAAATTTTTTTAATTTGTCAACATTTTATTGGAAATTTCTATGAAGAGGTATTGAAACAAGGATTTATTTTTAATTAAAAGCAATCTTTCTGGCTTTCTTGGCTGCAAAATCAGTAAGAATGTCATTGTATGACAAAGACAAAGTGATGTCTTGTTTGATTGTAAGAATAGCAAGACCAGTCAAGTGTTCCTGACTCCTTGTAGAGCGGAGATAGTTTTTAATGAGCTTTAGTTTTGAGAAACTCCGTTCTCCTGATGCTACTGTTACAAGAATTGTCAGTAGAATATGAGTGGCAAGTTTGCTGGTATGAATAAACTGTACAATGTCCATCATTGATTTTGCATGTGGCAACAACTCAATTCTTCGTACAGTTCAAGTCCATTTAAATCAAAATGATCACTGTGCTTCAGGAGGCTCTCTAGGTCAGGGGTCCACAACGTGGTGCCTGCGGGCGCCATGGCGCCCACAGGGGCTTCTCAGTGCACCCGCATACTGGCCGGAGGACGAGCATTTGCCAAAATGTCGCCGAAATTCGGCGGCATTTTGGCGCCAACGCCTCTGGATGACACTGCTTGCCGCCGAATTTCGGCAGCATTTCGGCGGATGCTCATCCACCACCACGGTCCTTCGTCTGGCACCCGCCAGACGAAAAAGGTTGGGGACCACTGCTCTAGGTTCTTGCACTTTGTCATTAGTTGCTCTTGTTTTCCTATTTCGTTGAATTTAGTCCCGCTCAGCTCGTTGCCAGCTGAGTGAATGGAACCCCAGGCCGACAGCGGGTTGAGTGGCTCAGCTGGGGTCTCAGCCGCCGGCCTGCTCAGCCCGCTGCCAGCCTGGGGTTCCTTGGGGGTCTCCAGGCCAGCAGCGGGTGCTGAGTGGGACTGGCAGCTGGGACCCCGAGTGGCAATGGGGCAGCAGCCGGAATCCCAGAGCAGCGGTGGGCTGAGCCATTCAGCCCACCACTGCGTGTCATCAAAAATCAGCTCACGTGCCACCTTTGGCACGTGTGCCGTAGGCTGCCAACCCCTGCTCTATACACTAGTAAGGAGATGAGCATATTACAGTTGTTGGAGGGCTCTATTTAGCAGTAACAACGCTATAGGAAAGTCAGTCAACATTTTTTGTTTCTGTGATGAAAACTGGTCCACTCCCTTCCCCATACCAAACTTGTCACAAATAATTGTCAACAACTTAATTTTCTGTTTTTGGCTAAGATATTGATTTTAAAAAATATTGAAATTGAATTCAGGATTGTTAGCAAGCATTTTGGCAAACAAATTTGTTAAATGACAATCTAAATGGCAACACAGTACTGCTTTCATGCTTGGCTCACCCCCAAGCCTGCTGGTCCAACAGCTGCAGTAGAGGAGAAGATAGGTGGAAAACTGCAGGACCCCAAAATCCATCTCTTGGGGTGCAGAGTGGCAACAGCAGCAGCAAACCCTCAGGTCTGACCACATGCCAATGGGCACCACTGCCAGCCCAACAGATCCTGGTGAAGTTAGCACAGCATCTGATCTCAGGGACGGGGCACCGATGAAGCCACAGCAGCTCATCCTGCCCTGTGCAGCTCCCCCCGGATGAGATGGATTGCTGCCAACCCAGGGGAGAGACGTGATCTCCAGCTAGGGTGACCAGATCCAGATGTCCCGATTTTATAGGGCCAGTCCCGATATTTGGGGCTTTGTCTTATATAAGTACCAATTAACCCCACCTAGGGTTACCAGATAGCAAATGTGAAAAATCGAGATGGGAGTAGGGGGGGGGGATAGAGACCTATATAAGGAAAAACCCAAAAATTGGGACGTCCCTATAAAATCGGGACATCTGGTCACCCTGCAGATGAGTTCCTTCCCCCACCCCTTCCCAGAGACCCCAGCAGCCAATCCCCTCCCTCAGACTGTGCTGCATTCATCTCTGTCTAGGACCCAGCAGCCCTGCTCTTACATGCTCCACTGCTTCCCATCTGTCTGGGCTCCCAGCAGAGTGGTGCCCCCAGACCTAGTGGTGCCCTAGGTGGCTGCCTGTTCTGCCTATGGCTAAGGATGGCCCTGAATACACTATGTGATATCAGTGCATATCAGGCACAAGCTAAAAGCTTGTCTAAAAGCTCCTCCCCCAGCCTTGTGAGAAGAGTCACTGGACCGGTCCCAGGATCCAAATGAATATGGGGGACAACTAAAGAGCAACAGGGTCAAGAGTGGAGATCAAAGGTTAAAAATTAGGGATCCAGTGAGGGACACCAAGCAGAGAATCCCAGACAGCACCCACTGCTCCTCAAAACTGTCTAGGGAGCCAGTGAATGCTGCTTAGAGGAACTCTGCCTGGATACGTGAGACAAGGGAGGAACAGAAATAGGCCCCACAGTTACAGAGCACCTCCCTGTCTAGCATCCTCCTCCTGGCATTGTAAATAATTACTTTGGCTGGTTCCAGGAGGAGGCTGACGCAGAGGTCTTGTGACTTTGTGGGGTCATGGACAGGGTGTGCATATATGAAGAGGTGTGGGGAAAAATGCAGCCAGAACCTCAACAGCAGGTGCTGGAGGAGCCAGAATAGGGGCTGCAACCTGGTGCATTCCAGATAGGCATGTGCCAGGGTCTCCCTCACACCACAAAATGGACAGGCATTGGGGATGGGGATGAACCATGCCAGGTACATGCCCATACTCATGGCTTCATGAAGGAGCTGCATATCAGGCATCAGCTTGTGCATATGGTTAGTTAGAAGCATGACTGACCTAGTGCATGGCTATCTTTGCAAATAAATTAGACACATACAAATATATGCACACAATGGCACATGCTTAATTCTGAAAAGCTGACCCATAATACCCAATGTAAAGTGTTTATGCCATGATCCATCGACTTTTCTTCTAGGACTTCACCACTAATATGTATCTCACAGGCCTATAGAGGATTATTAGGTAACTTTTCAGGGAGATATATGTTATCTTGAATTTTAATACTAGGTATTACTGTCTTTTTGCTCTGTGTTTGTACAGCTCCACAGTGCAATGGGGTTCTAGCAATGAATAAAGCCCCTATGTTATTGTAATACATATAACTATACAGTCATGAGTTTACTGGAAAGTGAGCAGACAGACACAGTCAGTGACATGTGCAAGTCATACAGAAAATATGGGAGGCCACTTAAGAAAATAATGGGCCTGCATCTCCTCTCGCTGGGCCTGATTATCAGCTTCACTCAGCTGCTCAGCAGTAGCTCAAGGAGAGCCTATTAGCATCTTAATCCTGTTTTGATCATAATCATAGTTTTTATCGCCAGGGTATTATGCAAAAATGATGGCAGATGAGTGTATGTAATGATCTGTGCAGTACTGGAAAAACAAATTCCAGAGTTTGATACCTAAATTTGGCTCTTCAAAGTACATTCTCAAATTTATCCAGATACTGGAGCACACACAAATGGAGGGCTGAAAAAAGAAGAGTGGATTAAATGCCAACTCTTGGTGAAGGTTTGGGAAGTAAATATTAAAATATTAAACTACTTGAACACAAATATGCCACTTAGGGGCCGGATTCTGCTGATTGCCATGACTCGAGAAAGCATTTAAGTGCATGTTGAGATGTTCTGCTGAATAGAAATGGACTTAAACACATGCATAAGTGGGAATTCGGTGAACTGACACTTAATCACTTTCAGAAAATCAATATAAGGTACAAAAAAGCCCAAACTTTGTTAAAATTAGTTATGTTTATAGATGTCTCCACACATCTAAAAATACCAACTGTAAAAATGTTCATATTTCTGCCAAATGCAGATACTATTAGTATTGTCGATCAATAGCACTTTACTACATGAAGATATTTATTAATACAACATAAAATACATTTCACTGCCATAACCCCAACAATGCCAAATGAGTTAATCGTGATTATTGTTATATGGAATAACAAATAAATCATATCCATTGGCCACTTGCTGGGATGAAGCATTGCCTCTGGAGGAAGGAGTAAAGCAAGAGAATATGTGAGATGTTTGACGACAAAGCTCCAAGGGGTTAATGAAGGCTACATTTTGGAAAAGAATGTAATAAGGGGCTACAATAGGAAAGGGAAAAAAATGTTGACACCAGTTCCATTTTATATGTGTATTTTCTGAAATTTCTCTGCACATTTTTTTTTTTTAAAGTTTGGCTAAGGTGTTCACAAGAACTAGGGACATTGTTTTGTTTTCTTCAGTTATTTTTTTGGTTGATCAACAAATGTTTAGGGTGAGATTAACAAGGTCAACTGCTGCTTAATATATGTACATTGCCACCTACATTTTCTTAATTGACTGATGAATTTTAGATGCCCAACTTGAGAGGTCTTAATGAAGGCTGATTTTTGCCAAGTGTGTGCTCAACATTGTCTAAAAGGTCCCTTTTAAATGTCTCAAAATGGAGGCAACCAAAATCACTCATCATTTTTGAAAATTTAGGCTGGAAGTTTTTAAAAATAGTTATATTTGAACAAATATTGGTGATTTCAGGCTGTACATTGTTAGTAGTTTAATTCTGAGTTATAATGAACGCTCTCTGTGAAACTAACTTTTGGGCAACTAGAAATACCATTTGCAATGTTTTCTTATCTTTCCAGAGACAGCACGCTACTTAGCTTGGATATGTGCAAATTATACACACCAAAGCAGAGCACCAGGTACTGCAAATATTAGGCCACGTCTACACTACGGGATAATATCGAATTAGCTAAAATCGGTTTTATAAAACTGATATTATAAATTCGATTTCATTCGGCCACACTAGGCACAGTAATTCGGCGTTGTGTGTCCATGGTCCGAGGCTAACGTCGATTTCTGAAGCGTTGCACTGTGGGTAGCTCTTCCGTAGCTATCCCATAGTTCCCGCAGTCTCCCCCGCCCCTTGGAATTCTGGGTTGAATCATTATTGTCGCGGGTGGTTCTGGGTAAATGTCGTCAGTCATTCCTTCCTCCGGGAAAACATCAGCTGACAATCCTTTCGCGCCGTTTTTCCCTGGATTGCCCTGGCAGACGCCATAGCACGGCAACCATGGAGCCCGTTCAGCTTTTTTTTTTCCGGCACGTATGTGTACTGGATGCCGCGGAGAGAGAGCGATACTCCAGCGCTACACAGGAGCATTCACTTGCTTTTGGCAATGATAGCAAGAGATGGTTACCGTCGTTCTGAACCGTCTACTGCGGAGAAAACTGGCAAATGAGATGACAGTTATCTCTCCCCCTCTGTATTGTCCGCTTGCATCATGAGTGCCCTGCTGGCTGAAATCGGCCGGGGGCACAAACGCAAAGCAAAATTGGAATTGACTCACTTGGGACTGAGTCAATCCCTTCCTTATGGTTTCTAAAAAATGAGTCCGTCCCTGCCTAGAATAAGGGGCAAGTGTATTAGAGGACCAGTGTATCAGAGCACAGCTGCTCCGTGTCAGTATTCACAGGCGGTGCCCCTGCAACCAACCGCACCCGTTGCTTCCTCCTCCCCCAACCTTCCTGGCTACCATGGCATTGCCCCCCCCCATTTGTTGCATGAAGTTATAAAGAATGCAGGAAAAAGAACACGAGACGTTGTAGTGAGATAAAATGAGAGGGAGCGCAGCCTCGGGCTATGACAGTCCAGGCATTACGGAACTTTTCTTTACACAGGAAAGGTAGGGGGCTGATGAAGCTCAGCCCCCAGTTTGCTATATGAAGACAGTTACCAGCCGTTCTGTACCATCTACTGGGAGTAACTGGGAGTCATTCCCATTTTACCCAGGCGCCCCAAGCCAGCCTCACCTGAGACCATCCAGGAGCACTGACGGGCTGATGGCGATGACGGATATCAGTCATATTGTACCGTCTACCACCGGGGAGGGGGAAGGAGCGGATACTGCTCTCACTGCTGCAGCATCACGTCTACCAGCAGCATTCAGTACACATAGGGTGACATTGAAAGAAGTCAAGAAATGATTTCTTCCCTTTTCTTTCACGTGTGGTGGTGGGGGGGGACTGAGGAAGCTATTCCCTGAACACGCAGAACACTGTGTTTGAACCTACAGACATTGGGAGCTCAGCCAAGAATGCCAAATACTTTTCAAGACTGCTGTGGACTGTGGATAGCTGGAGTCCTCAGTACCCCCTCCATCCATGAGCGTCCATTGAGTCCTCTGCTTTCCGTTACGCTTTGCACGCAGCGCTGTGTATCCTGGAGATTTTTTTTCAAACACTTTGCATTTCGTGTTCTGTAACGGATCTCTGAAATACAACAGATTTGTCTCCCCATACAGCGATCAGATCTAGTATCTCCCGTCGTCCATGCTGGAGCTCTTTTGGATTTGAGGCTGCATCGCCACCCGTCGTCTGATGCAGAGCTCTCAACCTGGGCAACAGGAAATGTAATTCAAAAGTTCGACCTAGGGCTTTTCCTGTTCCCGCCCGCTGCATCTGATATCCAGATTGCTGTCGCAGAAGCGGTCAGTGGTGCACTGTGCGGATACTGCCCAGGAGGCCAATAATGTCGATTTCCGTCACACTAACCGTAATACGATATGTTAATATCGAAATTTTCGCATGCACTCTCCGTCGGGGGTGGAGTACAGAAATCGATTTAAAGAGCCCTTTATATCGATATAAAGGGCGTTGTAGTGTGGACGGGTACAGCGTTAAATCGATTTAAAGCTCTTTAAATTGATTTAAATGCGTAGTGTAGACCAGGCCTTAGAGATGATGTTATATGCAGTTATATGCATCCAATGCATTGCTTGCTTTTTCTATTTAGTTAGACTTAGTAATTTCACACCTTGACTAATATAATCTCCTCTTCTACATCCTTTCTCTTTTTTCTCTCCCTTATAGTCTCTCCCTCCTTGCTTTTGTTGCTCCCTCCTCTTCTGTATTCAGTTCAAATTTCTCATTCCCACCTATAAAGCATGGCACAGCTCCGTTGAAACCTACAACTATCTCTCTGATCTAAATTCTTCCTGCCTCACTCCTGTTGTTTCCAATGCTCTGCCCAACCCTCTCCCATCACTTAAGATGGGACCAAATAAAAACCTGGCAATGGGGGTGGCGGGGAGGGTTTTCAGAAAAAATCAGAACTCTTCTTATAATGAGAACAATGAAAGCTCCAGATCTTAACATCCCCACAGCCTTTGGGAGCTAGCAGAAGCAAGCCTTCCAGCCATCTAAAAATAGCTGCATAGACAGTACTTTGAAGTTGTGGCATGGTCTGGAGCTCAGGCTCTGAAGCCCACCCTCCTTCCTAGGCTTCAGAGGTAGAGTTCCAGGCTGAGCCACAAGTTCAAAGGATTATCAGTATAACTATTTTTTAGAGTGCTAGCATGAGCAGTCTCTCGATCTGCACTTAGAGACTGGATGTTTGTTCCCACTTGCTCCAAAATACTGCGTACTTGTTCTTCTGTGACTTCTTCCATTGCTGCCCCCAACACTTAAAACATTTGCCATATTTCAAATAATTTCAAATCAATCTTAAAACTCCACCTGCTGTGCAAAGCCTATGGGTGCTAATAAACATTTCTAATTCCACTGTTGTGATTTCTATCATCACACTCTACTGTCACTGTTAATGCACTGCAAACTCTTTGGGGAAGGGGCTGTGTTATGTGTAAGGCTACGATTAAGTCACAGGTATTTTTAATAAAAGTCAAGGACAAGTCACAGGCAATAAACGAGAATTCATAGCTTGGGACCTGTCCATGACATACTAAAAATACCTGTGATTAAATCTTGGGATGGGGCACTGGGAGGCATGGAGGGTGGCTGCTGGGGGGCCGCAGGGACTGCTAATGGGAGAGGGTTCCCGGGGCTAGTGCCACCAACTCCTGGGGCCAGCGGACTGTGGCTACTCCAGCAGGCTTCCCGGGGACCACTGCTCAGGGCCACAGACTGCGGCTGCTCCAGCCACCCTGGCACTGCTACTGGGGACTGCCAGAGCAGCGGCTGGTATGTCTGTCCCCGGGGCCACCTGAGCAGCTGGCCCCACAGCCAGATGCTTGGGTGGCCCTAGGATCAGCCACACTGGCCCCCGCAGAAGTCACAGAGGTCACAGAAAGTCACAGAATCCGTGACTTTCGCGACCTCCATAACAGATGCAGAGCCCTAATTATGTGTATTCTAATAAGGACTGGGAAAACTTAGTTTGCCTGATTTCAGACAGAAACAAACAATTGGGGGCTTGAAAGTTCAGTCATAACTTGAATGTTTGTATTCAACTTAAGAAGAGAGACTATGAAAAAAGGAGCAGAGCTGGGGAAGAGACAATTCTATCAAAAATAGATGCAGCATATATATTATATCTAGTAAACATGTATATAATATGTACACTATATATAAAACACTGTTTGTGCTAGCGTAGCTTCAAGGGTGTATCCACCAGTAAAATACAGTGGTCGTTAGTTAAGAAAACACATGTTGCTCTTGAAACTGAGTCACACAGAAAGAAAGAAAAAGGAAGGAAGGAAGACTGATTTTCTTCCCCAAAACACCTGTATAAATCAAGAATAACTCCATTAAGGACAATGAGGCTACACTGAAATGAAATCAGCATGAGTGAAAATAGTGAGACTCTACAGCATTAAATTATACAAAGGAAGAAACAGCAGATTGTGAAACCTATGAAGTCGCATAAAAATCTCTAATTCTCTGAGATAGAACCTTCATCCTTAATTCCAACAACTGTGACACATAATGTTCATAGGTAGCACTGTATAAAAAACACTCCACATAATAATAGTTTGATAAACTAATAATAAAAGCTACATTTTTCATTAGATTGGAGTCAGAAATTCCATTTATCTTGGACACAGAGTCAAAGAGACGACTTTTTAACACAGTGCTCTAAAATAATTCCAGTCAAGTTGGAATAATTTGTAGAATGATTCCAGTGATATCTCTCTTTTAAAATGAAATTTCTAATGGACATTTTGTAGATAAAGATGTATGCTGCTTCAGGATAATGGGGGATGATGTGATTTCAACAATTGCTTCTGTATATCTGCCCACACAAGTCACATTACTTTAAAAATAATTCTTATCTTGGTTGAAATATTAGGTGTACTTGGGTTTATTCATGTTATTAGTTCAGGCAAAACCTACTAAAAACATTGATCTTAATGATACACACATCTAAGACTAAGACATAAGGTTAGTAAATACTATATGTTGGCAAAGTTCTAAGGTGGATAAAAATGATCAGTTACCTAAGATTCAAATCAGGGACAAGGGAAGTGACAAATAGTGTAGGCAACAGCAGTGGGTCCACCTGAATCATGGGACATGCAGCAAGACACACAAAATGGAAGCAGACACAAAACTAGGAGGGCTGATTGATATTCAAGTGTAGGGAAATGGGGTGGGTGGGTTAACAAGTGATTTATGCAATTTAATGCATGAAAAAAGTGGGTTGGAGCAGACTATTACAAAGAGTTTTGTTTGTTTGTTTGTTTGTTAAATGCTTAAAGTCAAAAGAGTTATTAGAAAAAAGGATTTTTAGGGTGCTGTATCCTTAGCAGTCAAAAACTGAAGGATGGCCACTTTTTATACCCTCAGAGTGTCCTGCATCATGGAAAGTTGCATTGAGTGGCTCCAAAAGCACTGCCTTCTAGAAGATTCCAAAGTTGTGTGCTATAGGGCTGCATTTATCCCATGAATAGGGATCCTTATGGGCAATTCTAGAATAATCACCACTTAACTTCACGTTGTTCTAGTATTGTTTAGAAAAGAGGGGTGCCGAATACACACAAAAATTCTGAGGCATAAGACATTAGTGCCTTCAGTCATCTCAAACAGTGCACTTTGAAAACAGTCTCTTGTGCTCTTTTCTAAGCCACTCACTTTCCATCACTGCTTTTTCACTGTCCTTTTTGACAAATGAAGTTTATCATTTAAATTGGAAGAATGATATTCTCAGTGATCAAGCAAAGGAGTGCTGATCAGTTCAGATTTTAATGACTAATCCAATTAATTCATTACAGTAGCTACTTTATACATGAAGTTAATGTGAGACTTTCTTACTGGCACCAAAAAATCATAAGAGGAAATACTAGTTGGGCCAGGGATCGGCAACCTTTGGCACGTGGTCCGCCAGGGTAAGCCCCCTGGTGGACCAGGTTGGTTTGTTTACCTGCCACGTCCGCAGGTTTAGTCGATTGCAGCTTCCTCTGGCTGCAATTCGCCACTCTAGGCCAACGAGGGATTCGGGAAGCGACGCGGGCCAAGGGATGTGCTGGCCACCGCTTCCCTGGCAGCAGGTAAACAAACCAGATCGGCCCACCAGGGTGCTTACCCTGGTGGGCTGTGGGCCAAAGGCTGCCGATCCCTACTCTATAATCAGCTCTGACTCTATCTAAATCATAGTGCATGATTATCTACACCCTGTTTCAAGCTTCTTTACAGGCCTTAATACTCTTTTTTTTTATCCTCAATGATCATACCTTTTTGCCCTCAATATGAGCCAAACTTTCTCTCTTCTCTCCTTAGAACCAGGGGTGGCTCTAGCTTTTTTGCCGCCCCAAGCATGGCAGGCAGGCTGCGTTCGGCGGTTTGCCTGCGGGAGGTCCCCGGTCCCACGGCTTTGGTGTACCTGCCACCGAATTGCTGCCGAATCCGCAGGACTGGTGGGCCTTCTGCAGGCATACCGCTGAAGGCTGCCTGACTGCCACCCTTGCAGGGACCACAGACTGCCCGGCACGACTTGTGGCCCCAGGCATGCGCTTGGCGCACTGGTGGCTGAAGCCGCCGCTACTTAGAACACACTTCCTTCACAAAGACTTCCACTGCAGATCAAATACATGCTGATCTGCCCCCACACCATGTCTCTTTGTTCTGTAAATGTCCAATGTAGCTTTCATGTCTCTCAGAGAATGGACCTGTTTTAACTATGAGATTGTAAAGGCTCATGCACATCTATAGCACTAGAAAAGAAACACATACAATAATTAGCATACATTTATTTTAATTCACAGAACAATAACTTCCTTAATAAATCTAAATTCAATCCATACCCGGCCACAAAAGCAAACACAAAACAATTTAATCTGAAATTAACTTTTAAACCATTTATCATTTATTTTCATTAAAAACCTTAATAAACTTCTATAGTTCTTTTAAAACACACAAAACCAATACAGAGCCTGGAAATTCCACATACAACCCATTCCCCTAATTCAAATGCATGCAAATAAGTAGTTAAGGTCATTCACATATCCTTTATTCACCCAGTAGCACCATCTTGAGAATCTCTCTTCACTCTTTACTCCCCTCTCTGTTCAGTCTTGCATCTCCAATACTATTGCCAATATCTCAGCATAGACATTCTGCCACCAGCTGAAAGTTATCTGGTTGAAAACCGAATTTATTTTCCCCCTTATTTGTCCCTCCCTTTTCTATCACTACCATTACTTACACTTCCATCTCCATCACCTAGGCTCACGATCTCAGTGTTACACTTGCCTCCTCTATTTCTTCTCCTCCCCCTTCCAAACCGTTTCCACAGTTCTTTCTTTTCATTTCCAGAAATTCTTTTTCACCAGCATTCCTGCCTATAAAATCCTTGTCCATGCGTTTGTCATCTCTGACATTGCCTATGGAAGTCTTCTCAAATCTTGCCTCCTGTTCCTCTCTTAATTCCCACCCACTCAATCCATCAAAAATGTGAATGCCAAAATCATCTTCCTCACTAGCTGACCACAGCATCACTTCCATTTTCTAATCTATTCATTAGCTTCCATTCATCTATGCATCATTTACAAGTTCCCAGCCGTGACACTTAAATTGGTGCACAATTCCAGCTCTGGCTACATCACACCTCTTATTGTTCTGACTCCTTATCTCACTTTTTCCACTGTGTCAGGTCTTCCTTCCTGCTTCTTTCATCTCCTTCCACGCTCAGCTTTGCACCTTCTGACATGTAGCAACCTGTGACTGAAACAGTCTCCCTTTCTGAACAAAATTACCATCATTCAAAGCCATCTCTAAAAATACATCTTTCATGAACCTTTCAACATCACTCCATCAATTGTAGCAAGAGAGTGAAAGGAGAAAGTGTTAGAAATATATATATATATTATATATATATATTTTAAAGAAGTGAAAATCTACAATACTTAAAAGTTGGTTCATAGCCAATCTCTTCTCTAGTCATTTGGCATGAGATTCTGGCCCAGTTGAAATCAATGGCAAAACTCTCATTTCACCCCAGGGTCTCTTGTTTGTACTATCTATTAATCTCAGAAGTCAACTTCTCAGAGAAAGGACAACAACATGTCATCCATGCCAGATGATGGAGCTTAAAATAAATTATTATTATTAATAATAATTTTTATTTCTTAAAATAAAAATGTTCATTTTTATACTGAAAACCAAGAACAAATGAGAGTTCTTTTAAAGCCTTTTCTGCTCAACATGCTTGATCAAATCTCAATGGGAACAAAGGCGTAGCCAGTGACCTTAACAAACCATGGATAATCTTGATACTGTTCAGTTTTCACTCTAATGGCTGCAATTTTAAACAAGTTAAGAAAGGAACAAAAGTCAGACACAAACCATTTCAACCAGCTGAGCATGAACTAAAATTCAGTTTCAAAGTCATGCTTACACACGTTTAAAGAAAAAATGACAGATTCAATCATTGGTCTTACCAGAATGATATGATCTCATCAAAGTATTAGTCAGAAAGAAGAAGTTGATGATGGGCCAAATCCTGCTTGCCTTACTCATGCAAATAGTCTCATGATGTCAAATTCATTTCTGGTGTAACTCTGCCAACAATGATGAATCTGGCTAACTGAACTACTCGTGTGTAACAAAAGCACAATACTGAGCAAAAATGTTTCTTAACAGTGCAAACTATAATCTACTGTACATAATTAAAGCAAAGCTTTATCAATTGAAGTAACTTTATGTATATATTCTGCTATAAATTACGTCTGGAGCTGGAATTACGATGTACAAGTATAACTCTGACAGACCCCAGTCGGCAGCAGGTGGGATTGAACCTGGGATCTCAATGCATGAGCCTCTACAGCATGAGCTAAAAGCCAACTGCCTCTTAACTAAGGCTGTAGAGCAGACTCATTTAATTTTCTCTAAGTGGTCTAGGTGTCACTAGATGGGACAGAATACCACACTCAGAAGGTGTGTGGGTTACACAAGTATCTATATAGAAATATTACTTTGTTCTTTTTGAATATTGATCACCTATTTGGTGAGATAACATCTTTGTTCATATGCAGGGCTGGCGCCAGGCCACAGCGTGCCAAGCGCGTGCTTGGGGAGGCACGCCGCTGGGGGCGCTCTGCCGGTTGCTGGGAGTGCAGCAGGCGGCTCCGGTGGAGCTGCCACAGGCGTGGCTGCGGACGGTCCGCTGGTCCCGCGGCTCCAGTGGACCTCCCGCAGACACGCCTGCGGCAGCTCCACCAGAGCCGCAGGACCAGCGGACCGTCCGCAGAAATGCTTGCGGGAGGTTCACCAGAGCCGCGGGACCGGTGAGCGGCAGAGCGCCCCCCGCGGCATGTCGCCGTGCTTGGGGCGGTGAAATTGCTAGAGCCGGCCCTGTTCATATGAATCTAATTATCCCAGGTCTTTGCTGAGTTGTTTCTTGTTGGAACTCCTTGCAAAATAACTTCAAACTGTGCTATTTTCTGAATAAACTCAGATATTCCAAACAACTTTTGCAAATGAGGAATAAATTATTGCTCTGGAGCTCAGCAAAACAATTGTTTTTGTCTTCAAAGCCTTCAAAGGATTTAGAAGAAAAAAATTAGAAGACGAATTTTACTAATTTTTCCCCTTTGATATTATCTTTTTAGGGAAGCAATGTAGCCCCAGGTTTGTTTCAAAGTCGCAGTAGTAGATTATTCTATCTGAAACTGTGGCAACATATTCAAATACCAAAAGAGTAAGGAAATGAAGGGTGCTACCAAGCAGTGCTACCATAAATATCTGTGCTTAAAAAAAATCAGTGTAGATAAATGTTTTCCACCAGAAGTCAAAATTATATCATCAGCCTCTTTACAGGCCTGAAAATCTAGGACAGTTGTTTTATTCAAGCGTCAGCCAGTATGGAAGATGCACAAATTGACAGAAAATGCCAAGGAAACATTCAAACACTGAGCTATCAAAGGATCCATTTCTGATTATTTTAATTATTATTGTTCTTTTTTATTTTTTCTTTTGCTGTTATCTAGTTGAAGCTCTGAACAGATGACCAATTTAAGGGGAGGGGGAGGAACAGTTACTTAGCCTAGAGTAACTGTGATTCTTCAAGTTGTGTTGTTCACATAGATTCCACTCTTGATGTGCATATGCCCCTTGCACTCAAGATTAGGTTATTCTGACAAGCAGCTTTAGCTGGGGCTTCGCCTGTGTCCTAGATGTCCCTGTGCCATGCTGCCCAAGGGCATAAAGCATAAAGGATGCTCAGTTGTTCCTAACCTTCTTCACCAATACAGAATCCTGTAGGAGTAGGACTCCGGAATAGTGGAGATGGAGGACAAGTTGTGAAATCCATCTGGACAACACAGCTTGATGCACTACAGTTACTGTAAGGTAAGCCACTGCTCTTTCTTCTTTGAGTGACTGTCCACATGGATCTCACTCTTGGTGGTTAAGAAACAATTATCTGTTTCTTGGAGGTAGGTATATGAAATCTACTTTAACAATGACTGGAGGAAAGCCCTATCAAAAAAGGCATCTGATCTGAAAGCATTTACCAAAAAATCGAGTATTGTAAATGTGTGGACTTAGCTTCATGTAGCTGCCGTACAAATTTCAGAAATAGGAACATTCTTGAAACAGGCAGGTGGA
Source organism: Chelonoidis abingdonii (assembly GCF_003597395.2). Classification (NCBI taxonomy): domain Eukaryota; kingdom Metazoa; phylum Chordata; order Testudines; family Testudinidae; genus Chelonoidis; species Chelonoidis abingdonii. The sequence continues at coordinate 263,733,956 of NC_133769.1, forward strand.
TCTATCTTCTTTTAAGTTCTTATACAGTTGACACCTATTCTGATAATCTTTGTGAGGCTACTGCCTAACCCTTAAGTCTATCAGCAAAAGCCATAAACTGTCTAGGTATGTTCCTGAATGTTTTTGTCCTGTTAAGGTACCATGACGATATCCTTACTAAATCAAGTGTATGAAGTTTAGCTTCCACTGGGGTTGAGTGTGGCTTGGGGAAGGAAGCTAGGAGATGAATAAATTTGTTCAAATGGAATTCTGTAACAACTTTGAGACAGAGCTTGGGATGAGGCCTGAGATTGACTCTGTCTCTATGAAACACTGCATAAGGGAAACACTGCCATGAGGGCCTATATCTCCCTTACCATATGAGCTGATGTAATGGCTACTAAAAAGGCAGTCTTCATTGATACGTGGTAGAGGGAATAGGTTTGTTAAGGACTCAAAGTTGGCACCCATCAGTCCTGTTAATACTATACTGAGGTACCAAGAAGAAGAGGAATCTCAAACCGGGAGAGAAAAAAAAAAAACATGAATAAAGCCTGTCATGAATCTAGTCACTGAAGGGTGAGAAAATAGGAGACCCTGGATAGGAGAACAATGTTCAGATGTTGCTGCCATATGAATCTTATGGAACTAACAGAAAGTCCAGATTTTTTCAGGACTAATAAATAGCCCGGTAGAGCTAAAATGGGTGTTGTTGAGGGTAACAGCTTGTGCTAAGATGATTACCTGGCTTGGGTTCTCTACAAGTCAGATTACTTTGTATCAAGACAGGGCGTGAATCTATAGTGCATCAGTTTGCCTCACAGTAACATTCCATATGGACACTGCTACAGTACACTGAAAGTCCTGGAGTGCAGTCTGGTAGTGTAGCAGTATCCTCAAAGAACATTATTGTGTGGCAAGCTTATGTGTTGTAGATTCACACTTTGGCTTGCTGCACAGCAACTTTCCATGTAGACAAGCCCTTAGCCTGTCTAGTTGAGACTTTCCTGCTTTGGAGCAGAATGTTCTGACCTTCCACTGAACATCTTCTTTTGATGCCTGTTAGCCAGCCAGCATCCAGACTGTCAGATTTTTGGAATGTCAGATCTGACTGTTGTGCTGTGAGACTATGTTGAGCAAAGCAGGCAAAATGACATGGGGCTGCGCTGAGCTCTTCATCAGACCTGAATACCATAACTGCCTGGCCCACGCTGGGACTCTCATGTTCATAGATCCTGCATCTTGCCTCAGCTTCTTCAAGACTCTTGGTAACATGAGGATCAAGCTAAGGCATACATCAGTCTCAGTGTCCAGAGGAGAAAGGCATCTGACAGAGAACCTTGCTGTAGGCCTCTCTGGAGCAGAACGCTAGCATTTCTTGTTCTGGTCTGTGACAAACAGCTCTAGAAATGGTTATCTTTTTTTTTTCAAAAAAATCTAGGGCCCTCAGAGAAATTTCTTGCTGAAAGAATCTGATCTCATATGCCTGGATTGCATGTACACTGAGAATGAAATCCATGTGGACAATCACTTGAAAAAGAACAATAATTTTAAGCAAACATCTTTTCAAAATTAGGACTGCAGTTCCACAGAAGATGAAGGTTCTCAGCACCTCTGAGGATCAAGGCATTAAATAGAAAAAAAAAGATTATATTAGCTCCATAGCAAACATGAAATTGGTCTCCTACCTGTGTGCAGACAAATTACTGAGGTACAGGCCGTACTTTTCTTCAGCGGACAGCCCATCCATCAACAAGTAAAAAACAAGAAAATTGCTCTGGTTGAGAGGCTGCATGACAACACGGGACTTCTCCAGCATGTACGTATAAATCCTTGCTGATTAAAAACCAAACAAACAAGTGAATCATTGAATGGATTGTTTTTGACGTAAATTAAAAACCATTAGCTATCACAAAAGATGGAAAATAAACATTTACACCTTATAAAAGGATCTAATAGTACAAGATGAAAGACAAACATAAATCTAATGCAAGAGCCACAGTCGAAATACTGCCAGTAAAAACCCAAGAGGTTATAAATATAATGGATGAAATCCTGGCTCCACTGAGAGTTAATGGCAAAACTCTCTATTGGTAAGACTGGTAATATTGGTGGTCTTATATATTTGGGTTTTGCTTATCAGGGAAAACAGTAGTCAAACCCCTGCAAGAGGTAGAAACAGACCAACTATAATGTACCTATAAACCTTCCCTGAAAGAAGAAAAGAAAGAAACTGAAGTTAAAATAAAATGTAGATATTATTTTTTATTGATTATGCACTCAAAGGAAATGTACTCAGAAAATCTTAGCTCTAAACTAAACATGTTTTGTATACAGGATAATATCAGTACTGTATATTCGATATCATATGCAGCTACTTTCAACATAAACTTCAGTGCAACATGGGCATTTAATAACTACTGATAAAGTGTTTATGACAGATGGTATGGATCTCTGTCCCTAATTCACAACAGAAATTTAGCATGTAGATGTGGGGGATGGGTGTTGTGTTGAAGAAAACTCCAATCTGTTTTTCTGAAAAGATGATACAGAAATTGGCTGAGGCAGAGGTATGCAGACTGTTCTGTGAGATGCAGCATCTGGGCCGGATCACTGAACCTTTAGAGGACAACCTATGAGCATCATTAAGGGACTTTGTGTCCTCACTGAGCCATCTCCTGGAGTAGGCAGTGAACCAAGACTGTGCACATATAGACCTGGATAAGACTGGTTTGGGGTGGGGTGTGGCTGGCCTGGATTAAGGAAGCATGTCTGGGCATGCAAGCCGACCCAGAAAGATTGATTAGATAAAACAGATGGTCAGCAAGCAGGCTGACTAAAGAGTGGTCAGAGGAGAGAACTGCTTTTATGAGATGCAAACTATTCATTCACTTCTCTGTCTTCTTTGTAACTAATCTGAGAATGCCTATTTATTTTGCTCATTAGAAGTGTAAACCTAAATACATTAAGCACTCTTTCTTTTCTTTTAATTCCATTTCCTGTCTCTTTTTAATAAATCTTGTCTTGGTTCTGCTTACTGGTGTATGAATAGTTGGTTCCACACAAACATCCACTAAGAATTTCTAAAGAGAGGTGCAGAAAAGTAAAGCATTTTTGGACACCACACCTCCTTCTCAGTCTCAATCAAGGAGCATAGACACTGGTGTCTATTCCCAGGAAGCTGGGTTGCCATTAGACTGCAGTAGCTAAATATGTGGGGAGAAGTCAACGGAGGTGAGAGTTGTTTGGAGTGTTGGTCACAATGAGCATTGTGATGGACTTAAAGTTGTGTATGTAACTGTTCTGACTGTGTTTTTGGGTACTACACTTGTACATTTCTGGAAGTGTTTTGTCTCCTAGAAGCAGCCACCATTTTCTGTTCAATTTAGATACAACTGTTACAGAAGATATACACATTGGATCCATACATGCACTGTCTTGCATCTTGTGCAGTCATTTATGTGCAAAGAGAGTGAAAAGTAGTTCTAAAATGATTCCATTCTGATCTGAAAGAATTATACATCCATTTTTCACAAGTGTAAATGACTGGAAAACGTGCAAGGCAGTGGAGAATTGGGCCCACTGTACTCTCACCAAAACTCCTCTCCTCCTTTTTCTTGTTTTCCTTTAAATCATTTACACTGAAAGTTTCTCATTGTACATATAAAACATAATAGTTATAATGGTAAGGATTTCAGTGCAAAACATTCCCACTGGTAGTGCCAAGCTTTCACTTTGTCTCTAATGCTGTCATTAGCAATCGAAATCACTATCACAATTTTTTCCTTAAGTAGAGAAGTTGAGACAAATACTTCAGGGCTGTATGGCTGCTTTGTGCCACAAGTGTGACATAATTTGGCCCTAACACCATGTTTGTAATCATTCCACAGATGAACCCACGGGTGTCATACAGCCAGCACAGGACATAGAGCCAACATACCAGTCATCTAGCCTGCTGGCGGTGTAGTAAGAAAAAGGGAACAACAGGGGAAGAAAGGGATGTGTCTTGAAAACCATTATGCTGATCCTGGCCCATGTTTTGGCCCCCGTTTTACTGTTGCTGTACAGCATTCATTGCAGCACTGGTACTCTAACACAGATAGACAGCACAGGAAATCTGGCCTGAACAGAACTGCCCAAGAATCAGAGTCATTATGTGACTGCAGTTCCACCAAAATGGAATAGAAAATATGAATCTGATTGATTAATAAGTTAAAAATTCAGTGATGCCAAACACTTGTACATGCCAACACTATCAGACCTTATTTAGGCCGTCAAAACTAAAATCAACCCCCATTCAACTACTTTAAGAGATCCACTTAAATAAGGATAAATGTGCCTATTAATCATCTTAGTTTGCTCATCTCCAGATATGGGAAGAATTGTTAAGAACAATCAGGTTTCTGATCACCGTGAAACAAAAATATTGTCCTCTTAACACAGCTTAATAGCATTCAGAAAGAAACCTAACAGTGCACTATTCTTCTATAAGGTGAAATATGTTTTTTTTAAAACTGTTTGTGAAATAAAATGTATAAATTTAAGGAAATATAATAGAGTTCTAACCAAAGATGTATTATTTTTGTCCAGTGGAAATTATGCCTATACACAGAGAGGAAATTTCCACTCCCTTCGATACATCACTTGACCTACTCAGAAGTTACAAAGTCAGCAAGCAGACTCTGTATTGTAAGTGTGGACATTGGGTCCTTTTTTCAGCAATTCATTCTATGAAACTGCATCTCTCTCTCAAATACCGTGCTGTCTTGAGCAGAGCTGTTGCAAAAGACAAAATAATGTCTGATGGATTAGAGCTGAACCATTTTATGAGAATATATCAGAGAACTGTTTTGGCTCCAGTCTCTTCACTCTTCATATAACAAAAAATAATACTCTAAACAGGGATTGAGACTTGAAATGTTTTGTTTTTGTTTTTAGCCAATCACCAGTACTTGTAACACACTGTTTCCTATGCTGTAATGACAAACATTTAGGGGGAAATAAATTCTGCTTCATTTCATGAATCAGGCTGTGTCCTTATGCTTTAATACTATGGAACTTACTCTCAGAAATAATGGCTTTCTTTCTGAAAGTGAGGCTTGGGAGCAGGGAGGCAGGAAACAGTCAGACTTTATTTCCTTTGGGCTTAACTGCTGACTTTCTTTCAGATTTTTGAGAAGCTGAATGACTGTGGCTTACTTCCTTATATCCATGACAGCAAGGTGTTAACTGACTCAGGAATACATTTTTTCCCTCCAACATACTGAAATGTCCATGTTGGGTGTCAGTTAACTTCTGGCAATACCAAAATCATCTGGTGTCGTTTCTGTGCAGTCTCTTAAGTGATTTAGGAATAAATATAAACAACTATTATAGTCTATCAGGCTAGCTCCAACTTCCATTAAACATTTAACATTTAATTTGCTAGAAACTATTGTTCTTTGAGAGTCACCCCTATGCATTCCTACTGTGGGGAGTTGTCCACTGGTGGTAAATTTGTTGCCAAGTGGGAATGCTGAAGCCATTGAAGAAGAAATAGCAGTTGCTTCAGATTATAGTTAGCACGTTCCCAGGAAGGTAATACACAGAATGATGCTCTGAGAAACAACAGGAGGGCTCCTGAGAAATTCACGTCTTCCCAGTGTTAGATAGAGCTTGAAGGGGGCAAGAAGCCTCCACTACAAACATTTTGGGATTGCATTGCTTTGGAGGAGGTAAGGGTTCAGACTGTGAGGTCCACTAGGCAGCTATGGAACTTCAGGACCTCATCAGACTGCAATTTAGGAGTGGTCTTGGACTCTTTACTTACATTAAACTCCCACAAGGCAGGATCCAGGGGTAACACTTTCTACCAGCTCCACATGACTGGTAGACTGCCTATCATCCTGGAGCATGATGACTTGACCTTGGTTATACAGGCCTGGCTGGACTACAGCAATGCGATGGCATGAACCGTTAATTCTTCAGAAACTCTGAGTACATAATGCTGCAACATAGGCTACCACAAGTGCATCAAGCCTGTCCTCTGCGTTCTATACTGATTTTCCATTGAGTCAAGTTCAAACTCTTGGTCCTTATCTTCAAGGTACTCAATGGCGTGGATCTAGCATATCTAAAAGATCACCTAAAGCTTGTAATAATAGCCAACATGGGTTTGTCAAGCAGAAATCATGCCAAATGAACCAAATTTCCTTCTTTGACAGAGTTACTGGCCTAGTGGATAGAAGGGAAGCAGTAGATGTGATATATTTTGTTTTCTGGTGAGGCTTTGACATTGTCTCACATGCCGTTTTCATATGCAAAGTAAGGAAATGTGGTTTAGTTGAAACTAACTATAAGGTGGGTAGAACAACTAGTTGAAAAACAACTCAAAGAGTAGCTATCAAGGGTTTGCTATCAAACAGGGAACACGTATATTGTAGGGTTCTGCAGGGGTCTGTCATATTATTCAATACTTTCTTTAATAGCTTGGATAATGGATTGAAGAGTATCCTTATAAAATCTGTGGATGACACCAAACTGGGACAGGTTGCAAGCACTTTGGAGGACAGGATTAGAATTCAAAATGACTTCAACAAGTTGTAGAATTGGTCTGAATTCAACAAAATTTCTGCAACCTTCAGCACAGGTCATTTCCAGGTTTAAACGAGTATAAATGGTGGAATCTCTGTTACATGAAGTCTTTAAATCATGATTTGAGGACTTCAGTAAATCAGCCGGAGAATATGGGTCTATTACAGGAGCGGGTGGAAGAGGTACTGTGGCCTGCAACGTGCAGGAGGTCAGACTGGATGATCATGGTGGTCCCTTCTGGCCCTAAAGTGTATGAGATGAAATTTAATAAAGACAAGTTCAAAGCTCTACATTAGGAAGGGGAAAAAAAAAATCACACAAACAATTACAAATTGGGGATTGACTGACTAGGCAATAGTACTGCTGAAAGGGATCTGGGGGTTATAGTGGATTACAAATTGAATATGAACCAGCAATGTGATGCAGTTGTGAAAAGGCTATTGTTCCCCTCTACTCAGTACTGATCAGGCATCAGCTGGAATATTGTCTCCAGTTTCGGTAGCTACACTTTTAAGAAAGATGTGGATGAGCTGGAGAGAGTCTAAAGAAGTACAGCAAAAATGATAGGAAGTTTAGAAAACCTGACCAAAAAAAATGGTAAAAAACACTGGGCATGTTTAATCTTGAGAAAAGAAGACTGAGAGGGGACCCAATACCAGTTTTCAAATATGTTAAGGGCCATTAGAAAGAGGATGGTTATCCAATTGTTCTCCATGAGCACTGAAGATAGGACAAGAAGTAACTGGCTTAATCTGCAGCAAGTGAGATTTAGGTTAGATATTAGGAAATTATCCTTATAATTAGAAAAATTTAAGTACCAGAATAGGTTACCAAGCAAGGCTGTGGATCCTATCATTGGAGGCTTTTAAGGACAGGTTAGACAATCACCTCTCAGGGATGCTCTAGGTATACTTGGTCAGGCCTCAGCATTGGGGGATGGACTAGATGACCTCTCAAGGTCTCTTTCAGTCCTACATTTCTATGATTCCATGTAGACTGTGACCGACAACTCCGCTTCTCAGGCAAAATGGAACTTTCTTCTATATGGGTAAACCTCATCTGTAAGCAGATGGAGCTTTTTCAGGGGCTGGCTGGAAGCCATTGATGTTTGGGTTTGGTAGGGTTATTTATTATGTACACACTATGTGTTTGTATTAGAGAAAGCAAGATCAAAGAAATGCACCGTGCTTTTGAATCAGAAGATGGTGAGATTTGTGACGGTCCTTGAATTTCCACAGAAACTAAGAACCATCAGAAAGCTTACCACTTTCTGCTCCAAAAGCAAGGTGTGCTCTTTGGCCTGCCTTCTCTAATATAAATCCATAGCAGTGTGTATATAAAAGAAAGACAAATAACTCTACCAAACACAAACACTCAACTGCATACATCGTTCTTACCTTGGGGGGAAGATGAGAGAAAGAAAAACCACATGCAGCAGATGTTAGTGATATTACTTAACGTACTACAGGAAGGCCCTCAGATACTATTGTGTTGAAGGAGGTATAAGACCCTATAGAGAAGAGAAGAGAAGAGAAGAGATAGGAATCGTGTATCTTTAAACCAACTGCAGGATTTTGTTATTTTTTAAGATCCTGACTTATGAGGACTATCAGTTTCCATTTTTCAGCTGTGCACTAAGGCACATTTTTAGGGTGCAAATGTCCTTTCTAATTAGGGCTGTCAGTTAATTGCAGTTAACTCAAGCGATTAACTCAAAACAGTTAACTCGATTAAAAAAATGAATTAATCACAGTTTTAATCACACTGTTAAACAATAGAATACCAATTAAAATTTGTTAAATATTTTGGATGTTTTTCTACATTTTCAAATATATTGATTTCAATTACTGTGCAGAAACAAAGTACACATTGCTCATTTTATGATTTCTTTTATTACAAATATTTGCACTGTAAAAAAGGTAAAATAAATATTATTTTCTCAATTTACCTTATACAATCTCTTTATCATGCAAGTGCAACTTACAAATATAGATTTTTTTTGGATGCATAACTGCACTCAAAAACAAAACAATGTAACACTTTAGAGCCTGCGTCAGTGTGTTGCTCTTTTAAGACTGCTGAGTGCATGTTCCACACTTTGTCCCTGTATCTACTGGGTTTCCAGGAAGTGGGCGGGCAAAGCCCACTGCTAAAGGATCCTCCCCCAGCCTAAGGGGAGGACCCACAGGACCACAGAAGCCCACTGCTTACGGGGGACAACTAATAAAAGAACAGGGACGGGAGTGTGGTTAGAGGGTCATAAGAAGGGAGCCTGACGGGGACACCGAGCAGAGAGCCCCGCACAGAGCCCACTGCTCCTCGAAGGCGTCAAGGGAGCCAGTGGACGCCGCCCAGAGGAACTCCGCCTGGATACGTGAACGGACCATGGACCGGAAACAAGCCCCACAGTCACCGGAATCTCCATCGCCCAACCTCCTCTCCCTGGTCGTGTAGATGGCTTTTTTAGCCAGGGCGAGGAGGGGGTTGACCAGGAGGTCCTATGACTTTGTGTGTAGACAAGGAGGTGAGGAGAAAAGTGCAGCCAAAAACGCAACAGGAGATTAGTGAGGACTTTGTCCCTGTAGTGGGGCAGACTACCCCACTCCCTGTGACTGTGGGCTGCGGCAGGCTAGGGCACCTGTGCAGACATGGAGCCAATCAAAGAAGGGCTTGTGATGAGCCAATCAGAACCCAGTTTGGAGACAGCAAATCAGGGCCAGGCTCAGCCCTATAAGAAGGTTGCCCAGGAAGGGAGCAGGGAGTCTGTCCCATGCCTTTGAGAGGGGAAGGTCAGTCTCCAAATGTGGAGACTAGCACCGTGGTCAGCGCAGTGCTGGCCAGGCTCAGGGATACTAGAGAACTTGAGCCCATAGCCGCCAGGCTGCAGGCCCTGAAGGGAAGGGTCTAGCGGGTGCAAGGAGCCATAGGGGAACGGCTCAGGGAAGCAGACAGATGAGGGGAGAGAAGGAGGACAGTGAGGCTGCCGCCAGAGGGTTCCTGGGCTGGAATTCAGAGTAGAGGGTGGGCCTGGGTCCCCCCTACCTCCCTTGCAGTACACCCAGCCATTGGCAGTAGGAAGAATTGTACTGGCCATTGTACTATGCCAGATCCCTGACAAGAGGGATTGGACTCAAAGGGCGGTTGGACATGGTGGCTGGGGTGTGGGACTGCTGATTACCGACCCCCGGAAGGGGGTGCAGATGGACTAAGGGGCACTGCCAGAGGGCAGTGGCCTTGAAGAGGACGCCGCCAAGCAGGGAGCAACGCGGGTCCAGAGATGCCAACGGAAGGCGGAAAGATGGATGGGACACCACCGGGGGCAGCGCTCTGCCGGACAGAGCTAATTCCTGGAGTCACTAGAGGGAGGCAGTAGGTGGTGAGTCCCACCCTGTTACAGTCCCTCTCAGATTTTGGAAGGCACTGCAGATTCTTAAATCTTGGGTTGAGTGCTGGAGCTAACTTTAGAAACCTAGCACTGGTTCTGTGGCATTATGCTCCATATTCTTCATAGTAATGTTATTATGAGTATGGCAAAATTATGATGTATTTTGTGCAAGATAAGACATGTGAGATATCATTGGAAAGGTTATGATTTACTGAATATGATTAGCCTACTTGCATGCATATATCATGTTTGTATCTGAAACTAGGAATATTGTCTATGCATCTATTACAAATGTGTTAACTCTTGGGGAATGCCCACTAGAGAGAATGCAATCAGTCTAGATGGCTCTCTGAGAAGAGCAATTTGTGAGAATGGGTTTTATAAGACCCTAATCATCCACCTGCCTCAAACAGCCTATGAGTTATGGCTGCAGGGACATGTGACCAAGTCACCTGGTACTGGACTCCATGATGATACTAGTGTTTTTCCACTGACTGGGGTTGGGGATCAACCTGGGAGACAAAGGATTCCCACCATATTCAAAAACTATTTAAGGCAGGGGAGTGACATCATCATGGTTCATTCTTCACTGACTCCCCACCCAAGAAAGAGGACTGCTGGAAACACTTGAGAAACAAAAGGACTGAACTAGAGGGAAGGGCTGAACCCATGCTAGAGGGTTGTGATCTGTTTGCTATCCCTTTATAATCATAGACTCATAGACTCGTAGGTCAGAAGGGACCAATATGATCATCTAGTCTGACCTCCTGCACAAAGCAGGCCACAGAACCCTACCCATACACCTTTATAACAACCCCTAACACATGACTGAGTTATTGAAGTCCTCAAAATTGTGGTTTGAAGACCTCAAGCTGCAGAGAATCCACCAGCAAGCGACCCATGCCCCACGCTGCAGAGGAAGGCGAAAAACCTCCAGGGCCCCTGCCAATCCAAAAAGAGAGAGATGTTAGCATAAACCCCAGCTTTGTGTCATCCGCCAACTTATTAGCCATTCCACTCTTTGTGCAAGACAGTAATAAAAAGGTTAAATAAGATCGGTCCACAAAACCGATCCTTGAGGGACTTCCCACTAGGTAACCGTCCTTCCAGCCTGACAGTTCAACCCTTTCAGTACGACCCGCTGGAGTCTACCTCCCCTTTAACCAGTTCCTTATCCACGCGGTTACAAACTTTATTCATCCACATGCTTTCAATTAACTAACAGTTCCCCATGCATAACGTGGTTAAACGCCTTACTGTAATCGAGTAAAATCTAACCGCATTTCCTTGTCTAATATCTGTCACCTCTCAAAGAAGGAGATCAGTTGGTTTGGCCACTGATCTATCCTGTAGAATCCATGTGCCAATTCGTCTCCAAACATTGTTTCAATGTCCTTAACTACTTTCTCCTTTAAATTTTTCAAAAACCTTACATACTACAGAACGTCAAGCTTACAGGCTAATAGTACCCGGATCACTTTTTTTCCCTTTCTTGAAGATAGGAACTACGTTGCAATTCCTCACATTCGTACGGTAAACCCGATGTAACCGATTGATTAAAATTCTCGCTAATGGGCTCGCAATTTCACTGCGCAGTTCTTAATATCCTTGGAGCTGGAGATTGTCCGGGCCCTCTGATTTTGTCGCATTCTGTTTCAAGGTTTGGCTCTACCTCAGATGCAGGTATATCACTCCATATCATTCCCGGTTTATATCTCCCTCACATCCTAAACTCCTCACTAGTCCTTATTAAATTGAGGCAAGTACTTTTAGTATTCGGCTATCCTAGTACCTTACATCCATTCCATCCTCAGTGGTATAGGGCCGCCACTTCTTCTTTTTGTTTCTTTATGTATGTGCTGTAGAACTTTTACACTATTGGTTTAATTCGGCTTTATGCAAGGTCCAGTCTAACAACGGCCTTTTAGCCATTCCTCACTTAATCCCTACATGTCTGACCTCACTAAGGTAGCTTTCCTTGCTTCCTTTCTTCCTATCCTGTAGCTTTTGCTCTGTTTTCCTAATCCTCCTTCTGAGATGCTTGCTCATCCCGCTGGGCCTACAACTGCCCATGCTTTGTTCCCTTTCTTGAGAATGCAGCTGTCCTAGCATTTTCCGCAGCTGTGACTTAAAGTAATTCCAGGCCTCACTCGCATTTAAATCCACAAAGTTCCTCTCGTCCAATCCACTTCCCCTAACTAATTTCCTTAACTCTTTTAAATTAAGCCCTTTGAGAATGCAGAACGTGTCAAACGCCTTACTGAAATCGAGGTAAATTAGATCTACCGCATTTCCTTTGTCTAAGTAATCTGTCACCTTCTCAAAGAAGGAGATCAGATTGGTTTGGCACGATCTACCTTTAGTAATCCATGTGCAATTCGTCCCAATTACCATTGACCTCAATGTCCTTAACTACTTTCTCCTTTAAAATTTTTCCAAGACCTTACATACTACAGACGTCAAGCTAACAGGCCTATAGTTACCCGGATCACTTTTTTTTCCCTTTCTTGAAAGATAGGAACTACGTTAGCAATTCTCCAGTCGTACGGTACAACCCCCGAGTTTACCGATTTGATTAAAAATTCTCGCTAATGGGCTCGCAATTTCATGCGCCAGTTCCTTTTAATATCTTGGATGGAGATTGTCCGGGCCCTCCGATTTTGTCCCATTAAGCTGTTCAAGTTTGGCCTTCTACCTCAGATGCGGTAATATCCACCTCCATATCCTCATTCCCGTTTATCCATCCCTCCATCATCCTAAACTCCTCACTAGTCTTATTAGAAGATTGAGGCAAAGTACTATTTAGATATTGGGCCATGCCTAGGTTTATCCTTAACCTCCATTCCATCCTCAGTGTATAGCGGCCCCACTTCTTCTTTCTTGGTGTTTTCTTCTTATTATGTGGCTGTAGAATCTTTTACTATTGGTTTAATTCCTTTTGCAAGGTCCAGTTCTACACGGCTTTTAGCCTTCCTCACTTTATCCCTACATGTTCTGACCTCACTAAGGTAGCTTCCTTGCTAATCCCTGCCTTTCTTCCTACTCCTGTAAGCTTTACTGCTTTTTTCCTAATCCCCTCTCTGAGATGCTTAGCTCATCCAGCTGGGCCTACAACTCTGCCCATGCTTTGGTTTCCCTTTCTTGAGATGCAGGCTGTCCGACAGTTTCCGCAGCTGTGACTTAAAGTAACATTCCAGGCCTCCTCGCATTTTAATCCACAAGTTCCTCCGTCCAATCCACTTCCCTAACTAATTTCCTTAACTCTTAAAATTACCCTTGAGAAGTCAAAAACCCTAATCCCAGATCTACCTTTGTTTATCCTTCCATCTAGTTTGAACTGAATCAGCTCATGATCACTCGAATCAAGGTTGTCCCCTACCACCATTTCTTCTACGAGATCCTCACTGCTCACCAAAACCAAATCTAAAATGGCATCCCCTCTCATCGGTACTTCAACTACTTGGTGAAGGAATCCATCCGCTATCACATCCAGAAAAATCTGACCCCTATTATTCTTGCAAGCACTTGTCCTCCAGTCTATATCTAGGAAGTTGAAGTCTCCCATGATCACACATTTCCCCTTAGTGTTTACTTCGTTAAAGACATTAAAGAGGTCTCTATCCATATCCAAATCAGATCCTGGCAGTCTGTAGCACACCCCAAGCACTATCTCAGGGGAAGCTCTAGTAGCTTTTTTACCCAAGGATTTCACTTAAAATCCTTGTAGTTAATAAACTTGTTTTGTTTTGTCTAAAACCAGTGCATGTAGAAATCATAACTTGGGGCAGAAAGCTGTGTATATCCCTCTCCACTGAGGGAGGGGGTGAATTTCATGAGCTTACGCTGAACAGTTCTCCTGCAGTGCAAGACAGCGCAATTTTGGGTTTACTCTCTAGAGGCGGGTATGCATTTGAGTACTGGGTAATTCCTTAGCTGATTTCAGTGTCTGTGTGTTTCTGCAGCTGGGTATGTCACTAACTGTGTACTGGTGAAAGTATGAGACCAGCAGTGTTAGCAGCTTGTCACAGCATTACAGGGTGAAAGGGAGCCCAGGCCAGTGGGTCAAGCAGGCTCAGTGATACTCCATTCACATTCAGGGAAGGAACATGAAGCAGCCTTAAAATTTGTTTCTCAAAATATTTGGGGCATGGAAATGAGCAAATTACTCCTGTTTCTATTGTATAAAGCATAACTGTACTAAGTCGCCAAAATGGATGAGATGTTTTTTGATGTAAAATGTAGGTCCTTTCTCATATGTTGAATCACTTGTGATAACAAACTACTGTAAGGATGAATATTACTTTGGAGGCTCTTACTCACTTTCTTCACATTGAATTATTAGTTGTAATTTTGTTAAGCATTCTCAGTTCTTGTTGCACCTCATCCTGCATCTTCTATGATAATTTGCCTTGAGTCAGGCCTCGTAACAAAACATCTTTGTTTAGAAACCTTAATGAATCTAAAATCTTGCTAGTCGTGACCTATTTTTTAAAGTTTTGTTTACAAACCAGCTGCATTTGTCCCTGTTTGCATAAATGTCAGTTATAAAATCACATCTCAAGAGAATCTGGTGCTTTTGATATTTACACTGTTCATTCATGTTTAAACAGTGCAAGAGATGGTAAATATTGCTGCAAATGCTCTTCCATAGAGACACACAAAATCACTGAGTGGGTTTTAATCTACAGTTCAATACAATGGGCCTGATCCTCTTCTCAAAGTGGTATAAATCAGGTCTAACTTCACTGAAAAAACTGCAACAAGATCGCCTATTCAGCTTACAGCTACTAACAACAACATTAACCACTTTTCCTGCTACATTCCTTGTTTTCTGGCACCCTGGCGTGTAAATGATGATATCTTAAACTCCCTCAGACTCAGTAAGAGTCACTGGGCCAAATTCAGAGGTGATGTGCAACCAGGTGTAAATTACATGTTAGTATATGTTAATGGACCTGACTCACCAATATATTATTCCAACCACTGAAATCAGAGCTACAGTGGTATAAAATTGAAGTAACAATCTTGAATCAGAGCCTGAGAGTTTAGCTGGATGTAATTCATGGGCGGAGAAAGCTGGTTCAATGTGTGGCCCCAGATCAGTCAGCTAAGAATGTGTATTCTGGGAAAACCAAAAAATACCAAACCAGGTCTCAGACATCTCAAACTGAGTACTCAAAATTAGTAGAAACTTTTGACCTCCATGTCTCAGTGGTTCTATTCTGCATCTGCAAAACTGAGATAATACCATCTCAACTCAAAGAGGTGTTCAATAAATTTGTTAATGTTTGTGAAGCAGGCAGATACTCTAATGATGAGCACCATAGGAAAGTCCACAAGGAAATAATTCTGTCTTCAGAGCAGGGTTTGAATAGTGTGCAGTACATTTAAAGCATGGGGCCACACATTGAACAATAAGGATAAAACAAAATATATAATAGCTGCTTATCAGTGAGTATCTCCATTCTTTGTCCTGTGGACAAAAACGGCACGTGATCATGTGGTGGGTTGCACTCACTTCTTTGAGTGCCCCCAGGTGTCTGCAGCAGAGCTGCCATCTTCTTCAGCTCCAGGATGCCCTCTGCAGGCTGTCAGTCAGCCTATGCACGTCATGTCTGTGTTGGCCTTCTGGCCAGTTCAGAATCCAAACCCTTTCTCAGGTACAATACATTCAAATAGAAAGTTCCTTGCCCATCATGATCAACTATAACTAAAATATTTTTTTACATTTTTGGGCTTAATTCTTTTCCCATAATCAACTCAGCAGGGTTCCTACCCTCAGTTGTGGCCACAAACAGGCCCTGATTTGGCTGTGGCCTAGTGTGATGGGGTACTCCAACTGTTATGCTAGTATAAAGGAGAGCAGCTCAGCTCAGTCTGGGCTGGCCACTGAGGAGGAAGCATGGTTGGTGGAGGCTCCAGGCTGAGAGCCTCTATCGCCCGACTGCAGGAACCAGAGATCCCGAGGACTCAACCAGAGACCTGCTACCTTAAGTTGATTGGTGGGAGGACCACATTTCAATGGCTCTCAGGATGCCTCTCTAGGCAAGCCTTCAGATCAAATATTAGCTGCTCTTTTCCTCTCAGAACTATTTCCTGAGGTGAGGTACAGCAGAGCATCATGGACTCCAGTAGGGGGTCACAAAGGCCTGGTACACCCTGTCACATGCCTCCCCCTGCAAAAAGGAACCAGGGTGTGGGTTTTGTCCAAGAGTAACATCCCTTTCTCTTTTTCCATGACCTTTGCCCTTCCCAGGGTACAATCCATTACTTGCCCATGCCTATATGGGTTCAAGCAGGGTGATCCCATTGGCTATCTTCTATAGGGCTACTGGCCTATTTGCCTCCTTTGATCATTTCTTCCAGCCATGGGGACAGTTCTTGTTTGGCTGCCTCAAGGAAGTCTGTCAGCCCTTTAACAATTTTTCTAGTCTTATCAGTGACTATGACAATACTACAAGTCAGGTAGTATTCAGTATGTCTTTCAAAATAAGTTGCACATCTTGTAAGTCTAGTCCTCTGACAGCATCGGCGGTAACCAACAGCACTGTGCAAAACTGCTTCTCTGTCTCTTTGGCAACAGCCTTCTGGCATACACTCACATGCACAGCCTTTGGACACAGACTTTTTTATCCAATTCAGCTCCCTCCTAGGATTTCTAATTTATTACCAAATCACACCTTACTTCCTATGGCCTTCAGTAAAGAGCTTATGAAAGCCCATTTCTGAGCCTCTTGGACCCATATCACATTCTGTGTGATGTTACCTGTTGGAGAATCATTTTTGTTCACCTCTCAGTTTTACTTTTAGGTTAGTCTTCCTTTCAGCTCCCCTTTTATTAGGGCCTTGTGTTGATGTTTCCAAATCTCTATGCTCGGAGGGAAGCATCAGCTCCTCTTCTTGCACTGTGGCTCCTTCTTGGGCTTTCCATTTTACCTTGTCAGTCTGGCAGCTTTCCTTTCAGAGATCTGAGTACTGCCTCAGCCTGTTTGTCATGTGCCTGACATTCCCTGGAGCTCAATTCCCCCCACTGGTTCCCTTCTCACTTTCTAATAATTTGATTCTCTTATCGTTGGTCTTAACGTTTCATGAAATTCCCTCAATTCCTTCTATAGTAGCAAATGTTGCTGCTTGTTGCCCTCCGCCTTCCTCCTCGGGTGGGTTGACTCTTGCTCTCACTGTATGGCTTGAGCCAGAACCCAGTCCCTAGCTCCTACAAGAATAGTGCCTTTTGGCCCTTTAGGAGGCTGAGTTATGCCATGACTCCCTCCTTGACTTCATCAGATGCAGTGACCTTGTCTTCTCATTCTCTCAACTCTGTTAGTGGTTGGGGTTTTTGGGTAGCCAGAGGCTACTGTATCACTGCAGCCTCTATAGTATTGGTGTATTGGTATGCAGTGCAGTACTTGAATACTTACCCCACTCCCTTGTGGGGATGTAAGCTTCCTGCTCAACTGTCACCAAGCTTCCTGCTTCCATGTCCATGCTTATGTGCTTATTACAACTCTCTGCTCTCTCCTGGGTCATCATTCTCTGTCCTCTCAATTTGTTACTGGCTACTTGTTGAGTTGGTTATTGGATCAGAATGATTCTTGTAGCTGGGTGTTGACGTTGTACCATTTGCCCACGAACAATTTGTTCTCACTCTGTTGCTGCCGAAGCCCCAGGCTGAGCATTACATTTTATTCTTGCAAACTCATCTGCTGGGTCTCCAGTGCCACATCTGGAGGGCATGCAGAGCCACTTCATGTTCCTTTCGCTAGCTTTGTAGAGAGCCTTTCACTTTAGAGACGTTCTACGTAGCTGTCTGTCAATCCTGTTGCAGTTTCAGGTTATAAAACTGCAGAAATTTCAGCTCTTCACCCTTCCTCTGCTGGATCTCCTTGATCTTGGACCTACTGTCAATATAAACAGCTTCCTTCTCATCTGTAGTTGCTGGAAATTATTTGCTTCTCCTTTAGCTCCTCCATGTCCAGCTCTTCTTGGAGTCGGGAGGTCTCAGCCTGCTTTGCTATCTGCAGACTTTGCAGCCTCTTTAGCAGCCTTTTTTCTTCCTCTTCCATCTCAGACTTTAGCTCTACTTCCAAAAGTAGATGCATGACTGGGGAAGGACTGGTGCTTGAGTCTGGTTGTTGGCCTGGATCTCTCTCAGCTTGTTTGCTTTCTTCTATTCCCGGTGTAGCAGCTGCTTCAGTGTGGCCCTGCACTATCCCCATTCTCAGTGTCTTTCACTTCTTCTCTTGGTTGGTTGATTAAATCTGTGTGGCTGCCCTTTGCAAAAGGCTTCCATCAGTAGTTCTAGCCCACGTTCCTCCTGTTTCAGTTCCCGGGAACTTGTCCTGTCAACTGGTTTCCTCTTCCCCTTATCTGTCAAGTAGACATTTGCCTGGCATTTCTTGGACTCTGAATCTATAGCTGTTCCAGCCACACTACTCTCACCTCGAAAGAAGGGAGGGAAGATCTGTATTTGGAGACATCATCGTATCTCCTACTGGTCTGAAACCTGTATTTGGTTTCCTAAATCAGTTATCCCCCTAAGTCATGCTATTGCTTTGCCTCTCTTTGATTTGAGCCCTGCTTCTCTTCTAAAATAAGGATTCTATGGTCTTATGTACTGGCCAACACTATGCTGGTCCTTCCCAGTCAGGTGGTTTCTGGCCTTTGACACCATGTTCAGATGTGCAGTCATCCAAAGCCTGGAGTATTTTAGCCATTATCTGCCCTTACAGGTGATAGATCTGCACCCTTAACTGTTGGGCCTCTTAGTTGCTAACTCTAGCTTTTTCCTGAGGAAAACCCTGTTTTCGTTTTTTTTTGTTTGTTTGTTTTTTAACTCCTGCATCAGGCCCTTCAAACTTCTGAAACTCTTCTGCCCGGTGGCTAAAGGAGACATCACCATATATCCCTGATAAACAGGGGGAACAGTGAACCATGTGATAGAGCACTGGTCTTGATTTTTATACCTTAAATTTGTCTTGTTACACTATTTTTCATACCCCCCTAGGGAGGTCCCCTCTATTTCCAGTTCAAAATCCTTGCCAGATTATGTCTCTCTACACACTCTAGCTCCCCACACATGAAACACATTATCTTTGGGACTTCACTCTTCTTGGCTCTGGGACTGTGTTTTGTCAGTCTCTAACAGCCATCAAAGTCTCTGGCATCTGAGATCAGGTATCCTTTGTGATCCAGTCCTCCCCTGGGTGCTTCAGTACTCAGCACCCACCAATAATTCCTTTTATCTCTGTTACTTCAGGGGCAAACTCAACATGCAGGTGCCTCTTGCCCACAGTACCTGCCTCACTGGCAGCACTGTCTGACTTCTTCCCCTTTGGTGTCTGTGATGGCTGGGCCTATCTGGACACTGTCATACTGGGCTCCCTACCAAGCCTGAGACCTATGCTCCTGAACTTGTTGCTGCTGCTTCATCTGCAGATTCAAGATATCAGATCTCTTGCTTGAGCTTTGTTTTGTATTATGATCCCTCCTCACATTCTGCTTTTGGTACCATATTTTGGTGAGTTGCACTCATTTCTTTAAGCAACCCCTGGTGTCCTTGCACAGTAGTGCCATTTTTTTCAGCTGTTTCTGTCCTCTGCAGGTCTTCTGTGGCTCAGCTCTCCAGCTGGGTCACACAGTCCAACCTCCTTCCTGGGTACCACAAACTCAAATAATAAGTTCCTTGTCCTTCAGCACCAATTAGAAAACACAATCGTTTCTTACCCATCTGAGCTTAATTCCGATTCCTCAATCAACTTAGCAGGGTTTCTCCTGCACTCCTGTCCCCAACTGTGGCCACAAACAGGCCCTGGCCTGGCCTGGTTCCTTTAACTGTGGTCTAGGAATCATCCTTCTTCACTCCTCAGGTTACAGCCAGGAACTGTCTTGCTAGCAGCAGGCACCTCCTTTTAGTTTGGCCTGCTGGGCCTAGACTGGCTGGTGCTGGTCCCTAGGCCTTCTAGCTGCTACAGGACCAGATCTCAATGGCTCCCAGAATGGCTGCTCCTGGGATGCCTTTCTAGGCAAGTGTGGAGATGTAATACTAGCTGCTCTTTTCTTCTCAGAGAACTATTTCCTGGGGTGGGGTGCAGCAGAGCACTGGGGCCTTGAGCAGGGAGTCACAAAGGCCTGGTATATTTAGTCTCAGATCATGTAATTAAAGGCTGTATTATACAATGTGTAGGCAACCTTAATCTGGCATTTCCTAACTTCTGACTGCTTGACTTTGCAACCTTAATATTTTAATCCAGGTGTCTTTCTCTATGTGTTAGTTATACATGGAGTAGCTCTATTGACTTCAGTTAAAGATATATTAAATATAGAATTTTTAAAACCTGGGTTTTACAATCTTTAGCTTTAATCTTACAACCTCAAGTCAAAATGTGGTTTTAGTCCACATTGATGTTTAAAACACCTTTCTTCAAATCATCCTGCAGTGATTTATAAATGAGAAACCTTTTCTACTCGTCTTAGTTTTATATTTTCTTAAGTATCATTCCTACTGGAAAAAATCCTTTTGGTTACACACACCATGATATTTTCATCATGAAGGGAAAAGAATAACCATTTAATTTTACTAAAGTGCAGTGAGCTCTCCTGGAGAAATTGAAATGAGATTTTTTTTTTGTCCTTATTTCGGTGAACTGAAATATACCCAAAGAATGTCCTTAAGGAACTTCTCTGAAAGCACAGACCAATTTAGAATGTCTTTAAAAAATAAATTATTTTGGAATCGTGAGGACAAGTCAATCTAATTTACCCAGAAGCTAGACTGTAGCTTTTGCCACATAGCTGTGCCACTCCAGGAGAAGTTCAGGGAATTGTGCCTCTGAGAGATGCAATTCTCTCCATGCTTACCTCTTTCTCTAGCCAATGGCCTGTATTTCCATCAAACTACAACCTTTTCTGGTTAGCCCAGCTTTGCTGGCCAGTGTACTGAGGATGATGCCAAAGTTACTGAGGATGATGCCAAAGTTATGCCCACTCTCTATCCTTCTCACCAACCAGCTTTTGTGGGGAATTAGCAAGCTCCCACCTATTCATGTGCACCCAGACATACAGTCTAGGAACCTATAAGAGGATGAGTGGACTCTTACTTTCCCTATACCCCAAGTCAAAATCTAGCCCCTAATGTTGGGCTTTTTCTTCAATACCATTTTTCAAGACTGAAAATAACATTATCAAAGTAAATTCATGGAGCCAATTTCTGCCAGCAAAAGAATGAATCAGTTCTAAATACACTCAGTGGGAGCCCCACAATGCATTCAAGGATCAAGTTTAGCCCATGATGTTCACTGTGGCTCAGACTTCACAAATATTTAATACTTGTCTGAAACTCCCTGTATAAAAGGAAGCCATGAGGGTTTAGGAGACATTAAAGTACATCCTATAACCCTAATTACCAATGCTGTAATCTGCATTAATGATCTTTTACTTATTTTTAATTTCATTAGAAAAGTAAATGCATCATTTTTTTTAAAACCATAAACATATATAGAAATATAGTTTTCTTTAAAATACAGGTCTTCCACAATTTTTCCTTGTGTTTATCTGCCCTCTAGTGGTTAAGTAGAACAGGTAGCTTCTTTTTCTGTACTTACGATTCCTGCTACTGATTGGCTAATAATTACACAAATGCTAGTATTTTTTGATTTTTGTCTCCTTTGCCTCATACCACAATCCCGCTTGTCTCATCTGCCTA
Organism: Chelonoidis abingdonii; assembly: GCF_003597395.2. Taxonomy (NCBI): domain Eukaryota; kingdom Metazoa; phylum Chordata; order Testudines; family Testudinidae; genus Chelonoidis; species Chelonoidis abingdonii. The sequence goes on from NC_133769.1 coordinate 263,755,594, forward strand.
CTACATCTGGTCTTTTGGACAATTAGCATTTTGGGTCAGGGACCATCATTTTCTATATGCCTAGCATAATGGGACTCAGATGTGGTAGTCTTCTAGATGCAACCATAATATAAATAATACTTACCTCCAATTAATACTTTTTTCTTTTCACAGAACTTCAGCTCAAAATATTTTATAAAACAGCTGGACAAATCATTCAGGGCTGTTTTAGCATGTCCAAAAGCCTCCAAGATACAGTTTACCTGCAATAAAATATAAAGGTAGTGAAGTGACAATATGACAGGAAGTAAACAGGAAAGTTTCAGAGGGCTTCAGTAGCAACTGTTGGGTGCACAATACTTGAAATGCAATAAATAAAAAGCAATGGGAAAAAATATTAAAATTAATCAGTGTGGGAAATCAGGCCAGTTGTTTGTGTGCCTAAATAGTGCTTTTATTTCTGAAACTCTTTGCCGAGGTTCATAGAGACATAAGGAAGGCTTAAAGGACAAAGCCTTTGTAAGAGAGACAAATTGGGTGAGGTATCTTTTTATGGGACCAACTTCTGTTGGTGAAAGAGACAAGCTGAAAGGAAACCTGCATAATACCTTCAAAAGATGAGCCTGGGAACTTAAAATAACTGTTAGGCACTAAAAATCATGGACTCAGTAAAGACACCAGATTATGGCTCATTATAACAATCTGTAACGCTCTAATACTCCTTTGTGCTAGGACTGCAGAGATATTAACTGCCCACTTCATTCTGAATGGTCTTTTGCAACATATGTTAACTCCTTATGCTTAACAATCTGTTCCACCTTGTAGTTAGGTGTGACACTGAGTACCTTTCCCAGACCTGAAGAAGAGGTCTCTGTAACCTCAAAAGCTTGTCTTTCTCGCCAACAGAAGTTTGTCCAATAGAGATTACCTCACCCACCTTGCCTCTCTAATATCCTGGCACGAGCAAGGCTACAACAACACTGCAAAAAACCTTTGACAGAGAGTGGTAGAGGTCAGGAGGTAAAGCCACATCCTAGAAATAAAAAGTCACTTACCCTAGTTTTGCATTAACACAACTCCATTGAGTCAGGTTCTCTGATGTATCTGCTGGTTGTGGCTTCCTGACCCTCAATCTAGCTGCATGCCAGTTAGGACAGCCTCAGAGATGATCTAAAGAACACCAGCAGGCTATGGCTCCCCATGCAGTAACATTCCACCCAGGTCCCTGCCCATGATTGCTTGGGGGCTGCAATAGGGGTACCTCAGAAACCAGCTATGCTGGCTATGTGCCAGCTGGGGACCTCCTCAGATGGGGAAATCTAGCAGCTTTATGGCCCCTGTGCACCATTAGACTATCATAAAGGGGCTGGAGTGAGGGAGACGATCTGGCTTATTGACCTCATATAGAGTTACTCCTGATTTAAACCAGTGTAAGACAGATGAATCCAGCATTATTATTATTATTATTATTATTATTATTATTGATGGCAGCTCTCCTTGATTTGATTTACTGGGCAAATTATTTTTTAAATGCCATATTCTGCAGAGAAAAAAAGTTTCACTTTTCTCTCACACAAACAAATGACTGGTACAGATATAACACGCAGTGATTAATCAAGGTGCCATTTTTACACCTTTTTAAAATATGTTTTTTAAATAAGTTTTACAATAGAAATGTATTTTCTCATTTGGTTGAGCAGGGGGTTGTGTGATTCCCTGTGTATTTAAGTCATTATATATCATATAGAATCAAAGGCCTGGAACGGACCTTGAAAGGTCATCTAGTCTAGTTCCCTGCAATCATGGGAGGACTAAGTATTATCTAAATCATCACTTTAGTATGTTATTTTTTAACTAGACGGAGAGCCTGACTCAGAACTAATTTACACCTTTCATTGTCATTTGCACCTTGGAAAAATTGTGTATAATGCACTACTATTTTACTACACAAAAGTGCAAGGCTGTAGAAAATCATGCCTAAGGTTGTGAGTCTGTCACAGAAGTCATGGATTCCGTGACCACTATGACTTCTGCAGCAGCTCATATGGTTGGCCTGTGGGCTGCCAGAGCAGCTCGGGCAGTCCCTGGGCCAGCTGCACCATCTGCTAGTAGGGCAGTCTCGGGCCACTGTGCCCCCCACCAGGAACATCAGGAGTGTGGGTGTGGGAGGGGCTCAGGGCTGGGGCAGGGAGTTGGACCATGGGAGGGGATGAGGACTCTAGACATTGCTTACCTTGAGGAAGCAGTGACATGTCCCCCGGCTCCGCCTAAGTGGAGGCATTGCCAGTGGGGCTCTGCCCACTGCCTCCCTTCACAGGCACCACCACCACAGCTTCCATTGGCCATAGTTCCCGGCCAATGAGAGCTTCAAAGCCAATGCTCAGGGCGGGGCAGCGCAAAGAGCTCCACCGGATGTACCTCTGTATAGGAGCCAAGGGACATGTTGTTGCCACTGTCAGGGAGCCTGCCAGCGTCACCAACCCCTCCCCCACAGCAGAAGCAGGTGTCCCAGGCTGCACGCTGCTGCTCGCCCCCACCCTAGCACCAGTAGTCAGGGGTTATAGTGCAAGTCTCGGACAAGTCATGGGCTGCAAATTTTTGTTTACTGCCTGTGACCTGTCCATGACTTTTACTAACAATACCAGTCACTAAGACATAGCCTTGAAATATTAGAAATTTAATTAGCTATTTGTCCAGTAGATGGCAGCAGCAAATTGGCTAATTTAGTTCTGTAACTGCAATAGAATTCCATGAAGGATGAATTTGACCCAGTGAGACTAATTAAGCACTCGTGTAAAGACATACAACTGTACTAATTTTAATGGAGTTATGCATAGCTGCTTCAGGTATGAATTTAGCTTATCATGCTTACCAGTACTTCCTAAAAAGTAAATTAAAGTGAAAACCAAATTTGCTTGCCTGTTACTACATGTACTCATTTATTTTTATGGAAAGCATCTTAACTGATCTGAATTGCACCTGCATGGGTGTTGACAGAAGCTGGACCAATGACAGAGACCAAGCCAGTGTCAGGAGCAGAACCCAAGTTTCCTGACTCCTATTCCAGTTCCTTAGCCAGTGGACCATGCTGGTCATTTTCCCAGTTACCAAGAACCAGAGGGCTCAGAATAAATATTTATTATTTAATCTGAATTTTAGGAAAGGAAAAGCGAAAGAAGATCTGATCTGGATTTTAAAACCATAACTGAGTTAAAATACAGGAGTAGGATTTATGGGCCAGACCTTCAGCTGGAGCAAATCAGTTTAGGTCCACTGAAGTCAGCAGAGTTATTCTGATGTACACCAGCTTTAGATCTGACCCATTGTGTTTAACATAATGATCTAAGGCTTTGTTACTTGTATATAACTATGCTAATACAACATCAAACAGGAGAATTTAAATCCAAAAAACTGAAAAGTTATACTTCCCACTCTAACATGAACACAGTTTCATTGATCATCTATATTAAAGCATTTATTTTAAAAAGTATCACCAATGATTCAGACCTCTCTGTGTAGTACCAGTGCAATGCAATAAAGTCAACACTTCTCTGAGCACTTTAATATTTGGATTTCCAAACTATGGCTTTGTTTGTTTGAATGTATAATGCCTTACGTAAACTCAGCTGTGCTTATTTCAGTGTAATTAGATTTCAATACACAATTATTGAAATATGAATGCCGTTGTTTTCCAATAGCCAATCATCTGTTATTTGTATTCCCATAGTGCATAGGAATCCTCATTATGGAGCAGGACCCCATTGTGCTAGGCACAATAAAAACACAGAACAGTCCCTGGTGCAAATAGTTTACAGTGTAAGAGAAGGGTAGGAATAAATGGAGAGGGGTAACTAGTGGTGTTCCCCAAGGGTCAGTCCTAAGACCAATCCTATTCAACTTATTCATAAATGATCTGGAGAAAGGGGTAAAAAGTGAGGTGCCAAAGTTTGCAGATGATACTAAACTGTTCAAGATAGTTAAGACCAAAGCAGACTGTGAAGAACTTCAAAAAGATCTCACAAAACTAAGTGATTGGGCAACAAAATGGCAAATGAAATGTAATGTGGATAAATGTAAAGTAATGCACATTGGAAAAAATAACCCCAACTATACATACAATATGATGGGGGCTAATTTAGCTACAACTAATCAGGAAAAAGATCTTGGAGTCATTGTGGATAGTTCTCTGAAGATGTCCATGCAGTGTGCAGAGGCAGTCAAAGCAAACAGGATGTTAGGAATCATTAAAAAGGGGATAGAGGTTAAGATGGAGAATATATTATTGCCCTTATATAAATCGATGGTACGCCCACATCTCGAATACTGTGAACAGATGTGGTCTCATCTCAAAGATATACTGGCCTTAGAAAAGGTTCAGAGAAGGGCAACTAAAATGATTAGGGGTTTGGAACGGGTCCCATATGAGGAGAGATTAAAGAGGCTAGAACTTTTCAGCTTGGAAAAGAGGAGACTAAGCGGGAATATGATAGAGGTATAGATAAAATCATGAGTGATGTTGAGAAAGTGGATAAAGAAAAGTTATTTACTTATTCCCATAATACAAGATCTAAGGGCCACCAAATGAAATTAATGGGCAGCAGGTTTGAAACAAATAAAAGGAAGTTCTTAACACAGCGCACAGTCAACTTGTGGAACTCCTTGCTTGAGGAGGTTGTGAAGGCTAGGACTATAACAGCGTTTAAAAGAGAACTGGATAAATTTATAGAGGTTAAGTCTCTCAATGGCTATTAGCCAGGATGGGTAAGAAATGGTGTCCCTAGCCTCTGTTTGTCAGAGGGTGGAGATGGACGGCAGGAGACAGATCACTTAATCATTACCTGTTAGATTCATTCCCTCTGGGGCACCTGGTATTGGTCACTGTTGGTAGACAGGATACTGGGCTAAATGGACCTTTGGTCTAACCCAGTACGGCTGTTCTTATGCTTTTATGAGAACAGATGTATACAGATAGACAAATGGACAGAGTACAAGCAGGAGTGACGCCAGAATTTCTGGCACCCTAGGCAGAATTTGGGGGGCAGCATTTTGTGCGCTCCCCACGGGGCACACAGGAGCTTCCGGTTCCACTCCCATGTCACCGCCGAAGAAGGGCCCTCCACCGAAATGCCGCAGGCAACAGTGGCAGTCATTGAGCTGCTCAATTGCCTGCCCCTGTTTTCCATGGCACGTCAGCAGAAGGTCCTTCTTCGGCAGCGCAACGGGAGCAGAACCGGAAGCTCCCGTGCTCCCCATGAGGAGTGCACAAAATGCTGTCCCCTGAAACCTGGCACCCTAGGTGACCGCCTAGGTTCACCTAATGGAAGCGCCGGTCCAAGTACATGTAAACAATGAGACAATATTGGTCAATATGGTAGGCAGCGGAACTGAATCCAAGCATGAGTCATTGAACTCAAAAGGTCATTTTGGAAAAAGTTATAAAAGCCCAAAAATAAGTGGTTTAGACTGGAGCGTCCATCTAAACCTTAACCATAGTGTTCCTGCTGTAACAGTATAATGATAGGTGAGTTGCACTGCCCAGCTGAATGAAAACTTTGTATTTAGTATTTACTGTCACAGAAATAGATTCTGCTGTCAGATACATGTAGCCAGTTCCTGTGCTTTCCTGACAGAATTTGATCCAGTTGTGGAAATCAGGTATGAAATTAAATATAATTTGTACATCTTGTATCTATTTATAAATTTATGTTACAGTTTCCAAATAAAGGCTGATAACACTACCCTCACGTAAGCTTTTGCAATCTCTTTTGGTGTAATGGCAAAATGTGACTAAGAACATATAGAAATCATTTTGCTATATTTATAGCTAAAAATAAATGGTTAATCATTTTTAAAATGTAATAAACAAGTCATACTAGAGGAATAAAATTAGATCTGTTATAGTGATCTGGTTTAATGAGGTTTTGACATAGTGTGTAAATAAAAAAATAATTGTTAAAGAATAGTAATGAAAGTACTATATGTATCACCAAGCCACAATGATTTTCCTTAAAACTTTCCAATTTTGTCTCCTATAAGATTACTTCAGACTCCACAGTATTTTTTATACTTGCCATAAGGAACACCAATATAGAGAAAGTGGATGAGGAAGTTTGAAAGCTTGTCTCTTTTGCCCATAGAAGTTGGTCCAATAAAAGATATTACCTCACTCACATTGTCTCTCTAATGTCCTGGGACCAACACTGCTACAGCAACACTGCTTATAAGGAACAGCATAGACACAGACATAACCTTATTTAGTTATTGAAGGCAATAGGAATGTTTTTAAGGGTCAGCGCTGTACTATAGACATTCCCTATAGATAGAGCAAGGATGAAAATCAAAATGACCAAAAATCATATTAGCAAAGCTGGCTTCCACATTTTGGCCCAATCACTTCAGCTCAATGTGAACTTGATCCTGCTCCTATTCAAGTCAGTGGAAAAAAACTCCATTGACTTGAATATGCAAGAGTGCAAGGAGCCTTTAATCTGTATTTTATGCAAAGCGCCTAAAATATTTCAATAGCTAGGGCAGGATCAAGCCCTATGTGAGCATGCCTATGAAATTCAGTTTCCCTCTAAGCAAAAATATCTTTCCTTGGTCAAAATACATATTGATACTGTGTTCTGAAACAGCTCAAAATACTACTTACATGTCTTATCTTCGAATCAAAGGTAATCCTGCTGGAACTGGATCTGCATGTCAGGTGCTTCACTATTTGTTTGCAGGCTTCAGTTTTCCCAGAACCACGTTCTCCACTGCAGAAAGGAGGGACGGGAGAAAAACACCGCTATTTTTTTGTCTCAGTTTTATACATTACATCATTTACAGCCTCTGTTATCCCTACTGGAGTGGACACTCCAGAGAAATGTTAATTCCTAATAGAGGCATAATTAGGAAATAATATTATCATTAAATAATCTGGATATTAAATCATGAACACCACATAAAAGACAAACTGGCGCATAATCTATGATTATGAACACTAGCCAGTTTATGCACGATTTTCCACTTGTCCTCACATTAGCACAGAGACAATGTAAAGTTAAAGTTCTTATCCTCTGTAGTGTTCTAATAGCAATGTTATTACCTTTCCTTTTAATGAGCCCAGCAAGGTGATTATACCAATGCCAAGCTATCTGGGGTTTTGTGTTTGAAGGGGGATGGGAGTGGCAAAGGTGAGAAGAAAAGAAAAAAGATGGAAAATTACCAGGCGAATGAGGAATGGAAGAGAGAGAGAATGAAGAAAAAGACAGCACAGCCCAAAGTTGGCTGATATATGGCACGCTGATGTGCCAGCAATTTCCCTTTTGCTATGTTGCCCCGCTCTCTATGCAAGCTGCAGGGTAAAATTTATAAGCTCCCCAATCTCTGAAGTGCTACACACTCAGACTTCAGAGATTATGATATTGTTTCATTTCATTCCTTGCACATGGAGAAGAATAAACAAAGAATGGGAGGGATGGAGTGGGCAAAGAAAACAGGTAGTGAGAGGTAGGAACAAGAAGGTGGGGAGGAGACAGAAGAGAAGAGGAAAAGGAAGTGACACCACAATATCAGCAAGGAAATGAACATAACAGAAATAAAGGAGTGGAGAGGAGAAAGACCAGAAGATGAAAAACAATACAGAATTAAAAATCATAAGAAAAAGCAAAAAGTCTACAAGGAGTGGAAGAAAGGTGGGATTAGCAAGGGAAGCTACCTTATTGAGGTCAGAACATGTAGGGATAAAATGAGGAAGGCTAAAAGCCGTGTAGAGTTGGACCTTGCAAAGGGAATGAAAACCAATAGTAAAAGGTTCTATAGCCACATAAATAAGAAGAAAACAAAGAAAGAAGAAGAACAAATGGATATAATGACATCAGGAATTTAGCTTAGAATAGACCAAGGTCTAACCATCGGAGGACTAAAGTTCTGGAACAGCCTTCCAAGGGAGCAGTGAAGCAAAGACATATCTGGCTTCAGGACTAAGTTGATAAGTTTATGGAAGGAGGGTATGATGGATAGCCTAATTGGCAATTGATGCTTGCTATATCTTACTATAACGGTAAATATGCCAATGCCGTGTAGGGTATGTAGATGGAATTGATAAATGAAATTGCAAGCCCATTAGCAAGATTTTTAATGAATCTGTAAACTCAGGGTTGTACATGTATGACTGGAGAATTGCTAACATAGTTCCTATTTTTTTAAGAAAGGGGAAAAAAGTGATCCGGGTAACTATAGGCCTGTTAGTTTGACATCTGTAGTATGCAAGGTCTTGGAAAATTTTTTGAAGAGAAAGTAGTTAAGGACATTGAGGTCAATGGTAATTGGGACAAAATACAACATGGTTTTACAAAAGGTAGATCGTGCCAAACCAACCTGATCTCCTTCTTTGAGAAGGTAAAGATTTTTAGACAAAGGAAACGCAGTGGATCTAATTTACCTCGATTTCAGTAAGGCATTTGATACGGTTCCACATGGGGAATTATTAGCTTAAATTGGAAAAGATGGGGATCAATATGAAAATTGAAAGGTGGATAAGGAACTGGTTAAAGGGAGACTACAATGGGTCATACTGAAAGGTGAACTGTCAGGCTGGAGGGAGGTTACTAGTGGAGTTCCTCAGGGATCGGTTTTGGGACCAATCTTATTTAATCTTTTTATTACTGACCTTGGCACAAAAAGTGGGAATGTGCTAATAAAGTTTGCGGATGACACAAAGCTGGGAGGTATTGCCAATACAGAGAGGACAGGATATCATACAGGAAGATCTGGATGACCTTGTAAACTGGAGTAATAGTAATAGGATGAAATTTAATAGTGAAAAGTGCAAGGTCATGCATTTAGGGATTAATAACAAGAATTTTTGTTATAAACTGGGGATGCATCATTTGGAAGTAACAGAGGAGGAGAAGGACCTCTTGGAGTATTGGTTGATCACAGGATGACTATGAGCCGCCAATGTGATATGGCCATGAAAAAAGCTAATGCGGTCTTGGGATGCATCAGGCGAGGTATTTCCAGTAGAGATAAGGAGGTGTTAGTACGTTATACAAGGCACTGGTGAGACCTCATCTGGAATATTGTGTGCAGTTCTGGTCTCCCATGTTTAAGAAGGATGAATCAAACTGGAACAGGTACAGAGAAGGGCTACTAGGATGATTTGAGGAATGGAAACCTGTCTTATGAAAGGAGACTCAAAGAGCTTGGCTTGTTTAGCCTAACCAAAAGAAGGCTGAGGGGAGATATGATTGCTCTCTATAAATATATCAGAGGGATAAATACCAGGGAGGGAGAGGAATTATTTAAGCTCAGTACCAATGTGGACACAAGAACAAATGGATATAAACTGGCCATCAGGAAGTTTAGACTTGAAATTAGACAAAGGTTTCTAACCATCAGAGGAGTGAAGTTCTGGAACAGCCTTCCAAGGGGAGCAGTGGGGCAAAAGACATATCTGCTTCAAGACTAAGCTTGATAAGTTTATGGAGGGATGGTATGATGGGATAGCCTAATTTTGGCAATTAATTGATCTTTGACTATTAGCGGTAAATATGCCCAATGGCCTGTGATGGGATGTTAGATGGGGTGGGATCTGAGTTCTACAGAGAATTCTTTCCTGTGTGTCTGGCTGGTGAGTCTTGTTCACATGCTCAGGGTTTAGCTGATCACCATATTTGGGGTCAGGAAGGAATTTTCCCCCATGGCAGATTGGCAGAGGCCCTGGGGGGTTTTCGCCTTCCTCTGCAGCATGGGGCACGGGTCACTTGCTGGAGGATTCTCTGCACCTTGAAGTCTTTAAACCACAAGCTGAGGACTTCAATAGCTCAGACATAGGTCAGGGGTTTGTTACAGGATTGGGTGGGTGAGATTGTGTGGCCTGCATTGTGCAGGAGGTCAGACTCGAAGATCATAATGGTCCCTTCTGATCTTAAAGTCTATGAGTCTATAAGACTGGCCTTTTCTCTGAATCTATGCAGAATGAGACTGCCTTTGCTATTTTTTTTTGACTAATTTAAACTATTGTTTTAATATTGTAAGTTTCTATCATTATTTAGAGTCTGATCCTGCATTCTTTGTACAGCCAAAGCTTCAACTGAAGTGGATGGGAGTTTTTGGCTGTGCAAGGGTTTCAGAAGCCCTGTATGTATTTAATGCAAAACACCTAAAATACTTCAGTGGCTAAAATTTTAAAAAAATCATCATTGAAGTCAAGGAGTTCACTGGCACACCTAATCTGAGTTTAACATCCCAGTGGGATTGACAGTGCAAGGTCTGTGACATAAATGCACTATGCAAGGCTCCGGTCATCAGCATTTGGTTTCCTGGAAAGATTCTCCTGGAAAATCTGATGCTATTCAAGGTTGTTTTCTGAAATCTGCCTGGTCCCAGATAATTTAATACACTGCATAAGTAATAATTTCCATATTCATTAATGCGTTCATTTGCAAGGAAGGGGTTGGAAACAAAAATTTCTTAATCAGACAGCACTGTATTCATTTTAATGGTCTTAAAAAATCAGCCCTGCAAAAGGTCAGTGCACTTCTGCTAGTGGCAAAAGCTGTATGGAAAGGTCACAGTAGCTGCAGTGCTGAGGACATGATAACTCATGTTTGATTTACCAAGTAGTAGAAAATGTACCAGCATGGAGAGTCATTTAAGTGTTTCAGTGAAATTGAGTTTAATCACATGCATTCCTGCTAACATCATAAATATCAGAGGGATTTTCCCTTAGCAGAAATCTCTGTAGGAGGTGGAAGGGTTAACCACTGAATAGAGCTCCAAGCTGTAGCAGGAATTGGTTCTGTAGGCAGGACCGGCACCGGGGTTTCTCGTGCCCTAGGCACACGGCCATTTCGCCGCCCCCCCGCACTGATCCCGTGGCTCAGGTTGACCTGCTGCAGTCATGCCTGTGGAGGGTCCGTTGGTCCATGGCTCCGGTGGAGCTGCCGCAGGCATGCCTGCGGCAGCTCCACCGGAGCCGCGGACCAACGGACGCTCCGCAGGCATGACTGCGGCAGGTCAACCGGAGCCGCCTGCCGCCCCCCTGGCAAAATGCCGCCCCCCGAATAATCCTGGCGCCCTAGGCGATTGTCCAGGCTGCCTAAATGGTAGCACCGGCCCTGTCTGTAGGACAAAGGGACAAGCACAGTAGCAATAAGGGCAGTTTTGAAACTGCATTTGCATCAGAAGAAGAGGAGAAGTTGCAAGCAGCATCACACAGTACGTGGAATCACAAAAGGTCTACTGGGAGTAAAAATACCCCCAAACCTCTCTTTCCTCCTTCCCAAACACCTCCTCCCCACAAAATTCTGCCTTTTTTGAAAAGCTCCAAAATAACCCAGACTGCCTATTTTATTTCAGTAGTGTCCAAAATGTGCTAGGTACTGTGCAGACACACAAGAGGCAAATGCTACCCTGAAGAGCTTACAACCTAAAAAGCAAGGATCAGACAAATGTGGGGGAAATTATACAAAACCCTGTATTACCAAAGCCTGTCAGAGGGACACCTGGCACATGTCTCATTTGTTTTTCTATACTTATATCTACATATAAAAGCCATCTCTTACAGGTCATTGTATTTTTATTCCCCCTTTTCTCTTCCTTTTTATTTCTTCTTCTTGCCCTCTATCTCTAACCACTGCTGTTTCTCACACTGAACACTCCTTCTCCAATCGTTGTTCCCTGCTCCCTGCCCCACCCCCCATCACAGATCTAAAGCTGAGTGTAAGAAGTTGATACCATTAGGGTATCAAAGCAACTACTTAATTAGAAGACAACCTCAATGGTCTTAGACATCTTTCTAAGGTGTCTAAGAATATTGGTGGGTTTGCTGGGGATTGGAGCAGAGCCCTCATGTCTTTTCTTGTCTGTCTTCGCAGAGCCCTTCAGTCACTTCCTGCTGGGGATGGGGTGTTGGTACTTCATAATTAGGCCCTTCCAAATTCACAGGCAGGAAAAACGCACCACAGACAGTGAAATCTGGTCTTTTGTTGCTTTTACCCTATACTATACAGATTTCAAGGGGGAGACCAGAGTTTCTCAAATTGGGGGTCCTGCCCCAAAAGAGAGTTGTAGGATGGTCACAAGGTTACTTTAGGGAGGTCGTGGTATTGCCACTCTTATTTCTGCGCTGTGTTGAGAACTGGGAGGCGAGAGAGCACCGGCTGTTGGCTGGACACCCAACTCTGCAGGCAACGCCCCACCAGCAGCAGCACAGAAGTAAGGGTGGCAATACCATGCCATCCTTATTTCTGTGCTGCTGCTGGTGACAGCTCTGCCTTCAGAATTGGGCTCCTGGCCAGCAGCTGCTGCTCTCTCGCCACCTAGTTCTGAACAGCGGCACAGAAGTAAGGGTAGCAGTACTGCAACCCCGCTCCCCCCAACTCCTTTTTGGATGTGGACTCCTACAATTACAATGCTGTGACATTTCAGATTTAAATAGCTGAAATCATTCAATTTACTATTTTAAAAATCCCGTGACAGTGAAATTGACCAAAATGGATTGTGAATTTGATAGGCTCTAATCATTAATACTTTACCCTCATCTTTCTAGTAGGCATTTTTCAAAGGGTCAGCACCAATGCTGTATCACAGTGTTCTTAGGGGATAAGAAGCTGCAGTAGTGGAACATTGTGTTTTATATAAGCCACAATTCCAAATAACTGTATGTACTTGGTGCTAGTTAGCATAGAAACCTACTTAACATAATGGTCGCCTCTTTGTAGGGTCTGTTACAGAACAGACATCCCAATTTAGTGCATAACAGCACATTTAGTGCATGCTCCCAAACAGCAAAATGAAGAACTTATGCAGCCTGGACCTGAAGGAATCTATTCCATTACACAAATGTCCAGTATTTCATAATCACCATTTCTGGCTAAGGACAGTGGTAGTAGTGGTGGCACACTTAGTACTGTACCCCACCCTCTTTATTTTCTATGTTTCATCCTTATGTTTTTGCCTTCACTCTTTAAGAGGTAGCACTAGCATTCTGCCTTTATAACAGCACTACCTCCCAAATCCTCTGTCTTCCTCAATGCTATGGCTGCTAGCAGAAAAAAACAATAGCAAATCTCAGGCATTACTTGTCCTCTGGTACTATCATCTTGTTATTCTCTCATATCAAGACAAAATATAGATCCTCTCACTTGACTGCATAGAAGATCAATCAAGTTATCAGAAACAAGATAGGAGTGACTCTGCAGTCTTTTCCACAGCAGAAAATGCCAGTGAGCAGAAAGCTTTTCTGAAGTTCTAAACAATCATAAATCAAATCAAGCAAAGCTGTAGATGTTTGATAAACAGGCCCCAAGTAACTTGTAATCCAGTAATCCCAAATCCTGGTTTAAGGGGTACAATCCTTAAAATATTGCAGCCAAATATTTGCACTCAGCAACATTTAGCTGGTTTACTATGTTCTGAGATTTCAATACACTATTCTAAGAAATTATTATTCAGTTTCTTTAACCTAGGAGTTCATTTCCTAACAGTAGTTTCCTTAAAGAAGGGCTTTCCAGGATCACTGGGCTGTTTCACCAATGTTGGCTAGAATTGGAGAATTCCAAGAAATGGTAAAATGTAACTAACACATGCTCCATGTATATTTTTCACTTTTTACAAAACAACCATTACAAGTCCATGCGCATGCTTCCAAGCAGGCAGTACAACATTGGCATAATGAAGACTTTCACCACAATGATATAAGAGCAAAAATGCATCATCCTCTACTTCTCAGACAAAAATGTGAACAAACAGATAAACTTTGCACCATGACCTGAAGATTAACAAAATCAGGCTTTGATGAGCCTACCATCTGGTTTATTTCTACAAAATGTATGTCCAAAAAGAAGACCTGAAGGAGCAAAACTCTGATGTGGAAACTACAGAACCCAAAGCACCAAAAAAAGAAAATCAACCTTTTGCTGGTGGCATCTGACTCAGATGATGAAAATGAACACGCGCCGGTCCACACTGCTTTGGATCATTAGCGAGCAGAACCAGTCATCAGCATGGACACATGTCCTCTGGAATAGTGGTTGAAGCATCAAGAGACATATGAATCTTTAGCGCATCTGGAATGCAACGCTGACTACAACAGTGCTATGCAAATGCTATTCTTACTTTCAAGTGACACTGTAAACAAGAAGCAGGCAGTATTATCTTCTGCAAATTGAAACAAACTTGTTTGTCTGAGTGATTGGCTGAACAAGGACTTCTAGGCTCTAAAGTTCTACATTGTTTTATTTTTGAATGCAGGTTTTTATTGTACATAATTCTACATTTGTAAATTCAACTTTCATGATAGAGATTTCACTACAGTACTTGTAGCTCATGAATTGAAAATACTATTTATTTTGTTTTTTACAGTGCAAACATTTGTAATAAAAATAAATACAACGTGAGTACTCTATACTTTGTATTCTGTGTAATTGAAATCAATATATTTGAAAATGTAGAAAACATTCAAAATATTTAAATAAATGGTATTCTATTATTAACAGTGCGATTAATCACAATTAATTTTTAATCGTGTGATTAATCACAATTTTTTTAATTGCTTGGCAACTCTAATAAAAATATTTGAAAATGGTATTAAATTAAGTATTGAAGCTACTCGCATAAAGAAAAGTTTGACAACAGCACTTTCTTTCTAGCCATCCATGGCACTGATGGGGCATAAAGTTGTCTTACATTATTGCATTTTCAGACCCATGTGATTCTACATGAGAAAGGTCCATGTGTTTGTCAGAGAGAGGCCTCATAAATTGATGTAAATTTAAGATGAATATAGCTGATCTGTCTATCTTAGAAGTTTAATTTTGTTTTTTAAATATAAATATATTTTTATTTATATGCATTTCCATGCTGTCCATAACTGTAATAATAGGCAGAAATGGCAGAGCTATCAAACAGTTCCATATATGAAGCATGTATGGACTACATCAGGTCCCTTACCAATATGGAACTACCTCACAATAATAAGGTAGTTAATCCCTTAGACAGTTCATTAAAATTCCTTTTTGCACCAACTACTATGAACCAATATGCTAAGAAAGAAGGAGATGATGGTCTCATAAGGGGAACCAATGGGTAATGCTATTTTTTCCCCTGAATTTAATGTTATTGTTGATCTGCATTGTCCCACAGTTCACAAGTGTAAATGTGGGGGTTTATCATTTGGCAAATATATTGGAACCTTGAGCACCTTGATAGAGGGGGAAAAACAAGTAACTAGTAACAGGTGTAAGCAATTAATCCTTGATAGACCAATCTGCTATTGCCACGTCATGACTTCTTAAATAAATAAATATGCAGAAGTGGACACTAATGTAGGTTATGGTTGGTCAAAAAATTTTCATTTAAACTGTTTTTTGACTGAGATTTGGAATTTTGACACAACATTTTTTTCTGATTTCCGTAGATAATGTTAGCATTTTGTAAAAAAAGAGAACGACCCAAATTTGAAATATTTCTGTTCAAAATGGCACCCCAGGTGCCTCATGGGAGTTGTGGTTTAAGTGCTTATACCCCCATTCTCTTCTATGGGCTGGGCTCTCTGGCAGAACACACAATGGCCAGGGACACCTATAATATACCTTCTTCCTTCATCATGAGTTCAGCCCACAGAGAAGAATAGGTGCATAGGGCACTGTAGCGAGGCGGTGTGGCTCCCTTCCTCCCCAGGGAGGGTTGAGCCCCGTCAATCATCCCCCAGGGCAGAACCGCTGGGCGGAAGTCTCGCCCCTCAGAGGGTCAGGTGGCTACCCGGAAGAATAAAAGCCCAGCCACCGTCAGGAGTAGACGTGCCCGCCGACGCTCGTCCCTGGGAAGCCGCTGAGGCCAGAGGCTGGCACCAGGAGCTGCCAGAGCTGCCCCGCAGTCGCTACGACGAGGAGCTGCCCGAGCTGCCCCGCAGTCGCTACGACGAGGAGCTGCCAGAGTTACCTCGTCCCTACTACGGCCCCGAGGAGCCCCCAGACCAGACCTGGCCCGCCATCCCGGAGGTATTCCCGGACCTGCCGCCCAGCCCTGACTGGGAAGAGCCCATGGTGCTGGACGCCCCAGCGGACCAGGTAGGAACCGAGGGGGATACTGGAAGTAGCCCGGGGGCAGCTGACTACAATCAGGCTGCAGAGGGCCCCGTGCCTATGTCAGTGTGTTTCGGTGAGGATCCCCACTGATCGTCACTGGCGGCAACAGCTGCTACTAGGGCCCCGGGCTGGAACGCAGAGAAGTGGGTGGGCCTGCGTTCCCCCTGCCACCCGTAACTGGGTGGCAGAATCTCCCTTCACCCTGACCTAAGGAGACTATTGACTTTGCCACTGCTTTGCCCTGCCCCAAAGGGCCAGAGCTGATAAACTACTGCTGTGTTTGTTGGTGCCCTGCCCGATCCAAGGGCTGGGACCCTATTGACTTTGCCACTGCTCTCCCCTGCTCCAAAGGGCCAGAGCGAATTGACTATTATAACTGTTTGTGGGCACCCCGCCTGAACCAGAGGCTGGGCCCTGTTTAACTGTGCCACTGTTCGGTCCCGCCCACAGGGCCCGAACCACCGGGCTGACTGCAGTCCCGAGGGCAGACGCCCTCGGACGACATGATGAGGCCGGTGTGGCTCCCCTCCTACCCAGGGAGGGTTGAGCTCTGGCACCCACATGTCCACAGGCACCCAAATAACTCCTCTGAGGCTCCAAGGTGTTAGTTTGAATAGAAATACTTCACATTGCATAAAGGAGAAATACATGGAAAAAATTTGTAGTGCAACTGCCATATCAAATTTTAATAAGGAGAAGCAACACATCTAAGCAGTACATATGTACAGCTTGTTTCTGTTCAGTAACATGCTACATTATATGCAAGGTAGAATAGCTGCTCATAACCACAAATTGAATTCGTTTCTGTTAGGGCAACTTTGGTTTTTTGTCTGGACATTAAACAGAACATTCAAAGCTTTGGAAGAATGTCTAAAATGAGCCCCAATTTTTTTTCCTGAAAATTGAAACCACTTTTTGTACCTGCCACTCATTCAACAGAAACCTGTTTACTTTGAGCTTGAGACAGCCTCTGAAACATGTCATGTGTGTAAACCACCATCCCTAAGCATTTTACCAATATCTCCAACATTGGTGCTGGATGCTTTTTTCACTCCTTGTGAAGAAAAAAGCTACTCTTGTATTTTTCAATGAAGTTCCTCTTCCAAGTTCCTCCTTTTCATGAAGTTTTCATGAGGGCTACCAAAAGCTTTCACACAGATTAATGCCATTTTCATTGGCATCTTGCAAGTGCTTAAAATGAATGAAAACAAAGGGAGTCAATATGCAGTAGCCATGTAATTCATTATCCAATTGCTTGTCCACAGGTCAGGGTGAAAGGCACTATATGTCCCTAAGTCTCTCAGTGTGCATAAAGGTCTAAGGCCCAATATTTTTTGGGAATTTCAACAGGCCAACAATAACATCTCAAAGGAATGCAATGCTATGGCTCTGCCCAGTGAAGTTTTTCCACCACTAGCATTAGAAGTAGGTTAGGTATACACTACAGTTGTCATCTGAGATATTTTTTTAGTGAGTGAAGTTTTTGGGATAAATGTTTATTTTCAGTTCCCAGAAAGTACTAGAACCAGAAGTGCAGAATACTGCAAAAATAGGTTATTCTTGCACTATTTCCGTTCATGACTTGAAATGAGAAGTCATAGAAGTCTTGTTCATTTGAACTGCCAACCAACTTTGGAAACCCAAGAGATTCAGATAAGCTATAAAAATGCGCTAAATTTTTGGATGTTCCTCTGAATTCAATTCTAAACACTTCCTGGTGTGCCAATTATTAATGCTAAAATCTGTTCTGATACTAAGTAATAAATAGGTTGAAGAAAATCATTTGGCAGATTGTAAACTCTTTGGGGCAGGAGTTCTCCTTTTGTTATTAGTTTGTACAGCACCTAGCACAAATGGGGTTCTGGTCCATGACTCGGCTTCTCAGGTGCTACTGCAATACAAATAATTAAGAATATTAAGAATAGATATAAAACTATTGTGTTTATATCAACATGCTTATTGTTATATAATATTGACATTGGATATAGATATAATCCTTTTCTGCAACTGGAAATAATGTATCACTACATTTTTAACCAGAATTATGTACTATAAAAATAAGATGCTCTGTAAATAGCAATCATGCATTAATGTTTTCTGATTATTAATTCTGGTAGAAAATAAGGGGTGATGAAATATTGGGAAAATAAAACAAAATTAAGTTCCCCAGTCTATCATTTTTAAGAGAAGAGAATCTCAGTCCTTTTCAGATTTACACTGGATTTATAAATGTGGCTTATTTAGCTATTAGGCCATTGGATGTTAACACTACTGGTTGCTAAAATGGGTAACAGATTAAAATAATTCATTTGATGTATGTGTTTTAAATGTTTTGTTCTAATCACCAGATTAGACATTAATGTCCCATATAAGGGTGACTAAATCTGTTAAGGATGCTTGGCTTTCACCAAGACATCTATAAATTATTGTGTAGTTAGGCTTTCTGGCTAATTCTAATGCTTATCTTGTCAGTTCTTAATGCATTTCTAAAGTCATGCATGACTTGAGGGGAGGAGAAGGATAACTTTAGCAAGCAAGAAAAAAAACAATGTGTTAGAAACAAACTGGTTTGATACAGGGAAGTCCACCACTTGGCTGTAATAAGCACATAGTACCATCTAACTATATTTTAACACAAACTGCACCCTGAACTGTTTTTCATCTATTAAACATTACAAGTCAGCTGAGAGAATAGAAAAAACAAACCAAGTTACATTGAATAAATGGCAAAAAAATCTACACCCAATCCTACAACATTTGATTAAATGCATCCCTAATGTTACATCATGCACTTCAATAAGGTTAACCCAAGAAGACATTTGGTCATTTGCAGAGTGAAAAAATGGAAGAAAAAAACCCAGAGAAGAGATTTAAGAAGCATATTTGCATGAGAAAAGAGATATTTTAAGAAAAAATATGAGGAGTTAACAGAAAGCTAATGAAGCTGACAAATTGCAGACGAGCTGCAGAAGAATTGGCTCTTTTGCTAATTTGAGGGGGAATGTGTGATGGAAAAGAGAGGAAATAGATGGTAGATCAGCAGAGGGGCCCGACACAGAGGAAGATCAGGTGTATGAAGTAAACTGGAGCAAGACAATAGAGAACTTTAAAGGCCAGGGAAAAGTTTTACTGAATCCCAAAATGAAAATATATGGCCAATTCTCATTTGCAAAAAAGCCTCTTTACAACACTCTGTGAAGGGTAAAGATCCATTTAAGTGGGCGCAAATTACAATTACACACACCGTGAAGGCAATATAAATTAGCCTTAGCATAAATGCAAACAAGGCCCACAGTTCTTACCCAAAGAGTAAGACTGAACATAGGGTGGTGTTGAATTTTTCATTTGGTTGTTTTATGAGGGCAGGGATGGGAGACAGTACATCTCTTACTATATGGATCCACACATTTTTCCCTTCTGGGGAGGTCAGAGGGCAAGAGCCATGGGAGTTGCTGAAGCCCGCTGTGTATTCTCAGGCTAGGTGGAGGAGTCCTTTCCCTCTCCATTTTCTTTATTATGTATTTGTATTTTGGTAATAGTTAGAGGCTCCAGCCTCATCAAAACTGTACAGACATATAATGAAGAGACGATCCCTGCATTTAAGAGCTTGTAATCTAAGTGTAAATTTAGAGATAACAGAGATACAATAAAGCTACATGGGGGCAGGGGAGTTGATATACAAGGACATATATTGACAGTAATCTGCACTAATTGAGCTGTCTAGCATAAAGCTGGATTCCGTTTTTGCAGCCACAGCCCTCCCTGAAGGATATCTGGATAAATGCACTGCAGCAAGCCCTCAGAAAGCACTTGCTGAAGTGGTAGACTCCACCAGCCTTGGAGAGAGTAGACCATCTCCTTTTGTCTGTGCCTCACAGGTTGTATTAGCTCACATACACAGGGAGTGGTGAAGAGCTAGGAGGCCGCCATGCTCTCCCCACATCCCTCCTCTCTACTGAGCTAGAGCAGTGCATACAAGGGCACTAGTAGGCAACAAGGACTGCACTCTTTGGGCTCAACCTTACTCTAGCCCAAAGCCAGCAAGTATTTAAGCATAACTTTATGCATGTAAACAGTCCCACCAAAGTCACTGGAACTACTAATACTCAGAAAGTTAAGCATGTGATTAGGGAGTGAAAATGAAGTAAGATGAAAGACATTTTTAACTGACTGTGTATCAAAATTCACGTTAGCTGAATGGGCACCTGGTGGTGACTATTTCTTAGGCAAACATGGAAGGAAAAAAAGTCTATATAAACTGAGAAAAAGTGTACCGATAATAGTTACACTACATGCAGAATTCATTAGCTATAGTAGGTGCGTCCAATGAAAGAGTAATTAACAAATGATTAGTAAAGGCCACTAAACCCATGGGAAATGCCTTCTTGCACATAAACTTCAGATAGCTCAAGAAAAACTAAACTAAAAATGTGGCTAATAGAAGATAAACACTAACTTCACTAATAAAACAAGATGACATGCTTGATGAGGATGAAAGTGTACAGTACATGACACTATTTCCAGGTTTCCTTAGTCGCTTCCAAACATGTACTAGGTTGTTTGATGTACTGCAGACAAAATAAAGCATTTCTGCACAGTGTGTGTGTTTTTTTTCTTTCTTTTTTTCCAGACTCTTCAGGAGGAATTTACAAAGGGGGTATTTTGTCACAATAGTAGTGTTGCTTTATTTATTTAACAGTAAGCAGTTAAGGTGAGTACAACATGTTGACAATGGAAAATACAAAGGAAAACATAAGTGCTATGTATTAATACCATGGGACCCAACTAATTTGCTTTTCTACACATCCCACACTTTGCACTCAAAATTGACAACCTCTTCACTTGTTAGTAAAGATTATTGTAGTAAGAACTATTACTCAAATACCATTATTTTTATAAAAACTTATTACAAAATTCTGTGCTGACACTATAAAGCATTGACATCAATAATTAAAAATAGACTAGACTTGTCAAACAAATTCATATCTTTGCTTATTTTTCTTAATACATTTCACTTACTCATTAATTCCCTTTGTGAGCACAGACCCTTATGACAGCATGGATTACCATTTAACTTCAAGGGAACTCCACATGGTGATACAGTCCATCCATGTGAATCACTTTACACAATCAGGGCCTACTTTAATTTGCAATAGCTCTTCTGCTCATTAGTACATAGTAGCAAAATTTTACTATATTAAGCAATTACTAAAGATAGACCAAACTACGAGTAACAAGATCAGCACACTTCACTCTCTGGATTAGCTGCTTGCCTGTGTGGAGGGCTGATACTTTACTCTCCACTGCTACACTGGTATGTTGGATAGTTCTGTACGGGGAGATATTGGCAAACCAGTAAAGTGCCTGAAACAACTATGGCTTCTTGATAAAGCAACCTAGTCAGCAGGCTGTAAAGTGTCCATGAAGCTTGACCAAGGCAGGGGAGAGGAGGGTTTGGGGTGCCTCAGAAAGGGCAGCTTGACCCTGCATCCTTCCTGATAAGAATTGTGTTAAAAGTTGCTGATACGTGCATTTTAAAAGAGCAGGATGTGCCCCAGGAATGTCTATTGGGATCTCAAGGCTGCAAACACTGGAAAAACCCACACCTGGTTAATCAATAGTCAGAAGGAAACTCTTGCTTGACCATTGAAACTGCTTACTTAACAAGTTTTCTTTAAGGGACATGCCATTCTATTCCTAATGTATAAATAAGGGGGGAAAGTTTGAGGTAGTTGGACTCATCTGGGGACTCTTCTGGACTCTTTTTGGACTTTCCCTCTGGATACATCTTGCGGTCCCCACCAACAGACAGAAGATTTGGCCACCGGAAGCCTGCCACTGTGTCACTCAAGAGCCACACTCAGCTTTGGTAATTATCAAGGGTTGGGGGTGTTTTACTAATCTGTTGCGGACGTGTGTCAGTGCTGGAGACGAAGTAAAGTGTAGCTTTAAGTGAAAGCACTCTTATGTTGTTCTGTTTGTGCCAGCCATCTATCGATCGAACGGCCGTGTCTCCCCTGATTCATTTCCTGACACTGCCTCGCACAGAGTAAAAGTTACCAAGAGCTTTGGGTTGAAAGAACCCTGGGTAACAGTTCAGACTACCCACCTGAACCAGTAACAGAAAAAAATAGTCACAAGGAGAACAAATAAAGGATTCCTGTTAACTCAGAAGCCACTGTCTGTGTCATTTTGGATCACAACTGATATTTTATCTTATAAAAGTTAATGAGACTAATAAAGGGATCTTCATGACAACTTCTGACCAGGAGAAATGCCTTACGATAATTGCGTTGCTTTGACTTTGGTTTGTATAAAAATGGGCATTAATCAGTCTATGAATCTCAACATTAAACCCTGCTAATGATTCATGATGGGGGTATATTAGACTTGCACATAACAGAATCTAAACTGATTTCAGACAGGAAGGACTTTTGAATATCTCCAAGGACTTCAGAAAATTCACAATTCCCCCTGGTCTTTCAGAGTATGTCTACACTACAATTATACCTGCACAGCTGGCCTATGACTTGGGCTTGCAGGGCTCAAGTAAGGGGCAGCGTAGACATTAGGACTCAAGCTGCAGCCTGAGCTCTGGAACTCTGCCACCTCCAGCCAAGCCTGATCATCTACACCTCAATTAAACCATCCCTTACCTGAGCCCAGGAGCCTGAGTCAGCTGGCATTGGCAACCGCGGGTATCTAATTGCATAAGAACATAAGAACAGCCATAGTGGGTCAGACAAGGTCCGTCCAGCCCAGTATCCTGTCTACCGACAGTGGCCAATGCCAGGTGCTCCAGAGGGAGTGACCTAACTGCAATGATCAAGTGATCTCTCTCCTGCTGTCCATCACCACCCTCTGACAAACAGAGGCTAGGACACCATTCCTTACCTAGTACCCATTAATGGACTTAACTCCATGAATTTATCCAGTTCTCTTTTAAACCCTGTTTTAGTCCTAGCCTTCACAATCTCCTCAGGCAAGAATTTCCACAAGTTGACTGTGAGCTGTGTGAAGAAGAACTTCCTTTTATTTATTTGAAACCTGCTGCCCATTAATTTCATTTGGTGGCCCCTAGCTGTTATATTATGGAAACAAGTAAATAACTTTTCCTTATTTACTTTCTCCACATCACTCATGTTTTTATATACCTCTATCAAATCCCCCCTTAGTCTCCTCTTTTCCAAGCTGAAAAGTCCTAGCCTCTTTAATTCTCCTCATATGGAACCCATTCCAAACCCCTAATCATTTTAGTTGCCCTTTTCTGAACCTTTCCTAATGACAGTATAACTTTTTTCAGATGAGGAGACCACATCCATTCACAGTATTCAAGATGTGGGTGTACCATGGATTTATATAAGGGCAATAAGATATTCTTCGTTTTATTCTCTTTCCCCTTTTTAATGATTCCTAACATCCTGTTTGCTTTTTTGACTGCCGTTGCATACTGCCATGTAGACATACCCTCAGTTATTGTTAAAGAAAAGAGAGAGAGAGAATTGTTCAAGGACCCTAACTCTTGGTGTTAGGTTATCCAGTAAGTCATAGCTTTACAAACTCTTTTTTTCTCACCCACCAAATCTTTCTCTCTTCAGCTTCCAGTTCCATACTAAACTTTGGATCTAAATAGAGTCCAACTAAAAGATGCCTAGAATGTGTATGTATGTGGATTGCATTGGATATAATATACAGACCTCAAGTTCTAATGATCTCAGCAGAACACTCTAACATCATCCCTCCATCAGTTCATTGACATTCTGTAACCTAGAATGAACTGTATTGGGGCTCAATATCCTGAGCTCTGCTGTACCACGTATCACCTCCCTCCTTATCTAAAATTATCACCATCATCTGCTCTCTGTCACTAAACCAATCCTTTATTGAATTGTATATCTCTCCATTTATAGCATTAGTATCATTTATTATACATTAGTATCTTAATTTGGTATTTGACATTTTCCAAAATGTAAGTACATTTTACCTACTGCTCCACCTCATACACTACTAATCTACCAGTAATATCCCAAATGGATATGACGTGAGAGTTCATATTTTGTGGAGCTCTTCATTGAAAACACTGAATACTAGGGAATTTTTTATTTTTATTAAAATGAATTATTTCACCTCTATAAAAATATAATAAAGAGAATGTGAACACAGGATAATGGTTTTCTGCTACTTAAAGGTCACTGTTCCCTGCACAGTTCAGTGACATCTCAATTCTAATTATGTTATAAAACAGGTTTATGGTTTGTTTCAGCCAACCAGCAGTCAGTTTTTCCATAAAAGTACAGCTTTGTTTTTTAAAAGTGCATAGTATTTTTTAAATGAACACTTATTACACAAATGTTTACTTACTATATTCAGTGAAGCTCAGGGAATATATAGTGCTTCTACTGATTAGAAAAAAAATTATCTATTAAAGTACAATTTAATGAAAATATATATATGTTTGATTATCTTTATTCAGTTCCCTCAACTTTCATAACCATGAGGCAGTCTGATTAGCCAGTTCTGCCTAATTTAGGTATTTATATGGCCACTTAGTGCAGACAGCCCCACAGTCTATAAAGTATTTATAACTACCAAACCCCTGAAAAGTACTTCTATCCCCATTTAACCGGATGGGGAACTGAGGAACAGAAAGAGTTGCTCAGATTCACCCAGAAACTCCATGGCATATCAGGGACTTTAATCCATATTTCCCAAATCCTAGGTTACACCTAAACCATTGGATAATCCCTCCTCTCAAGTTTGGATCCTAGTTCATAATCAGTGTGATATAACTAAAAAACAAAAACAATTTTGGATTGTGGACAAATCTCTGTTATTAAAGATGCTGTTGAATGAAGCTGATAGTTCTTCAACAAAATGAATAACACTTACACTGAATTAAATATTTTTCTTCACACTGTTATGTTGCAATATATGAGACATATGAGTAAATAAGAATAAATCAATTGGAGGGAAAAAAATAAAAAGGAAAGCTTGTCTGCAGAGTCCCTGGGGAAACATTTCAAAGGCATGAGTTATAAATCACTTAATAGAAAGATAGATTTTCACCTGAGAATAAAGCATTGAGGACGCCGCTCCTGGAAAAGCATGTGGTAAGCCCTTTCAGCACAGGAGAATATATGTGGGGGAAGTGAGGAACACAGTTTGCCAGAGTCACTTAGGTAAAGCTGGGTGACCTGAAAAATAACTGAACATTAACACAGGTGGCAAATTCTAAACCAATATTGTTTCATCTCTTCAATAAGGGGCTTCCTTAGGGCTCCCTAGACAATATAAACAAACTATTTGGGTTCTTTAAACTATTTGCAAAGCATTTCATTAAAGCAATACATATATCAATATCAGCACAAGAGTTCTATTTAAGATTTGCTATTTTAATACTTAATTTTAATAATAGTGGCCATGCAGATTTGGCCAATTGTTAAAAAGCAGATAATATATTAAGTTACATTATTTATACTTCACATGATAATCCTTCAATGTCCTAGTTTTAAAATATTAAACAAAAATAGCATGGATGACCTCTGAAATAATAAGACAGAGATCAATGAAATCAGGTTACAAGTTAATTAATTTATTATATGACACAGCAGTCTCCCAGTAATACTTTATTTGCAATTTAGAAACACTTCTCTAATACACATAATTAGCAGCATGCTCTACTCTCATTGGCTAAAAATGGCAAAAACCAGTTATCCTACTGTTAGCCTACATTCCTCTGAGACAAACCTGACATTTAAAGACTGTTAACTAATTAGAATCATAGCCTTCAGCAAAATTGGCTTGTAAATATCTAGAGTTTAGCTCATTTAAAAAATGCTGAGCCTGACTTAAGTACTATTGTTATTCACTAACTGTATCTCTGTATACGATGAGACAACACAGAGCTACTTACCTACCCTAGAAAGTGAATATTTCCTGGGGAAAGGGCGGGGCAAATAGTTGTGCATACCTCTCTATCAGTGTTACAGAGGGCAAACAATTTATGAGTTTACCCTGTATAAGTTTTATATAGGGTAAAACGGATTTATTTCGGGTTTAGACCCCATTGGGAGACGGGAATCTGAGTGTTAAAGACAGGAATACTTCTTAAACTGCTTTCAGTTTAAGCCTACAGCTGTTAGGGACGTGGTTCAGACTTGGGTCTGGGTTTGCAGCAGGCTAAGGGGTCTGGCTCAAACCAGGCAAGGCACTGACATCCCAATGGAAGGGAAAGCAGGGGCAGAAGTAGTCTTGGCACATCAGGTAGCAGCCCCCAGGGGGTTTCTGTGACCCAACCCATCACAGAGGGGAAGAGAACCCCTTGCACATGCATGTGCCTCTTGGAATGCAACTCATGTATAAGGCAGGATCCCACTGACAAGGAAACTGGAAATGTAGCGCATGCTGAGACTTCAGTTTTGTACTATTAATAGCTGTTTAAGTATTCGTTAACATGCTGTGTTGTTGCAAACATTTCTGAGCTATGCAATAGGGGTAGCGTCCAAAAACAATGTGTGGCCCACCAAAGGGTTTTAGTGGATTTTGTGCCCCGTACTACCTTAAGGTTGCCCAGTCCTGCTCTATGAGGAAAGGGCTTGAGGAACTCCATATTCAGACCAGGTAGGAGATTTCCAGCTTAAGATGCAATTTTAATCTGCTGCTCCTGCCACCTGTACTTTACTCCATTTGTTTCCCCCAGTTTACTATTAGGTCATACATGTGACATTTTAAACAGTCACAACCTACAGTCTGCTAATGATGATTCTGAATACTACAAACTCTCGGTAAGTCTTGCAAGCAAAATTACTACCTGTTTGTACAGTTCTTAGCACAAGGGCTGTAATCTCAATATAGCACAAATAAAACATAATCGTAATAATAATAATAATAATTAATAATAGGCAAAATTCAATGCTTCACACTTATGCTGTGCATCTAAAATGACGGGGCTGGACTGAAACATGACATGTAAAACATAATGTAAATTTATGTTATGCCCACATTGCAAGAGTACCAGTATTTTGATACTGAAATAACAGACACTTTATTTATAAGTGGATTGGAGTTAAAGAGAGCTTTGCACAGGCCCAAATGAACCATCATGTTTAGGTTTTGGTTTTTTTTTTTGTTACCCAAATAATCCGTGAATGAAATATTGTTCTGCTTATTGTCACCTCTGGCAAGATTGCTGTTTCACACGAGTAGCACTCAGGGAGAAGAAGATAAGTAATAGGCAACATCATAAAACAAAATAAAAATGTTTATGCCTGAAGGAGACATTCATAAAGATATAAACAAGACACCGTGTGCCTTAGGTAAAATTCAAGTTATTGCTACTAATGCAAAATTCAAATGAGATGTTCCTAATATGAAAAGAACAGACATATTTCTTAATGTTTTCCTTTATAGTGCTTTGGGATCCCAGATGTGCTTTATGGATGAAACTCCACTGAAGTAGATCTACATGATAACATTTTTAGAAGAAAATGCTTACCATAGTGGAATAAATTGGAAGTTCTTTAAATGGATTAACCAGCAACAGTATATCTCCAACGTAGGTCTGGAAAACAAATTATAATTGGTTTATTAAGTGATAAATTAAATCTTTCAGGAAGTTAATGATTTTCCTTCAGACAAAACTTTTTGCAAAAGCATCTTAAATCCAGTAATCAACAAATTACAAGTTCATAGTTCCACAATTCAGAACCTTTTAAATTCTTGCTCTTAAAAACTAAGATCCAAATTTACAATTCAGATTGCATTATTATAAAAAGGATAATTAATACTAAGTGCTTCACAAAGTAAAATGATTAACAAAGGAATTGCATTGCATATATTATTGTAAGATTATTTGTTAAATGAATCTGTAATTCACCATTTGTTAAGCTTAGCAAAAATGAGTGAAGTTCTTTATCACAGAACCCAATTGCTTCATCATCTTATTATGGAACAGACCATGCTAGTAGTGCTAGCAGAGGTAGATAAATAGAATGGGTATTTAAAAAGTTGTCACTGGGATAAAAGACAGTAATCAACATAATTATGACAACCAAAATTCCCATTGTATACAATGTGGCCAGGATTTCACCTGCAATATTAGAACAAACACTACATGAATCCACTGTGCTGCATTCTCCAATATATCCTGACTGCTTTGTGCCTTACTTCTTACTAACCTCCCAGTGGACTAGAGCTAATGTCTCCACATAGCTTCTGATTTCTGACATAAGAGGCATGGCCAAATTGCCATATCAGCTCTTTGGGGGCACAAACAGCCAGTGCAAGGCTTCTCTAGCTTGTACCAGAGAGCACACCAGTGATGGGACGGCCTCAGGAGCCAGGATATGTAAAGGTGACTTTAAACCACCTTTCCCACCCACCTCTGCTCTAGTTTTTCACCCAGCAAAGAATTTGGGACCATTGATTCCTATAATGTTATTTAGTTTTTAACCTTGTTCATACATGAGGCAGCTGAAAAGCAGTTTCTACAAACAATAATAACAAAAGAACTAAGAGCAAGCCAACTGAAACACAGATTGGCCCTGATTCTTTTAACACTATGCACTATAGAAAACTAAAACTAAAAACTGAAGAATTGTTTGGTGGCAAGTGCTTTTCTAATTGATTCATAAAATTTTAGTACCATGAGGTGTTTTGTCAGACTGACAATGACTGAAGTGAAAGCTGTAGTTGTTGGGGAAAAGTAGAATTTAGTAAAAAATTTTCACATACTAAAAGCAATGTGAACTTCTGTTGTTGGCTTTACATTGTATTAGAACATCAAAAAGTGTTTTTCAACATATTCTTAATTAAATTATTCAGTTATTATTGTGCTTTTAAAAGATTCTGCCCACAAACGTTGACTTAAAGAAAAATGCTTCAGACATACTGTTACCAAAACAAACCAATAAAACAAAAAAAAGCAAAAAACCAACCAACCAAATTTAAAAAAACACTAATTAAAACAAAGACAAAGGAAACTAGCAACGGCCTGAGGGAGAATTTTCCTCTACTGTCTCAATGTGTTTTGTGTTGTCTCCCAGTGGAAAGGACCATGTTGTCTTCTGTTTCTTATACAGCACTATGGACAATGTTTGAACTCAGTTTTAGTTCAGAAAGCTTTACTTTTGTGTAAAAAGAATATACTTAAATAGTTTATTTTCATGTAAACAGTTATCTGTCACAATACAGTCCTCAATTTGCTTTTTATAATATTTAGATGCCCAAAGAATGCAAAAATATTATTTATTTCAAATCACTACGCCCAAGCCCCTGGAGCCACTCTGTGTCACATCCTTTGTGGAAAACTGCCTTAAAGCCAGCACAGGCAGTTTCTTAACCAATCACTGCAGGATTCCCTCCATACAGAGGTAGATGTGGTAGAAATGCTATAGTGAGTCCTATCCCACCTTTCTTCTAGCTGCAAACTGTAAGAGGGTGAGGCCTGGGCTCTCTAATCACCAGCAGATTTCTATATTCCAAAAAGGTCACTTGGGGCTGTTGGCACCCACCCTAAACCCTGAAGGCTATTCTCATGTATGCTAAAGAATGGATATGTGCCCACTCAGTCCCAGGATCAGGAAAGCACATGGGGTGTGAGGGTGGGGTGTGTGGTTAAAGATGCCTTTGCATCCATTCTCTGTCTCCCCACACAGGCTTTGCCATGTTCCTTGACTGAAGCCCAGGATCTGACCCATTGTCATTAGAAAACCAGCAACCACTAGTATTCCACAATTCTTTTGATACCATTCAAAAATATAATAGTCTTAGTGATCTGAAACTTTCATTGTATTAAAGTTCTGTTTAATTGTTGAATCTTTTAAAAATTGTTCTAAGACACCTATGATTAGCTCATTCTAAAAATCTATTTACATAAACAGTTAAGGCTTATCAAGGCACCCATATTTCCAGTAACATAAAGGTATCAGTTATTCCTTTTCAAATATTTCTTACAAAGCAGCTACATTCACCCAGTGTTCTGCATGGGAGTGAATATGGTGTCTATGAAACACAAAACTAGGCAGCACTGACCTGTGACCTGAGACTATGCTGATTTAGTGTATCCCCTGAGCAGCCATCACAGATGGGACTTCTGTGTTGCAACAGTAAAATCAAATCTACCCATCTGCCCATGTGCCCCACCTCTCTCCACCAAAAGAATATCCTTATGGAGGGGAGGTACAATAAACCACCTGCCCTCAGAATGAAGCCCTGCTTAGATCCCCTAAGGGGATCTGGATAGGACAGATGTAGTTTATGCCTCTCTACAACAGCTTCAGTGAGTATGGCAGTATGTGTGCTGTGGTGAGGAAGATCTGTGTTTGGAAATGGCCTCCAGCGGCTTTTTCCTTTGTGAGATGATGGAGCCCAGGTAAATAACGGATGAGAAATTTTTCAGTTCTGACGGCAATCGCCACACATTGCACAAATGGCTGCTATTAACCATAAGAGCAGTGATTAATGGTTTCGAGATCACTAGTGTGCTTTTGAACAAAACAAAAATATTTAATTATGGAGAAGGACATAGAACCTCAGGGTCAATCCTGAGAGTGAGAAATCAGGTGAACTATTTTAAGACTAAACCTACACTTTGCCCTGATTTTCATAGATGCTGAGCATCTGTAGCTCCCATTGACTTGAGTCAGAGTTGTGCATGCTCAATACCTTTGAAAATGAGATAAAAATGGTAGGAACATAAATATAATCTCAGCATCTGAACAGCATTGTTACTACCAGCCAATATCATAGTACCTACAAATGTAACTTCCATATTTAATTTCAGGTGTGTTTACAGTAGCTTGTGGTTTGTGACATTCAGAATCTCTGAATTTCTCTGGTCTAACCGCATTCTGTCAATTCATTAGATTAAAGCAGATTCACACATTTCACATTTACATACAAATTACCTAATCAGTTGTTCAATAAGATAGAAAAGGGTAATAATTATGAATAGGGATGCTAGAAATATGCATTTGCAGATAATCTACGGCTGACTGGATTCACCCTCTGTTTAACATGGTAAGAACAGAAAAATATGTTGCATGTAAATCATCATGTAATTATTTTACTGTGCCTAAATCATTAACATAACAATATCAAGAGAATTATTCATGTAATTGTAGGAAAACTAACAGGGAATCAAATGCTGTATACTGATTTCTGAATTTGTTATCCAAATCTCTATTCCATGCCGGTTATTGTAATCAGAAGCCTTCATGAAAATTATGCTTACATAAAGTTAAAGACAGAAATATCTTGATAGTTTAAGAGGAATGAGTTCACATTTTACCAGCACATATTTTCTGGTAAATATACATATAAGTTTACCTGTGCATACTCACTATATCTTTTTTCCCTCCTAATTCCAGACTTTCCCAATTAAATGTGGGTAGTTGTAAATTTAAAACACATATACTCCTTCATTCATCTTAGTATTAGTCAGCAATACCTGCCAGCCTATGTCTAGTAATTCTGCTTAGCTGGAATTACTAACAGTCCAATGCTATTTTCTTTAATTGCTCATCACTGAGAGTTGACTGTAGGTAACTGAATAAAAACGCTGCAGTACGCAGTTTCAAAGCCACTCACATATATCTGATTGTTACTGAAACGTTTCTGAATCTCATAAAGCAGGCTGTTGTCTGTTAGCTCACTCAGAGTGGCCAGGTCATCATTTGGTGCTGGAGGCATTAACTTGACCTGGAAAATACAAATCATACATGAAAATAGTCTAACTTCATAGCCGCTCACCCTGCAGTGTAATACCCTAGTTTCAGTTACAGGTGCCAAACGCTACAATTGATATAAATGTTTAGTGTACATTAGGAAACCAAAAAGTTGTCTATACTTCCCAAATAATTCTTCATCCTTTCATTTTAAGCAATAGAAGTAAATTAGAAAGATTATTAATTTTAAGGCATATATTCCATGTGGGTTTAATGGGGATTTAAGTATATGGAAATGTACATGTATGCTATTTGCAATCCCTAATCCTGACAAGACTCCAAGTTCAAGTAGAACAATTCTGCCCTCTTCATTAACTGTTTCTGATGAAGATGATCGAGAGTTGAAAAATTAATGCACTTGTAAATCACATATCGGCTGCCACCAAACAGAGCTCCCACATTGCTGTAGTTTCATCCTTTTCAGCGTATAGAACTTAATATGCTATTGGAATTCAGCTGCACAGAACATAACAGAGGAAACTCAGTGAGAGATGGGAGTTAAATTGTCAATAGGAGTGGAAGGTGCTCAGCATCTAATGTATGAGTCATACTGTTTTATTATTATTTATATCACAGTAGCACCCAAAATGTGCTTGGTGCTTTCCAAACACAGAAGGAGATAAGAGGACTAAAGAGTGTACAATCTAAATGTTATAGAAACAAATTCTGTTACCAAAAGGAAAATTTCTTTATATGTTGTAAAAGTACAATAAATCAACTATAAGAGAACTGCTATAAAATATGATAACAATTGATACATTGTGCAGTGAATTCTACTATAGTCACAGTGCAGGCTGAATCATTGTTAATATCAGTTGGTAAGTTTAATGTTTCTAGATGCCAGAAGAACATGTAAAAATAGATAATTGTCACCTAGAAGAAGTGTGTAATCAGTGCAAAAACACTGAGGGTACAAGCTTGAAGTCAATGGCAATTTTGCCAATTACTTTAATAGGTGCAGTATCTGGCCCTGGGAGTCCAGAGTTCTGGATTCTTTTCCTAAACTTATCACTGATTCATTGTGTGACTGGGTAAATCTGTTAACCTTGTATGTGCCTCAGTCTCTTCATCTGTGAAAAGGGACTAAATGGGACCTTTTTAAAGTGCTGGAGATCATTGACCAAAAGATACTGTGATTATATATATATATTTGAAAAGTATTATAATTGTCATTTTAAGGCACAGATAATCAGACACTGAAGCTATCCCCTGTATTGTTGGGTACCAAGATGAACAGGATTTGGTGCTCTATATCCATCCCCAGATGTGAACCCTTGGAAATAACAGAACATACATATTTTTCTCAATCCATCAATCAACCAATAAAACAATAAATAGGAGTACTTGATTTAAGATACCCAAGATACACACAAAAAAAGTGTTTGAAGGCACTCAGCCTTCATCTTTATGCTAAGCAAAAAAACCACACTAGCCATTATGATGTTAGACAGAACCACCAAATCCTGCTGGGTCTTACTGTTTAAATAGTTTACCAGCTTTTCTCAAAAACAATACATCTGTTGGTATAAAACAATTGAACTTACAAACATAGCCCTTCTCTAGCATCACAAACCATTTCAGAATTGTAGAATATCAACCATGTAGCTCTTTACACTTCACCCTAAAGATTCTCACAGGCTCAAGATTTGTGTCAAGAATGACAGCTCTCAGGACATGAGCACAAAAAGAATGACAGTTCTCTAAGTCTGGATTTAATAACAAAACACTTTTTCTATTTTCTTCTTTATGCATTGTTGTTACTGCTTGCTTGAATCAGGACATGCCACTTATGAGAATTTTTTTTCTATTTTTCAAATTTATTATGCCTTTAGATATCATACAGCACAATCACATACAGGACATACAAATGACTCAGAGTGAACTGCTCTATTCAGTTCCTCATCAATTCCACAACCAATCCTATTATTGTCTTCATTAAAGTCCAGTTCTATTCGTAATGAATGAGCCACCAATTTAAATCATACACTTGACAGAAAACACAATTCAAAGCAAAAAAAATAGAACACTTGAGAAATGTTAATTAGGAAGTATTAAAGGCCAGAAGGAAATAGATATTGGGGATAATTTCATTTCAAATTTTTTTTTATCATTTCCTAAAATTAAACTGCTTACATTACAGAATTCACAAATAAAAATATTCATATGTATTTATCTGCATGTGTGGTACTTGATGATTATCATGATTTTATAGAATGAACCAACATGTATATTTTCAGGGTCACTTCTGAGTAGAACTTATAACAAAATGTAACCCCAACAATGTATATATTGTCTTAGGCTAAACGGTGCCTTTAGGAATAGCTCTTTGTAAGGGGCAATGCATAAGATGCACCCCAACACACAGCATGAGTAGCCCTGGGATGGTTTATGATTCGAGATTCACAGTTCTTCCTCTGCTTTGCTCCCCTAGGGTGAGATGAGTGAGGAGTGGAATAATTTATAGGTGGCCTCAAGAGTGCCACTTAATTCCCTGCATACCAAACTAGCTCTGTAGAGTGACAAGTGGGAAGAGGACAAAACTTTGGCTCTGTCCAGTTTATCACACCTTGGGCAGCATACAACAGTGTGTTAGCAACCACTTTAAGACCAGTCTCACTCTGGCTCCTCATCATTTTCCATCCATTCTTCAAAATAAAATAGTATATGACAGGTAATATTCCAAATTTCACAAAAATGTGTCCCTATTTTTGATCAGTACTAGTAACAGGCAATAAATACTGACCAAAGAAAGGCTCTACTCATAGGTTTTGTCTACACCACACACCTCTTGTGACGGCATATAGAGTAAGTGTAGCCACACACAACAATGAAAAGTAGGCTGCATCCACACTGCAGTATGTAGCTTTGCATGACAGAGAAAGGCTCTGACAGGGGGAGACAGCAGTTAAAGGCTCCAGCAGCAGGGTGGCAGTGGAACACTACACCACTAGAAATAGCAGTATAGATGGGGGAGGCACTACCTGGGCATGTAGACAGCCACATATAGGGGGGCTGGAACACTTTGTATAGTGGGGGTGCAGTGAGCCATTGAACTAAACTGTAAACCCTGTATATAATGGAAATCACTTCAAGCAAGGGGGTGTGGTAGCACCCCTAGTTCCAGCACATATGGCTGTGTAGGCTATGTACCCACAGGATTCAGGTGTGTCTTTACTTTACGCACATAAGCAGTGCCTCACCATCTCCACCATTATTTATACCCATGCTAGGAGGGAGGTGTGTAGGGTATGTACTCACATGCCGCCATAAGCAGTGTGCAGTGTAGATATAGCCTTAGGTAGGGTGTCTGGTTTTCAACAGGAACAACCCAGTTGAAAAGGAACAACCCTGGCAGCTCCGGTCAGTACTGCTGACTGGACAGTTAAAAGTGCGGTTGGTGGGGCTGCGATGCTATGGCAGGCTAGTCCCTACCTGTCCTGGCTGGCATCACGCTACACCCCGGAAGTGGCCAGCAGGTCTGGCTCAAGATTCCTAGGCGGGGGCCACAGGACTCCACGCACTGCTCCCACCTCAAGCACTGGCTCCACACTCCCATTGGCCAGGAACCAGTCAATGGGAGCTGCAGGGGAGGGGAGGAGGGCGGGCCGCCGGGCGGTATCTGCAGGCAATAATGGCGTGTGGAGCCTCCTGGCCCCCCGACCTAGGACCGGACCTGCTGGCTGCTTTCAGAGTGTGCGGAGCACGGTGCGAGGACAGACAGACAGGCAGCCTGCCTTAACCCCCCCCCCCACTGCACAACTAACCAGGAACCACCTGATGTAACCCTGTGCCCCAATCCCCTGCCCCAGCTCTGAGCCCCTCCAAACCTGAAGCCCCCTCCTGCACCCCAAACTCCTCATCCCTGGCCCCAGACCAGAGCCCTCACGCATAGCTCAGTGCTCGTCCCCCCTCCTGCATACCCAGCCCAGAGCCGCCTCGCACATGCTGAATCCCTCATCCCCAGCCCCACCCCAGAGCACTCACTCCCCTCCTGCACCACAACCCCCTGCCTCAACCCGCACTCTGAATCCCTTGGCTCCACCCCCCAGCCTGGGGCCCCCTCCTGCATCCCAAACCCCTCATCTCCAGCCCCACCCAGATCCTGCACCTCCATCCAGACCCCTCACCCCCTCCTGTACCCAAATCTCTGCCCAAGTTCTAAACCCCCTCCTGCACCCTGAACACCTCATTTTTGGCCCCACCCCAGAGCTCACACCCCCAGTTGGAGCCCTCACCCTCTCCCATGCCCCAACTCCCTGCCCCAGCCCAGTGAAAGTGAGTGAGGGTGGGGAAGAGTGAACCACCAAGGGAGGAGAAATGCAGTGAGCAGCGGCGGAGCCTTGAGGAAGGGATGAGGCTTGGGTGTTTGGTTTTGTGTGACTAGAAAGTTGGCAACCCTACCCATAGGCAAACCACCATGTGCACCTGACGGCGTGAATTTTACCAACAGCATTTCAACATTCGTTCCACCCAACGTAAAAGAGCAGTTGCAGATATCTCACTGGTATTCCTAAAGACCTTCATCTATAATACAACTGTTGAACTAGATCAAGTAGTAACTTTCAAGGAAACCATATACAGTAATAATTCTCTAAAATGTACATTCTGGATAGACCAAACAAAGACACCTCAATCACATTTTGTTGTCACTATTAACATTTTAAGATTTATATGTTAGTTATTGAACAGGGACTATAAACTGTGGAACTTTTGGACCAGTTTCAATCTGCTCAGTAGAAAAACCTCTGTTATACACATGGCTCTTTAGTAAGAAATTAGACATCAGGGAGATCACCCTGGGGGAAAACAGACCTTGAAAAACCATTCTCTCCTGGTCTCAGAGTCTCTTTAAAATCATATGAAAAGACGAGAGACAAAGCAGATTTAGATGCACAATATATTGATTCATTTGTTCACTCTCTGCAACTATGGAAAAATAAGATTTAAAGATTTTTTTTTTAAACCAAATGATGTGCCAGAAAGATTGTAGTTATGCTATATTGTGTTCCCAGACCCACAGAGAGGTGATCCTTTTCTCTTATAATTGTGGAGATCAGATTCCAGAGTGAGCATTTGATATACTTTTTCAAGTTATTATATTTTTATATCATGATTTTGAGATTCTATGTCAGGACCTAGTTTATTTGTTCACAATGATAAGAATTCAGAACTGTCCAATTTATTTTTTAAATTATGCTTCTTCCTTTCTGCTTTCACTGTAGAACTTTTCAATAGATACCTATCACCTTATTCATATTAGAACTAGGGCTGTCAAATGATTAAAAAATTAATTGTGATGAATCGTATGATTAAAAAAATTAGTCGCGCAATTAATCACGATGTTAATAATAGAGTACCATTAATTTAAATATCTTTGGATGTTTTCTACATTTTCAAATATATTGATTTTAATTACAACACAGAATACAAAGTGTACAGTGCTCACTTTATATTTTTTATTATAAATATCTAAACTGTAATAAACAAAATAAATAGTATTTTAATTCACCTCATACAAGTACTGCAGTGCAATCTCTTTATCATGAAAGTTGAACTTACAAATGTAGAATTACGTATAAAAAATAACTGCATTGAAAAATAAAAAAATGGAAAGCTTTAGAGCCTATGTGTCCACTCAGTCCTACTTCTTGTTCAGCCAATTGCTCAGACAAACACGTTTACATTTGCAGGAGATAATGCTGCCCACTTCTTGTTTACAGTGTCACCTGAAAGTGAGAACAGCTGTTCATGTGACAATGTTGTAGCCGATATCACAAGATATTTATGTGCCAGATGTGCGAAAGATTCATACGTCCCTTCATGCTTCAACCATCATTCCAGAGGACATGAGTCCATGCTGAAGACAGGTTTTTCTCGATAACAGTACAAAGCAGTGTGGAACGACACATGTTCATTTTAATCATCTGAGTCAGATGCCACCAGCACGTTGATTTTCCTTTTTGATGGTTTAGGTTCTGTAGTTTCCACATCGGAGTGTTGCTCTTTTAAGATTTTTGAAAGCATATTCCACACCTTGTCCCTTTCAGATTTTTAGAAGACACTTCAGATTCTTAAACCTTGGGTTAAGTGCTGTAGCTTTCTTTAGAAATCTCACATTGGTATTATTAGAGAAGAAAAGAAGAAGCAGGAGGACCCAGAGACGGATTGAATAAACAGGCTTCTTTATTGTAGTACTTGTTCCCCTTGACCCAATTGTCGAGTAAGCTCTGAACTAATCACATCATACTCTTTAATATGTAAATGCCCACATTTACCCCAACACCCCCAAAACTCTGATTTGATAATATGAATGCCCATATAATGAATATTCATAGCTATTTAGTGAATATAATTATACCCGCCTTGTTTACTTTTTGCAGCATTAAACATATTATAGAAATTTTTACCTTGAAGATACATTTCTTTGCAAAAATTGTAGCCACAAGTTCCCTTAATCAGCAGTTCACAGGGGAGGGAGGAAGGGAACATGACCCAAGCTTGTTTATGTAGCTGGGAGAGGAAGGGGTGGGGGGAGATAACACTGCTTCCCACGAAGGGTATCCTTCAGACAACTATATTTCTTTTGCAGCTACAATGCTTATCACCCTACTAGTTCTTCAGTGGCAGGTCCTTCACTCACTCCTGGTCTTCGGCGGCATGTCAGTGATGCCGAAGACCTGGTAGGGAACTGCCACGTGAGTACAAACCCCATGTGCCTCCCAAAACAGTCTGTTCCCTCGCCCACGTCCTGCCCTCGACTGACCGCCTCAGAACCCGCAACCCATCAACCCCACCCATTTCTTGTCCCCTGACCACCCCCACCCAAGACCCCTCACCCTAACTGCCTCCTAGGACCTCATCCCCGACCCAACTTGCCCGCTCCCTGTCTCCTGACTGCCCAGACCCCATCCACCTCCACCTGAACAGACCCCCGGAACTCCCACGCCTACTCAACCCCCCTGTTCCCCGTTCCTTGACTGCCCCCCAGAACCTCCGCCTCCTCCAACTGCTCCCGGCACCTTATCTAACTCCTCTTCCCATCCCGGCCCCTTTGCCATTCTGCTCAGGGCAGCATGTGTGGATGTGGCGTGGCCCATTGGAGCTCTCAGCCCCACCCCCTTACCATGCTGCTCAAAGTGGCGGGAGCTGCAGAGCTGCCCAGGAGCAGTTCAGAGCGCAGGCACTGGCAGCGCAGCACTTTGAGGTTCTGCGAGGGGGGGGGAGATGGGGGAGGGGATGGGGGAACCTCCCCAGCCGAGAGCTTAGGTGGGCCTGATGTGGCCCGCAACCAGTATAACAACAGAAAAACCCTTTCTCCCAGTTGTACAGCCCTTTAACAACCAGTTCTAAACCGGCTTCTAAATTTAACAACCGTTTCACGTGAACCGGTGCGAACTGGCTCCAGCTCACCACTGCCAACAGGTACCTTCTTTGCATTTTGTCAGATGTGCAGTGAAGGTGTTCTTAAAATGAACAACATGTGCTTGGTAATCATCTGAGACTGCTATAACATGAAATATATGGCAGAATGCAGGTAAAATGGAGCAGGAAACATACAATTCTTCCCCAAAGAGTTCAGTCACAACTTTAATTAACATATAATTTTTTTAATGAGCATCCTCGGCATGGAAGCATGTCCGCTGGAATAGTGGCCAAAGCATTGTGGGGGCATATGAATATTTAGCATATCTGGAATGTAAATACCTTGCAATGCCAGCTACAAAATTGCCATGTGAATGCCTGTTCTCTTGTTCAGGTGACATTGTAAATAAGAAGCAGGAAGAATTATCTCCTGTAAATGTAAACAAACTTGTTTGACTTAGCGATTGGCTGAATAAGAAGTAGGACTGAGTGGACTTCTAGGTTCTAAAGTTTTACATTGTTTTGTTTTGGAGTGTAGTTATGTAACAAAAATCTATATTTGTAAATTGCACTTTCACAGTGGAACTAGCACTAGAGTACTTGTATGAGGTGAACTGAAAAATACTTTTTCTTTTGTTTATCATTTTTACAGTTGAAATATTAGCAATAAAAATAATATGCATTGAGCACTGTACACTTTGTATTCTGTATTGTAATTGAAAGCAATATATTTTAAAATGTAGAAAAACATCCAAAATATTTAATACATTTCAGTTGGTATTCTATTGTGTATTGTTTAGTGTGATCAAAAGTGTGATTAATCACAATTAATTTTTTTAATTGTGATTAATTTTTTTGAGTTGACTTTTTTATGGGTATAAAAGCTTTTAGGCCATCCTCAAAGGTTTCTAAAATGTGTTTATTATAACTTTTCTCTCCCAAGGAGGCATGGAGTAGGCAGTCTGGCTTTACAGGTAGAGGAATAAAAAATAGAAATTCTGAATAAAAAATTCTAAGACAGTTTTATGTTAAATGTGTGGCATACAGGGCCAATTCCTGATTCAAAGGATGTCAGCGTAGGTTTTTCATCCATACAGAATAATAGGATGTTATGGTATTTGCTCTCATTTGGGATGCCACACATAATTAATGTAGCCATCCAAAATTCATGCTGATAATGCTTTTATGCCATAATACACCATCAGGGACATGTATAAGCTATATATCCAGCTCACTGTGCACTGTTTTCAGAAGTAATCAAAACTGTGTGAGGAGGAAAAAAGGGCTGCACATCCCCAGGATATACCATTCAGCCAAGGTCAAGGAGAAGAATTTGATGATGTTGGCCCAGGAAGGAAATAAATGCTGTAAAAGCTAGATTTAAACTCAAGTAGTAAAAATGAGACGTACATATAAGAAATTCCACATGCATTAAGTTCGCAAATGAATTGACTGGGGGTTAAACGACTTCCAGGGCATTTCCAATTTTATTCTGTTTACCTCCTTTTTCTGAGCATACAGATGAGTTTATTCTATTTTTTCCTTCTTGCCTCCTGTGTCTGACTGATACAGTGACCTTATAATATATATTTTATACGGATTCTCAATACCTTAAAGTATGGAGACAGCAGCTCAAAACTAATAATCTGAATGGTCACGGAACATTCTCAGCCATAGATATATTAGAAGCTAAATGCTATCTTATTTTTAATATTAACAATGAAGTTTTCTATCTACTCATTTGACAGTGTGTTTGGGAATGTATAATTGCTTATAATCTGTTTAAATGGCTTAGTAACAAAATGTTAGTAATTTTCACTATATTATCAGGAGTAAATTTATTTATTAGTACCATTAATAAGGCAGTATGCATTTTATTTTCCATGCACAATATTCTTCCAATCACTACTTTCACCTACATGTTTCATCTAACATTACAGCAATAAAGAAGAAACCACTCAATATTGTACATTAGAAGTCCACATCACATTACGTGGCCAACAGTATGTGGCACAACATTCTATGCCAAGTCTGTTTTCAAAAGAAATGGCTTAATCAAGTAAAAAGACTAAGCAGTTTTGCTTGTGGAATGTAACACACAGCTCCTTTTCGTGCCAGAGAACTCAGTCATGTACTGGGGAAAATCTCCTCCTCATAGGGTGACCAGATGTCCCGATTTTATAGGAACAGTCTCAATTTTAGGGTCTTTTTCTTATATAGGCTCCTATTACCCCCTACTCCCGTCCCGAATTTTCACATTTGCTGTCTGGTCACCCTACCTCCTCAACTGATAAGAACAGAAATTGTCAACTATGCAACTATGGTGATTATTCATATTGCCTTCTTGACCTAGCATATTGGTTTCAGGAAATTAGTTGAGATCAAAAAACATATTTCAGCTAGAAAAATAAAAAAGAATCAAAAGCCCCCAATTGTTCATCTGACCTTATCTGGATACGGTAGTTTGTTAGTCTGTATATTAACATTTTGAGCTTGTGTGTAAATCTGAGCTATTATATATTTTTTTTAATTTCAAAACCAAAATGGTGTTATATCTTTCAATATTAAAATTGTATATTCCAAGACTAATAAGTTCAAAATCTTCTCTCAGATCCCCTGAGGAAGGCCTAATCTACATGCCATATTGCCTATGAATGTATGATATCCTTGACATGCACCAGGTGAAATATCATGCTGATCCATTTTAATAATATATGAAGATAAAACCTGAGTAATGACTCTGCATATCATAATGAAATATTAAACAGAACATGATTACTTCCAGTATAGGTTAGGATACAAACATTATGGATAAATTACACTGAATCCTTGTTAGATATAACACATTTGCAGTCCTATGTTCAAAGCTTTTATTTTTAATGTAAAGCATTCTGTCTGTTATGGAAACGTTTTGCCAAGATTCCTTCAAAGCAAATGGATTCAACAAAATTTTCAGTTCTCAGCTTACACAATAATAAAAAT
The DNA here is from genome assembly GCF_003597395.2 of Chelonoidis abingdonii. Lineage (NCBI taxonomy): Eukaryota > Metazoa > Chordata > Testudines > Testudinidae > Chelonoidis > Chelonoidis abingdonii. Next base: position 263,797,721 of record NC_133769.1, read on the forward strand.
TATGGTATTTAGAAGGATTAGTGCTGAGTACATTATAGAAGTCAGAACAGCTTCATAAATACATAGCCTTCTTTAAAGTTGCTTGTGATGTACATCATGGAGACATTATTGGCGACAAATAGTTTGGAATGTATAGCAAATGGCAAGAGATTCTGAACAAACTGTCTCTGTCTCTCAGCTATGTCACGGACAGCCAACATTGTATTAATCAAGGAAGTAAAACTAGCTACAGTCATATAAATGCTAATATTTGATTACACAGATTTTCACAATATTGTTATGAGCTGGGTGAAATCTCGTTATGGGATGTTAAACTGTGAACACATCAGTAAAGAGACTGCATAGTTTGTGTGTTAATAAAGCATTGTGTATATAATTATAGAAAGAGAGAGGGGAAAAATAAGAATTTCTTTATTTTTCTATTATTATTTGCAATTTAGTACCATGCAAAGGCTCCAAGGTTTTGAGTGCCTGACCAATTATTTAAAATTTCAAAACCAAATACATCTACTGATCACAATTATGTCTATGGAATTCAGTGAGAGAGGGGGTCTTTCAGGTAGCCTGATCCCAAAATATTCAGGTGTAATCATTTTGAGAATTATTATTGGAAAATGACTGTAGCCAAACTTATAGCATGACATTAATTACATTCCTGTATTTTCTTGTTCATCAAATTTTAAATTTCCAGATCCAAGACATTTCAGAAATTTGACATGTACCTGTTCAAGTTTGGTTGTGTCAGTCACTGTGATATAGTCAGATGCGGTGTCTTGAGACTGCTGCTTACATATTTTTGTTGCATCTTTGAACATGGTGTCTTTCTCCAGCAAACTGTCTTGTTTGGCAATTGGCAAAGCCAGGGGATTGCTACAGAGAGAATCAATAAAGCAATTAGACTCCTTTTGAAGATGCCTGACAAACAGAAGATTGCCAAGACTGAGAGGTATGAATGTGGAATTAAAATATAATTCATGTCTGAGACAGTTGTTCCTGATCCAAAAAGAAACATAAATTGGATGAGAACTGCAGACTGTTCACTGGTCTATGCCAAAGATACAGTGGTCTTGGCAAAGCACTTTGATTTAAAATGCACTTTTATGCAAGTCTGCTTCAGAAGAAAGCTAAGCAACCCAAATAGAATATGCATGAGGTTGTATTTGATAGTGCTAGGCTGGCAAATCAATAAGCAATCTGAAAGCTGAATTTAAACGTCTGATTAACTTCCACGATTGTATTTTGAAAAACAATATATTTAAAAACAATTTGATACACAGATACTGTCATTGCATTAAATAAAATAAAAATGTATAGTTTTTGATAAGCAAATAAGCTATATTTAATTTGTATTAACATCTATATATACTGTTCCAGAATTAGTAATATAATAATATTTATGGTGAAAAAAAGAAAATATCTGATACCTACAATGACTGCCAATGTGCAAACACTCCTCTCTATGAGCTGAAGCTCTATTTTTAAGTCCAGTGCTTGGAGTTTCTCCCCCGACCTCCATATTTACACTCCAGAGCACATCACACTTCTAAAAAAACCAATGTCGGCCATGCAAGCTCTCACAAGATTTCAGATACGTCATGCACCCAGGACACTAAACACCAGCGGAAGCCTTGGAATACAGGTGAGTTTGAAAAATGCTACCACAAGAAGATCCAGCAGAGGAATTACTGACCCCCGTTTCCCCTGTTTCCTGGATAGGTCTCCTCTGACCAACCACAGCGAAGGTGGAGGTAACACGGAGGAAGGAAGACTACATGGAAAATAAAATCCTGGCCCATTGAAGTCAATGGGAGTTTTGCCATTAACTGTAGCAGGGACAGGATTTCACCTGCAGACTGTGTCCTGGCTACCCAATAAGAAAGGAAGGAGGGTTGACTCCTAACCCTAATAGTGGCCCCAATTCTTATTCAGGACTGCACTTAAGCACCTGCTTAACTTTAGACAGGTGCTTAAGTGCAGTCTTGAATAGGGATGCTAATTGCTAATTGCTTTCCTGAATCAGGACCATTTTTAGCAGTAATGTGATATTAAAACGTTAGTAAATAATAAAAGTGCCTTGTTTATAGTGACAAATAACTTCAGTGCTCACCAACAGAAATAGCACATTACATTTTATTCCAAGACAGCTCTAATTCAAGGTATGACCTTTTAAGGATTTTCCAGAGGCCAGATTTTGAAAGAGCTTTTTATTTTTCAGAAAGCAATGCTCCTAGTGCTGATGGTCTCACATTTTTTTTTAAGGAATGGTGTGATTAGTAATATCAAAACCTAATTTAAAAATATTATTACATTTTATGGCAACTTCCCTTTCAATGCAACTTTTCCTGTTGCCCACAGCCTTCTGCAAGTCCTTTTGGGTTGGGATTTTTAATACTTAGTCTCAGCACAAAAGCTAAACTTTTGATGGAAAGTTTGAGCGACATGACCACAGGCATTTTCAAACTAATTTTCTGGCATTTATTAGGAAAAAACAAACAAAACAAAACAAAAACCCTTGGTTTAATAATATGAATGTTTTCCCAAATTTACAAGTGCTCCCAAAATATTCTAATTAGAAGTTGTGCTCAAATATGGTGACCATTATTAAAATCTTCACATTTGCTATTTGCAAAGTATAAATATTAATATAGTATTCGCTTTGTAAGTATTCGCAGCTACAGGATCTTTCTGCTTTAACATTCCTCCTTCCTCATCCCAGCCCTATCTTAACTTTTGTAGCACACCCAACCATCCTCAGACACAGTATGTGCACTTGTAGCATCATGTTTAAAATTAAAGTGTAAGCTCTTCAAGGCAGAAAGATGAAAAGAAACTGATTTAGGGGTTGCAGATAGAAGCTGGCTATAGCAGACACCTTCAGGCAGCAAAGTGCAAAACTTCTGTCCACTCCGTTCATGATGAAGTAGGTATATTTTCAGTTTAAGAAGAAAACACTACAATAAATTGTGGAGGGTTCATTACAGTACATTTTTAACATTAATGACATACAGTACTTTGATAATTCAGTACATATGAGTAGTAAATAAACCGCAGGCTAGGTTCTTAAACAAAAGCTGTGTAAAATATATTGATTTAGGCCTGCATGCCGCACAAACTATTTGTATTTAAGAGATTTTTAAGAAGCCTTTAGATAATAAAAGTGCTGGAATATAAGTTGTATTTCAACAAGAACATGACATGAATTCCAACCAAGGAAAGACAGAATAACATATCGTATAAACAAATCTCTTTGATTTAGGTTTAGAAAGCTACTGAGAACATTAAAAGAGATAGGCAACTTAGCTAGAAATATGATCTTTCCACCAATCAGTCACTTTTAGTAAAATACCTCTATAAAAATTAATTGCAGGTTAGTCACAAGGTGAAATTCTATGTTAAAAACAGTGCAATTGAAAATCCAATTATAGCACAGTAGAAAGAAGATCTTATGTTAATGCAGGTGTGTGGTTAAGCATGAGAAATCATCTCCAGAATGTAGTGCTCTGCTACCAGATAATTAACCACAAAGGGAGTTATGTGGCTTGAGGCAAAAGTGAAGATGCATACTGGACACAAAGGTCAGTTATCAAGGGTAATCTACTTGAGCTAGATTGGGCTACTGTTACTGGCACACATTACTGGAAAAATCCCAGTGTGCTATACAAACAATAGTCACCTTAATTTTTAACTACATGAGCCATCTGTATATTAGATTAATTTGTTGATTTCTCTTTTTAAAATGTGCTGCAAAATATCACCTGAGTTATCAATTTCTAGCATTTTTACATTGAAAAGATTGTTTGTAGAGGGATGTTTTGGAGGCTGACGTTCAAAGATATAATAGTGGTTTTACAGTGAGTGTCTAAGTTAGCATAGCTGTTAACTAGGCAGAAAGTTGTCCAGTTAGAAAACTTTCTTTAAACGCAGATATAAACGCAGAAACAGACTTTTATATCTTATAACCTCTGTTGGAGAGTACTTCTCGCCTGTACAATTTACATCATTCTCATTGCCTGATCAAATTTTGGTTCTTCCAAACGGTTGCAAAATCAAGTAGAATTTGTTAACTCCACAATCCCAATAAATTTAGTTTAAAGAGTTTAAAAGTCTTCACCAGGAAAGCTTTCAAGTCTTAATTACCATTTATTTCTTTTTAAACGCCAGAGAAATTAAAATACAAACTGTCATATAAATGTAATTTTTGAGTGTTTACATTACGAATTTAAATGCTCCACCAGGAAATTAAAAAAAAAAATAATAACTTTCTCATTGCAATGTTGACTCAACCAAATTACAGCTGTTGTATTTTGTATTCCTGTGTTGATTAAAAAATGTATTCATTGCTGTGCTTAATATTTATACTGTAAAATGTATTCCAGAAAACATACAGTATGTGCAATGTGACTAAGTTAACATTGTTCTAAGAAACATTTCCTGACTTCAGAGTATTTATCCATCATCTAGTCAGTGTGAGTGTTCGGTCTCATCTATATTAGAAAAATTATATCAGTGTAACCAGTGTAACTACATTAGTTAGGGGTATGGGTTTTTACCAATACAGTTATACTGGTGTAAGCCCTGATATGGATACAGTTATATCAGATAAAGGTGCCTTATGCTGGGAAAGTTTATTTCATTTCCTGAACTGGAATAAGTATTACCAATTTACATACTTTTAAACTGGTATAATTGCATCCACACTGGGGAAGGGAGGTTTGCTGCTTTAACTATACCATTACAGGACACAAGCCATTAGACGGTTCTTCGAGATGTGACTGCTCTACTTCAGGTGTATGTGTGTCCCACACACCTCTGATTGGGGATTTTCATTAGCAGTGCCCATTCAGCCCATGCATATGCCCTAGACAGCCTTGTGTCCCACACTGAGGTTATACAGGGCTGTGCAGGCAAATTGCCTCAGTTCCTTCTCTGCCGCCAAGTCTCATAAGGAAAATACAAAACAGAGAGGAAGAAGGGAGGGTAGTGGAGCACCCATAGGGACCCATCTCAAAGAACCACAGTTACTGTACAGGGTGAGTAGCTTCTTTGTCTTCTCCTGAGAAGTAACTCCAAAAGGAGAAGGGATCTTCGCAATTGAGTATATAACTGAGAAAAGAATCGAATTGCCAACTGCTGCATCCCATCTAGAGTCACTGATTAGGGCATAGTGCCTGGAAAAGGTATGTATCAAGGACCATGTAGCAACTCTGTAGATCTCAGATACTGGGACATTTTGAAGTAACAGCCATAGGTGCAGACTGCAACCTCATAAAATGAGCTGTCACACCAGGAGGAGGTGGAATGATGGCAGCACTTTAACAAGTAATAATACATCCACAGACTCAGGGCAGAAATAGTAGATCCTTTAGATCTGTCTGCAAATAAAACTGTCTATAAGAGATTTTTCTGAATGACTTAGTCCAGGGATCAGCAACCTTTGGCATGCGGCTCGCCAGGGTAAGCCCCCTGGGGGCCGGGCCGGTTTGTTTACCTGCTGCGTCTACAGGTTCAGCCGATTGCAACTCCCACTGGCTGTGGTTCACTGCTCCGGGCCAATGGGGGCTGCAGGTAGCGGCAAGGGCCAAGGGATGTGCTCGCTGCTGCTTTCTGATGCCCCCATTGGCCTGGAGCAGCGAACCGTGGCCAATGGGAGCTGTGATCAGCTGAACCCGTGGACGCGGCAGGCAAACAAAGTGGCCCAGCAAGGTAAACAAATTGGCCCGGCTTGCCAGGGTGCTCATCCTAGTGAGGTGTGTGCCAAAGGTTGCCAATCCCTGATTTAGTACTATCTTGGTAGAAAGCCTACACCCTCCTAACATCTAGAGTGCCAAAATCAGCCTCAAAAACTGAATAATATGGTTCTGGAAATAAAGCTGGTAGATAAATAATGTGATTCAGATGAAACTCAGAGAATACTTTAGGAAGGAATCTGGGGCATACAGAATTCTTGTCCTTGCAGAAATGAGGGTCTGCTATTAAGACCTCAACATCATACGCTAAAAAGGCTGTCTTCATAGACAAGTTCAATAATGAACATGTTGCCACTGGTTCAAAGAGAGGTTTCATGATTTTTTACGAACTAAATGGAGGTCCCAAACTGGAGTGGGGACTTTAACCTGTTGAAAAAGCTTTTTCAGAGCTTTCATGAATGTTATAGTTGTAGGATGAGCAAACAGTGGGAACTCATAAATTGTGGAATGAAAAGCTGTTAAAGCAACTAAATGAATTTTGAGGTAATTAATTCACACCACTGTTTTCTTTAAATGCAGCAGAACCAGTGGAAGCGGGGCACATTCGTCAACAACTTTCTGGAGCTGACAGCAGTGACTAAATATTCTGCATTTCTGAAGGCAAATATTTCTGGTAGACTCTTTCCCAACAGTTAGTAATATTTGCTGTACTCTGCAGAAAAGTCTGACTCTAACCCAACAAACCACTGAGGAGCCAGGTCTTGAGGTGGAGAGTTCTCATATTGGGATGCAACAGTTGACTGGTGCCCTGTAAGAGGAGTTGAGGAATGATTGGAGGATTTATCGCTGGACAGAGAGCTAGGTAAAATAGGTGAGGAAACTATGTCTGCCTTGACTATGTCGGGACTATTAAGATAACTCTAGCTTTGTCCTGTCTGATCTTGTTCACTACCCGGAGAATAAGAGGTGTAGGAGGAAATGCTTCTCCACCCAAAGGAAGAGGAATGCATCCCTCAATGATCTGTGGCCTAAGCCTCCAGAACAGAACAGGTGGCATTCTTTGTTTGAACTGTGGTGAAGAGGTCCACTTCTGAGAACTCCCATCATGCTGACAAGAAACTGGGAGTCCAACTCCCATTTGTAGTCCTGCTGAGACCATCTTCTGTGATGTTTTGCTTGCCAGAGAGATTCTTTGCCAAAATTCATAATGCCTTATCCACCAGTTCCATAACTGTATTGCTTTGGTGTGGGCAGAGAGCAGATCAGACCTTTTCCTGCTGGTCAATGTAAAATATGCAGGCCACATTGTTGTCATGATTTTGATAGACTTGTCTCTAATGAGAGGTATAAAATGAAGGCAAGAATTTCTGGCTCCAACAGGTTGATGGGGGGCAGGTCGGTTCTTGGGGCAATCATATTCCCTGTACCATATGGTCCATATGCACCCTATCCCAACAGAGATACATTTCTAGCTACAGTTACTATTGGCACCAGTTGGAGGAAGGGAACTCCTGCACCTATATTGTGATCATTCTTCCACCAATCTAAGGAGCGTTTCTCCTGCTGGGGAACTCACATCCATTTATCTACGCCTGTGGCCTACAAACTTTTGCAATAGCATCCCTCCCTTTCCCAGTCTCTGCTCCTCCCCACTCCAGAAGCTGGGGTGGGTGGAGGAATGAGTGAGACAGGATGGGGGAGGGGGAGTCATGCTTTGAGGATGGGGGTGAATGGGGCAGGGAGGGGGAGAGTGAGTTGTGCTGGGGCAGGACGCGGGAGCCACTGGTACCTTTCTTGCTGGAGCTGTCTCTGAGTGCTCCTCCAGTCTACAACTGCTGCTCTCCCTCCCACACATCCCCAGTGGTGGAGGCCAGTTAAGGCAGGTAACCAGACTTTTAATGTCTGATCAGGCACTGCCAGGTTGTCTTTCCAACCAGACTTTCCAGTTGAAAACCAGGCACCTGGCAGCCCTAAGTCTGGGCTTGGGGCCACATCTGGGAGCTGGGGCAGGAGGGAACCTGTGGCTGTGGCTGGGGGCAGAGGGGAGGTGGATGGCACTCCCTCCCTGCCCCCCAGTAGGAGGGGTTTCCAGTCACTGAAGGTTCCCCCCACCTTTTCCTGAGAGGCAGTAGTTAGATCAATGGAAGAATTCTTCTGTCAACCTAGTGCTGTCTACACAGGGACTTATGTAGGTTTAACTATGTCTTTCAGGGGTGTGGATTTTTCACACTCTTGACAGACACAGTTAAACCAACCTAATTTTCTAGTGCAGACCACACTGTAATAAGAGCTCATGAGAAGCGTCCCTGAAGAGGAAATGGGGAAAGGCAATGGCAAGGAAGGAAAAGTGGATGGTGTAGAGACCATTGTTATTGCTTGCAGCTCCACTTCAACCAATGTGATACATTCTCAAGCTTGTTGGAAATGGGAGAGACAGTTGCCAAACAGAGGGAGATGGGCAAGTAATTGCAGCTAACAGTCTAGAGAAAGGGGAGGGTTCAAACTGTTGACCATCTTGTCAAAACTGATGTTTTTAAGAAGAAGTCTGCAGTGTCAGATGGATTAAAGCAGTGGCTCTCAACCTTTCCAGACTACTGTATCCCTTTCAAGGGTCTGGTTTGTCTTATGTTCCGCCAAGTTTCACCTCATTTAAAAATTTACAAAATGAGACCTAAAAATACACAGCCACATCATTAGTGAAAAATTGCTTACTTTATCATTTTCACCATATAATTATAAAATAAATCAATTGGAATATAAATGTTGTACTTACATTTCAGGATATAACATGTAGAGCAGTATAAACAAGTCATTGTCTGTATGAAATTTTAGTTTGTACTGATTTTGCTAGTGCTTTTTATGTAGCCTTGTGTAAAACTAGGCTAATAGATAGAATGGAAGATCATTGAGTACCCTCAGGGGAACTTGTACGCCTGATTGAGTACCACTGGGTTAAAGGATCTCTTTCTCTGGAACCTCTGCCTCTTTCTTGGAGGTTCCAAAGGTCTCTTCAACCCAGAGAAGTCCAGTGGGCAACATCTTTGGCCATTTGCTATCTACTGAATTTTCTTTTGTTCCCAGGGGTGTAGATGCCCAACGAACGCAATGTAGCTCCAGAGTCTTGCAGTGTGTGGAGCAATTCATTGGTATTCTCCACAAACAACTTCAGTCCATAGAATGGGAGATCCTATTCTATTCTGGACTTCTCTGGGGAAACCATATACATGGAGCCATCACCCCTGCTATGGAGATAGAACAAGCCACAGTAGCATCTAAGGACACTAGTAACTGTCCCTCAGCAATAATAGCTTGGAACTATTCCCTTTGGTCTGGAGAAATGTGTTGAATAAAACACTGTTTGCTCTTTCAGCTACGGGATCTCTCTGACCCCTGAATATCAGAGGAACCCTTAGCCTCCACTGTACCATGTTTTAAGTGGAATCTTCCAGAGCTATTGACCTGTTTGGACAGCAAGGTCTTTTCAAGGCAGACTCCTTAAGAGGGGAATTATAGCTCCCCTCTTGGAACCTTTAGAGGAGGCCTCTGAAGCATTCGCTTTCTCGGGCATGCTGAACTGAGATAAAAGTGGCAGAGACTGATGTAAAAGTAGGGGTTCTCTTGACCTGACTCCAAAGCAGCTCCATCATTAACAGTTACAGCTTGCTTCCCCAGTTCTGTCTTGCCCTCAACTTGAGGGATAAACAGAAATTACACTTCTGTGGGATGCATGACTTTGCTAAACAGTGAAGGCGCTTAGATTGTCCCTCATTGACTGGGATGGCCTTGCAGTATGTGAGGCAGAGTTTAAAACCCACTGAACTGGGCATATCCGTCTCAGGGAAAGAGGGTTCCCCTGAGGGAGGAAATAACAAACAATCCTCCAAATACAAGTCAACTAATTAATTAACTAACTGAAAAAATGAAACTAATTTAACCTAAACTAAGGCAAACTGAAGTCACCAAAGGCAAAGAAGCCAAGGCACACTCAATAAGGACACACTAAGCTGTGTCTCAGTCCGAGGTGGTTAAGAAGGATCTGAGAGTCGTTCACCACACAGCCCTATATAGCCTTGGTATGGACATGAGGATGTCTAGGGTACATGTGCAGGGCAAATGTGCACTGCTAATGAATATCTCTGATCAAAGGCACATGGGGCATACACACACTGGAAGTGCAGCATCAGTAGGGACACTGTTGGATTTCTTCTTAAGAAAACTTCATGCCTAAGATTTTTATATTTTTAGTAAAATGATACCAAGTATTATAATACTATATTTTGCCTTTTAGTTAAAGCAAACAAGGATAAATATGTATCATATAAAAGTCTGACATACAATGTGAAATCATCTTTTTAATTGGGTTATGCTCCACCATTCTCTTGCAGTTTATTCATGAGTGATAATGCTTTATCAGAATAGTGAAAAAAACTCAGATCAGATGGTAACACAAACCATAAAGGTACATCACAAACACATTTTGTAAATCCTGAACTACTTGAGGTTGCTGATACAATCTGAATATGTGAAGAAGGAAAAAGCACTTACATGTAATCATTATTGGCATTTCTTGTAATTTAGCTTCCTAATCTATCTCTTGTAAATCAGATATGTTAAAACTCCTCAATGGAAGAACAAGAAAGGAAATATATTCCAGTATAGGAATTATTGCTTCACAATCCCAGGAATTTAGCCAGCTGAGCCAAATGGTTGCTCATCAAAATCATGTCTGCTTGGTAACCTAGCATAATACAAACACACTGACAACAAAACTTTTCTCTTTAATTGAAGAGTACATATTGACCATCAATTCATCTGTTCATGCTGTTCTGGACAAAATCAATGCTGCAACTGAAACTCAAATTGGACAAATTAAATTTGGTTGCTAGAGCAGAGACAATTGACAATAGGTTTCTAACATTGACTCCTTTTTTAATATTGTTCAAAATATGACTTTAACAGCTCTATTCAAGTACACAATCTTCACCTGTTACAATGGAAGAACTATCTATATGTTACAGTTACAAAATATTGTTTCAGTTTACTCTTACAGACAGCTCATCTGAATCATTCTGCATATCAGAAAAGTAAAACTCAACAGGGTGCAGAACTGAGCATACAACAAAAGCAGGAAGGGAAAGATAAAGTTCACCCACCATTTGCTGTGGCCATGGTCTTGATTAAAGGAACAATTGCCAGATTATTATTACGTGTACTGTGGCAGCACTGAGGATATATCTACACAACATTTGGCTTGAGCCAGCCAACTCAGGCTCACAGGACTGTGAGGCTGTTTCATTGCTATGTAGACTTTTTGGCTCCAGGTGGAGACTGAGTTCTGAGACTCTCCCATCCCTCCGGATCCCAGAGCCCCACAGCCTGAGCCTGGCAAGACTGAATCAGCTAACATGGACAAGCCATGGATTTTCTTTTCTGTGTAGACATGCCCTGAGAGGCCTCAATCACAGATCAGGGCCCCACAGTACTAGGTGCTGTACAAATGGATTCTCTCCAGAGCCAAGATCTGCTCAGCGTGCAAGAATGGAGGGGAGCAGATCTAAGAGCCAGTTACACCTCCCTGATTATGATGGCACATACATGCAGGTCTTGGATTTAGTATAGGTTAGGGCAATGGTGGGCAACCTGCAGCCTGGTTCGCCATTTCCAGTCTATGGGAGCTGCAGAAAGTGGTGTGGGACACAGGGATTCCTGTGGATGTTCAATGTCAGCAAACTGTCTCACGGCCCACCAGCAAATTACCCTGACAGGCCACGTTTGACCTGCAGGCCACAGGTTGCCCAGCACTGGGTTAGAGCAATCTGGGATCTTCTGTAATTTATGCCATTTGACAATGATCTCCTAAGGGACTGTACAGGAGATATGGGGAAAGGACTATGCCGTGCTCTAAGTATGCCAAGGCTTAGTGGGTCATGGTCCAGATATGCTGATTCTGTGCCTGCTGAGAGATATCCCACAGCAGGGGAATTCTCAGCTAGCCAGTTCCAGGTGCTTTCCTGCCTTTTTATGCTGCAGTAGAGAATGTGACACAATTTGTATTTGTAATGCCTGTTCTAATCCTGTAAGCTTATACAACATCAACCAAACTATGGTATCTGGGAACTTATAAGCATCTTATAAGCATCAACCAAGTTATCTGGTCATTGAATGTTGTGAGAGAACATAGGACAAACAAAAATGTGATGTGCCCTGCCCCTTCTGGGGTTTGTTTCATTATATTTTTGTTTAGATAAATGTAATTATCCTCATGGCTCCTGCTACTGTGACTTGCCTTTTGTCAAAAGATGGATTTTGCACTGAAGGAAACAATCTAGAGCAGTTTTCAGAGTGGTAGCCATGTTATACCTTAAAGACTAACAAATTTATTTGAGCATAAGCTTTCATGGGCTAAACCCACTTCATCGGATGCATGCACTGGAAAATACAGTAGGAAGACATATATACACAGAGGACATGAAAAAATGGATGTTGCAATACTAACTATAATAAGAGTAATCAGTTAAGGTAGGCTATTATTAGCAGGAGAAGAAAAAACTTTTGTAGTGATAGTCAGGATGGCCCATTTCCAACAGTTGACAAGAAGGTGTGAGTAACAGTAGGGGAGAAATAGCATGGGGAAATAGATTTTACTTGTGTAATGCCCTATTCACTCCCAGTCTTTATTCAAGCCTAATTTAATGGTGTCAAGTTTGCAAATTAATTCCAATTCTGCAGTTTCTCATTGGAGTTTGTTTTTGAAGATTTTTTTTTGGAGTTTTGCGACTCTGAGATCTGTAATCGAATGACCAGAGAGGTTGAAGTGTTCTCCAACTGGTTTTTTAATGTTATAATTCTTGATGTCTGATTTGTGTCCATTTATTCTTTTGAGTAGAGACTGACTGGTTTGGCCAATGTACATGGCAGAGGAGCAGTGTTTCTTAACAACCAGCCTGTGGACTGGTGCCGGTCCCAGAGATTTCCCTGACACGGTTTAGAAAGGCTGCAAACCAGTCTTTGGCATCATAAAGTTTGAGAAACACTTGTTTAGAGCACTGTCAAAATTCTTCTGGTTGGGTATTACACACCCTATGTCACAATACCAAAAAGGACTAACCTGCTCCTGTGAATTATTACTAGATCTGCCCAGAGTAAGCCTCTGAGGGCAAGCATAGATCAATAGAAAGGGGGAAAGAGAATGTAAAGTCAGGCAGTTTCATCTTCCACAGATGGTTATTTAAATTTTTCAATTAATTTTTACAGGTATTTCTGGATTAAGGTCACATTCCATATGTTGACAAGAAGGTGTGAGTAACAGTAGGGGAAAGCTTATGCTCCAATACATCTGTTAGTCTATAAGGTGCCACAGGACTCTTTGTTGCTTTTTACAGATCCAGACTAACATGGCTACCCCTCTGATATGATTTCACAATAGTTATTTTAATTATCATCATATAAATGGTAACCACTGGAAATTTCTTAGCGAGTCACTCTCTACCTCTACATTTTAGGAAGCAAGGGATGAGGCGAGCAGATTGCACAGCCTCTGTGCTGTGTCCCAATCATGTCCTTCAAATGTTGATAGCTCTGGAAGGCAGAGTGCAATCTGTGACAAAGTTCCAGAGTACAGGAAATCTGAAATTAATGCATAATCTAATGATCAAGCATAACAAAAAAGCTGTTAGGAGAATAAAGAATGGAAGGCTGGTCAAGGGACAGGAAGAGTCCAAGTCAATGTGCTACAGCTAAACTTCAGCTTCTAGTCAGCCTGTTTTTAAAAGTGCACATAGCCAGAAAAACTCAGCTCATATACATGCATCTAGGTAAAGGAGGTGACTTCAGAACTTAGCAATATACCTGATTGTGCCTGCACAGAATGACAATGTTTAACTTTTTTCCTAAGGCATCCCTCTCCTGCAATTTAGCATGTGGTGCACTCCTTGCTAAAGACTACATATGTAACAATTTCCAAATTTTTGAAAGTGTCAAGTTTTAAAATTCAGCTATTGTTCAGTTTCAAAGAACCACAAATATTATTGGTTGCATTTGGAGATCCTTTGGTAACCTTAGGAGTCATCTGGAAAACCAACTAGCAAACAACATGCTTTTTGAAATAAAAAAGTAGGTTTAAAGATAAGGTTGCCCTCAGGCAACTCCATTTTACTGTTTTTGATAATGGCACATCACATAAAACTGCAGGATACAAGTTGAAAATTGTTTGATAAAAAATGATTAGTATGTATATAACTTTCACTTCAGTTCTATGTTTAATCAGGATGACAAAAGAAAAAATAATCACTGTTACAATAATGATGTTATTAATGTTTTCACTGAAAACAAAAAAAGGCTATCTTAAATTCAAGAGTTTGTAACGCAAAGCCAATGTTTGACACTTTGAAGTTGAACTACTTTATTATTTGAAGATTGTTAAGATTACTTACTCATTGAGGACAATGCAAGTTTTATGCTAAGATGATTTGCTTATTCAAACTATCTTCACCATGAGTATTAGATTGGATTAATGTTCATTCCAAAAAAACAAGACTGTCTGGCATCCAGCTACATTAGTGACTGCTACAGACACATTCCCAAACTAGAATAAGTACTCTAGATCTACCATGTACAAAATATACAATCTTTCCTAAATGTGACTGTGTAACATGGAACCTTGAATTTATAGAGTTAACCATTTCTTGGCTCTTGTTTGTTCCTTCCTGATTCTTTATATAGTCTGTAAACTCTTTATAGAAAGTAAATTGTAACTGCTACTACACATCAGTGACAATATGTACATAAGCCTTTACTTATTTTATTATTTGTATAAATGTTTTAGTTGTTTTATGAAGAAAAAATAAAAAGATTATACAAAAGAGTCCTGCTAGCAACCAGAAATAATCTTACACTTTTATTTACAAATGATCTGCATCTTTAAAAAAATCCATACATATTGCTGGAAATTAGCAATATTAAGGGATTGAGCCTGTTGCTAGCTATATAAACCCCCTCATACCCACCCAGTTTACATGACCTTTCTCAAACTTGAGGTTGCCCCCTTCTAAGGCCTTGTTTACACTAAAAGGAAAAGTTGATCTTAGCTAAGCAATTTGAGTTACGTGAATAGTGTAACTCAAATCGACGTAGCTTAGATCTACTTAACAGGGGCTCCACAATCTGTGACATCGATGGGAGATGCTCTCCTGATGACTTCCCTTACTCTTCTCGATCAGTAGAGTACAGGAGTTGATGGGAGAGTGATCAGCAGTTGATTAAGTAGGTCTTCACTAGACCAACTAAACTGACCACCAATGCATTGATCGCCACAGTGTAGATCCTCCAGTAAGTGTAGATGAGCCCAAAGATTTGCAAGAATACATACAAAGATCAAAATCCAACTTTTTGTCAAGAGAGAGAATTGAATATGGGTTCCACGTCGTCACTCTGCGTTCATTCTATGGAATGCTACCATTCTCTCCACCTCACACCAGAATTACCATATGTGGTACAATTCAGACTACAAATTGTAACTGCCTGAATCTGTCTTCACTTTTGTCCATAGGCGGTTCTGTTATTCTTATTCTAAGGCCATGACCCTGCTCCTACTCAAGTCAATGGTAGTTTTACCAATTCATTCTCATCTACCTTAAGGGGAGCATGACCGAGTTTGTTAGAGGACTTATTCCTGCACCCTCTCACTTCCCTGGTCCTTCTCACATGAACAGAGAGCAACAATATCCAAATTCCAAAGATGCAAATAATGTGATGTTTGCTGGGGTGAACTTCCCAGCAAGCAATTTTTCCAATTTCCTTCCACAGTGTCCTCCTTCCCAGCTCTGACACCACAGAGCCTTGCCTGTGTTCCTGTTCCCATTCTCTGTTCCCATTCCCACTTTAGCAAAACATGATTTCAATTTACAACCCTCACCCCTTACTTCCTGATTGACTGCAGACTATATAATAAAACTTGAGTTCTGCTTAGCTATACCTTAACCAATCATTTTACTGAAATTTAACTAACCAATACTAACATTTTATAATATGATTATCTAACCAATTATATTCCACTACCTTAATTAGTTTACACCCGTCAAAATTAATTGTACAGCAGACAGAAACAATCACAGAACCCGACAGAGATTATACAGACAAACAGTAGGGAAATGGGGACTACAGTGATAGAACAACAAAGAAATCAGGATTTCACATCACAGCTATTGATACATGAGTTTAAGTCTTCTAGGCTCTTCCCTTTCTCTGGAGGTGATAGATTGGATCACTTTTTTAATAGCCCAGAACTACCTTATTTCAGTGTGATTGGTGTGGACATGACAGTTCACTTCCCAGCTCATGGCTGCCTCTACTGTTTAGCCAAAGGCCTTAGCCTAAGAACAAGGCTTTAGACTATCATAGTGAGAGAAGGCCTATAAACAGGCAGACTGATTTTGATTCTTGCTTTGTACCTCTATAACTACCTAAGTGATTATAAAAATACACCTACATTCTTAAAGTATAGGACTTTGCAGACAGGCCTGAATATCTATATCCTAACAGAGTCTAAAATGGAACCACACAGTAATTCTGCTAAAATAACCCAGGAATTTTTGCCGACCAACATAACAATACATTATGTTCTTCTTACCGTACTTCATAGCCTATATTGATGTACAAAATTAAAGCAAACTTAGTAGAGATGGGGGACCAAAACCAGAGAAACATAAAGCAACTTTCTAAAATGAGGAACCCAATTAGCCCATTGGTTGTGCATACAATGTACAGGAAAATCTTGCCCCAACATTTTAGCACTTTAATAGTACACTCTTTACAATAAAAAAAAAACAACTTACAGTTTATTGGAAAGTGCAGGCAGATCATGGATGATCTCTTCATATGGCTCTTCTTGTGATAAAGCAGAAACAGATAAAGGGTCTTTCATTTTTTCCTCCCATACAGTTTCAGCCTTCAGCAGCATTTCCTCAATAAATTCAGAAGCTGCAATATCTAGACAGTGGCATAAGAAGACTATCAGTCACAAGAAAATAGAACAGCAAAACCCTACTTGACTCAAAACTCCAGATCAGATTAAGATTTAACAAAGGTTAATATCAACATTTTGCCAAAAAGACATGCACTGCTCCTGATATTTATCACAAAATAGTGCCCCAGGTTATTGATAAAAAAATAATGTATGATGCCTTCTGTGTGAAATTACATCATAATTGTTTACAGTACTTCAAAGTCAGTCTTATTCTACCAGGAGCTAAACTATTCAATATTATGTAAACTACAGGAAGATAAAAATATTGAATTACACAACAGAAGAATTAGAGAGATGGGTTGCGTGAGGTAATATCTTTTATTGGACCAACCTCTGTTAGTGAAAGAGACAAACTTTCGAACTACACAGAGAAAGATATTACCTCACCCACCCTTCCTCTCTAATATCCTGGGACCAACACGGCAACAAAAACACTGCAAACAATAATCAAACCATGTTTTTGAACAAAAGAGAGTATTGAAAGCTCTTGGTATCCCCCCCTCCCCTCAAGTTAGTCTGACACCTAAAATTGTATTCTGATTTGCACAAATTGAAGTGCTGAAAGCACCTTTTTTTTTGTGCTATGTGGATATTCTGAGTTAAGGTCCAAGTTTTCAAATGGCTTATGTTCACTCATTGCAACCTTTCCTCAGAAGGTAAGCCATTGCACTTCCATAGAAGGATTTTTCATAATAATGCTTTATTTCATGTACTACACATTTCTTTGGTTGCTCCTCTTTTCCAGGGTATTTGCCTTCTTCACCTTTAATACTTTATTTATAATTAAGACTAAGATCTTACTTATAAAAGTCACAGATAGGTCACGGACAAATAAAACATCATGGAAACCTGTGACCTACCTGTGACTTTTACTAAAAATATTTATAACAAAATGCAAGCTGAAGGTCCTCACTCCACCGGTGGGAGGCCCAGCTCCGTGCTGCACGTCCTCCACTGCCTGTGGCTCAGAGGCCGGGAGCTTAGGGTGTCCCATTGGCTGCCTGTGAGGGCTGGCAGCTCCAGATGTCTCCCCACTGCCTGCGATGACTGGGAGATGCAGGATCTCCCAGCCCCCCATAGGGGCTGGGAGCTGCAGAGCACTCCCTGCCACCCACAGCGGCTCAGAGCTCCCGGGGCCCAGATGCCTGAAGTTCTCAGGCAGCACGGAACCCTGCAGCTTCCAGGCGCCATGGGCTGAAGTCACAAAGGTCTCTGGAAGTCACAGAATCCGTGACTTCTGCGACCTCCATGACAAAATCGTTGCCTTATTTATAAGGTGAATTATGCTGAGGACACTACTTCTCCTAGCCTGCCAATAAGACTCAGTTTTTTACAGTACTAGACTTCCATTTCCTCTTTCTATATTCTACATACAGCCCAATTTCAAAATCATTTATTTCTTTGCTTCTACTCTGAGGAAATTTCCTTCTCAGACAATGACAGTGCTGCTCTTTGAGTCTGGTGGGTTAGAGAAGTGCCTCAAAACAGCAGTACAATGGAGCAGGGTGAACTGCTTTTGCAACATTATTAAACATCCAGAGTTCATTTAGCAGCTGCTGCTGTGCCACCATATATGAAGAGCAACAGTAGCATGTGGCCAGGTACTCTGGAGGAGCAATGGGCTGGTTGGTGGGTGGAGGAAGAAGTAAAAAGGAAGGCCTGCAGAGGAGGGGTAGAGGCAGTTTTTGCAGGGGCAGCCATCTGTGCAAAAAGAAAGGGTTGCAGTACACTGGCAAACACACTGCCCTTTGATAATTGAGCTGATCATGATATCTTGATCAGAGCTAACGGGTTATGCCTGTCAAGCCTGAGCATCTCTGAAAATCATGGAGATGAGCATCCAACATTGTAGCATCTAACTCTGGCTATGGGGATGTAGAGAAAGACAGGAACCACCAAAACCAAGTCTCCATAGGAATAAGAAAATCAAATATATGCTAAAAATAATACTAAAAGTTATAAAGAAGACATTTTATGAATGGATTTTTTTAATTATATTCTCAGGTTTTTTGGATGACTTTCCATAAGAGAAGGCACAATTTATTAAAATATACAAGAAATGCTATTATTTTAAAATACATGTAAGCAGAATCTGAATGAGCTCTCCCCAACATCTAGTGATGAGCTGTGGAAGAGCACTTCAGGAGCTGATCTTGTTTGCATGGGTACACCCAACCTGCCTATGTGCTCAGTATGATGCGATTGCTTGCCCAAATGATCGTTTTTGGCTAGTGTTGGATCCCCAGTCTTCTTGTTATTGAGGAAGGAGTAATAATAAAAATAATAATAAAAATATATATGGAGAAATACCTATGTCATAGAACTGGAAGGGACCCTAAAAGGTCATTGAGTCCAGCCCCCTGCCTTCACTAGCAGGACCAAGTACTGACTTTTTGCCCCAGCTCCCTAAGTAGCCACCTCATGGATTGAACTCACAACCCTGAGTTTAGCAAGCCAATGCTCAAACCACTGAGCTATCCCTCCCCTCTAAAAATAAGTAAAGTGTTGTTATTCTTGTTGTATGATCAAGGGAAGCACAACTACTTGGCACAGCCTGATTCAGAGACCCACCCTCAATTAAATGGCACTTGCTAGGCAGGGGACATTGGTATTAAAGTCCAGTGAGTTGAGAGTGGGTGGGGACAGGTACTTGTACCTGGTGGTGTGAGTCCTGCTTAAGAGTCTTAGAAACCATTTGACTCTTCATCTCTCCACTGTGTAATGAAAGAACTAATTTAGACTCAACTGAGAGTCTTCTTACAAACTGCAGAGCTGAAATCACTGATACCTAGGTCCAAGTGTTAAATGTGCTTTGGGACAGTGTTTCTGATGCAAGACACTGCCTTGTGTGTACCAGCAGTGAAGCTCCCCCACTAACAGCTGAACTCACTTAGAACTGTGTTAAGTGGAGGGACCTGAAGACATCTCAGTGATTGGCTGGCAGAGCGGCCAGTAGAGAGGCAAGGTAATCAGGCAGCCAATGGAGAGGGCCAAAGCGGAGCCCCACAGAGAGGTGCAGTGATCGGCCAGTAGTGTGGCTGGCAGACAGGTGTAGCAATCAGCCAGCAGGGCAGATGGTGGAGAGGTGCTACAAGCGAGTTTCCGGGCAGCAGAGCGAGTAAGGTGCCACTTTACTCCCCTCCACCCAGGGTGGGAGGTAAACTCTGTAGATGCACCTCTGAACTCTGGGTCTGCACTGACCAAGGACAACAACTGTGAGTGGGATGCAGAGAAGGGACGGGCACATTAAAGGGACTTTTGGTTGCTGGACATAAGAACCTGAGGGAAAACGACATTACCCAACTTATTTTGGGGGTGGGTCTTTTACTCATGGTTTATGTTTATGAACCCTGTTTGCAGTGTTTTCCCAAATTAATGCCAAGTTATTTTCCTCCTTTAATTATTATTTTTTTGCTACACTCAGACTCTGTGCTTACAAGAGGGGAAGCATTGCCTCTTAGAGGCACCAGGGGGTGGTGTGTAATTGTCCCAGGTCACTGGGTAGGGGCTTGAGCCGGTTTTGTGTTGTATTGTTGAAAAGGAAGCCCTAAATACTGAACCAGGTCCTTGTTCCTGCCAAATCTTCCTGGCAGAAGGGTTACATACATACTCTTGAATAAATCATCACTGTGACAAAGTTCCTTCTCTACCTTGGTGGGTCCTGCGCTTATTGGCGGATTTGCTCACCTCAGTGATCTCCCCCACAGTCTGGGTCAACTCCTCCTGTGTCTGATCAGGAATTGGGAGGTTTGGGGGGAACC
>NC_133769.1:263818516-263835439 GCF_003597395.2 Chelonoidis abingdonii
CCATGGTACCAGGGATGTGTTTAGCCTGGGGCTAACATACCTGTTCCTTACTACTTTACTGTAGCCATCTGGCCTTGCCCCATCACATCACCTATTCTATAACTTTAAGAAGACCCTTTAAGGGATTGGTCCTTGCATAATGCCACAGCTTCAGAACCCAAAGGTGAGAGGTGAAAAGCACCCCAACTACAACAATATCTTGTGAACACATAACCTCTCAGACCTTCTTGAGTCAGTCTCTTTGAAATTACATGATCCATTCTTGTGGTGGAATTATGCAGTAAAATTCCTTTTGAGGCATTCACATGCCTCCATACAAAACAACTTACTCTTTGCCTGGTGGGCTAAGACAACAGTATACAGATGACGAGTGAAGGATAGCACCATTTGCTGAGGAACAAATAAATTACTATCTCATTTATTAGCACATAAATAACACTAATGGATCATCACCCACCTGAGGCCTTTTCATCACTGCAACTGAGAAGACTGGGGTTTGCCTGATGCATCAACAGCAGTTTCACAAGGTTTGTCTAGAAAAGGAAAAAAAATGTTTTTGAAGTAACTAAAGTATGATGTGAATTTCACAGTTACAATTCAATTTAAAAGGTCTCTTTAGTCAGTACTTCCATACCATGGGAAGCCATATAGTGATATGGTCCTCCTGCTCCAACCAATCTTGGCTGTTTCTAAACTAAGAGGTGCACACAATGTACAATTCTTCCACAAGCCTAGGATTTCTTCTTCAAGTTTCAGTGTATTCCAGGCATACATACACTCTGCACATGCAGAGGTAATTCCCATCAGCAATGACAGATTAACATCTCCCACCTGCCATGGCCCGAATCCCAAACATTCCACACATTTAACCTAGAGCTTGTCAACACAAGGGTGTTAAAACAGATTAAAATGGGGAAGCTCTTGTGGCAGTCACTGAAATAAAGCACTTTTTGTGGACATTGCCAGGCATATGTTTGAGAGAGGCACCAACTACGATATTGACCAGTCCCAGATAACAAGCAAGGAGCTCAGGAGTAAATACATTAAATGAGGGACAAAAGGAGGCAATTTGGTACCATGTGACCTGTCTGTTTCATGATGAGCTGGACAAGATCCTACACAATTATAGCACAACTCATCTAAGACAGCATGTAGAGCCTGCTGGCTGCACTCTCCCTCACATCAGGGAAGACTAGCAAATCCCGCCAGAGGATGAGCAGGAAGATGCTGGAAAGGAGCAGTCCCTTGAAATCTAGGATCCTTTTGGGATCCAGGACCCTGACACTGTCCAGCTGGAAAGCCAGCTGCTGTTATACCTTGCTGCAATGCTTCCTGATTCCTATCCTGCATCAACTGAGCCTGAGTCCAGCCAGAAACTCAGGCCAGGGTCAAAGAGGCAGATTCTCCTGTAGGGAACTTTGCCATGTAAATACATTTTTTTTTACAATTTATTATTTATTATTACTATGCTATATTGCCTTTCTACCTTCTGTGCCAGGTGTCCCATGGCCACAGCCATTTCAGATGATCTTCTGAGTTTCCAGTCCCCACTTGCCTTCCTCCATCCAATGGCCCATACTGCTTATTCAGGCTCCCAGTACATGTTTCTAAAATGATGGCTGCTCTGTCCAGTCAATTTGCCTCTGTTTCATGCAAATGCCACAACTATCAACAGCTTTCTGGACTGTGGCATGGAAAGCACTTGCCCATCTGCCTATTTTCCTTTCTTCTTTCCTTGTCTGTCCTGCCCATTGAACAAACCACATGCCCCAGTGCCATTCACTAGCCCAAAATGGCAGCTGGCATACGGCGCAACTGCAGCCTCTACCCTACCCCACGTCCAGCGGCACATTTAAATAATGAAAAAAACACACTGTGGTTAGAGGAAAAGACATTTGGCTAGTGTTTACAATTTACATGAGGTAGGCATAGACATTGAGTTTTCGGTAAAAATACCAGTTACAAACAGTACTTTTCCCTGCTGAGTTTGAAATGCCCTGTAACACATATTCTAGCTGGCAATCATTGCAGGACCGAATTTTTTTTCTGCATTTTCTGCATCTCTGCAGGAGAAATAAAGCAGAACTTAAGCCTGAGGAATTGTTCGATTTTGGTTTGCACATTATAGGACAGGGATTGGCAACCTTTGGCACATGGCCCATCAGAGAAAGCTGCTGGTGAGCCAGGATGGTTTGTTTACCTGCAGCATCCGCAGCTTCAGCCAATAGCAGCTCCCACTGGCCACAGTTCACCATTCCAGGCCAATGGGGGCTGTGGGAAGAGTGGCCAGCACATCCCTCGGCTTGCACCACTTCTCGCAGCCCCCAGTGGCTGGAACGATGAACTGCCGGCAGTGGGAGGTGTGATCAGCTGAACCTGTGGACGCTGCAGGTAAACAAACTGTTCCGGCCCAACAGCGGCTTTCCCTGATGGGCTGCGTGCTAAAGGTTGCAGATCCCTGGTCTATCCCAACCTCCTCCCCTGCCTCCACAGATTAGGAACAGGATGTAGCTACATATGTTCAATCATAAGACTCAAAATACAAACAATAGGCATTCCTGACAATATTCCCCCAGGTGTTAGCATTCTCTAAGAGATGCCTTGCAGGCTGATTGAATTGCCTCAGCCTCTCCACTATTGTTAAAGGTTTTCCTCCTTGGTCTCACAAATACTGTGCACAACACTGCATGCAGCTATAATGGTCAGGCTGTTTTTTTTTTCTGCTGCTTTCAAACAATTCCTAAGCCATGCCACCTGCCTCTCAAACAGCCAGATGCACACTCTACAACCACAAGGCAACTACACCGGCGATGGTTAAAATGTTCCTTTTTTCTGTCCCAGCAGCCTGGTACAGCTTCATTACTCAGGGCATCAGAGGGTAAGCTGGGGACCCCAGAATAACCAGACCAAACACTGAATCCTTAATGTCCATAGTGGTCCTGGGGGCAAACGGTTCTTTTTCCATTAATTCATATATAACTGAGTTCCAAAAGATCGTCAGATGGACCCTTCCAGACCACCACAACAGGGTTACAGACAAAAAAGCAGGTGGTCTGGAAGGGTCCATCTGACGATCTTTTGGAACTCAATACTGTTTAACTGTTTTTTTGTCTATAAACACGCTGCGGTGATCAACCAAACCTTTGAGCACCAGGGAGAAACACCACGTCCTATTTATAAATTCTACTCCCTCAGTTCACATAAACCACTGCTGTGCATTCACATGATGCAGACTGAAAGTGGAACAGGCATCCCATGTGCATGCTATTGGTACATACTGTGAGTTACCAGATGCACATCAAAAAGCTTCACATTAAACTCCCTGTGCAGACACACCCTGACTCTGTACTAACTCTGTACTGTCACTGCCAAACTAGGGAACTGAATCATAGCCATTACAAAAGGAAACCTGTTCTTTATTGCTAAGAGAAATTGGGATGTTTGCCTTATGTTTATCAGCTC
The DNA here is from genome assembly GCF_003597395.2 of Chelonoidis abingdonii. Classification (NCBI taxonomy): domain Eukaryota; kingdom Metazoa; phylum Chordata; order Testudines; family Testudinidae; genus Chelonoidis; species Chelonoidis abingdonii. The sequence continues at coordinate 263,821,979 of NC_133769.1, forward strand.
CTTTGATAGTAATAGTAAAAATTATCTTGACACAATATCGCACTGTCAACAGAAGAATGTTTCCACTCCTCTTGCAAGAGTGCCGCAAACAAATTTTTTTTGATGTTCCTGCCATTGTATTGTACTGTAGCCTCTTAAGATATTCGTACAGCAAACGCTGCTTGTACATTGTCTACTCTGACAAATGGAATGATTAGAAAGAAAGAAGTAAGAAATGGCACTAAGAAGGGGTAGGGAACATACAGAGCACATGGATACACAGCTGAAAAAAGAAGAGAGGTCTTTTGGGTAGTTTGGAATATATGGTAAAAGGTACAATGCTCACAAAATAAACACAACCAGGCAGTTGAGGACTAAATGAACAAAGGTAGATAGACAGAAAATAAAAGATTCCTTAGACTTTTCAAACTTTTTGAATTAGTGACCCCTTTCACATAGCAAGTCTCTGAGTGTGACCCCATCTTATATGTTAAAAATGGTGGGGGGCATAATTTAATTTAATGAGGGCTGGGAATTGTCAGCCCCACGGAGCTAATAGCTTGTGACCCCCATGTAACCACCTTGTGACTGCCTGAGGGGTCACAATCCCCAGTTTGAGAATCCCGGCTTTAGATTAAACTAAGAAAAGATCTAAAGAAAAATGAGATCTGGATGGGATGCCAGCAGAAGGCTAGTAGCATAGATGCAACTTGTCGTGGAAGGAACAGTTTGATGGCAAAAAAGATTAGTGACAGGGAAATTGTTCCGAAAGAAATAATACAAATACTAGGAAGACACAAACAAGTTAATAAAAAAATAGAAGAACGGCAGGGCCGGTGCAAGGATATTTTGCGCCCTAGGCGAAACTTCCATCTTGCGCCCCCCCCCGCCCCCCAAATCACATACACTATACACAATACACGGTCACAGAGTAACATGTTATAATTTAGAATTTATGTTTCTGCGCTTTAAGTTTAGCAAATTTAGAAACAAGTTCCTCCAAGTCAATGCTGTGAGCAATGTCATGTTCTAGTGACAAGGTAGATAGCCCAACAAGTCTTTGTTGCAACATTGATGTTCGCATGTATGTTTTTATCAACTTGATTTGAGAAGCTTTGCTTACCATTTGCTAACAGTAACGTGGGAGAGTCAAGAGGATGCTAAGAGCAATAACTGTGTTAAGGGACATATTCTGTCAGCATGGGGTGTCACGGGCCTGTTGGGGAGGGTTTCCAGCTCAGAGGGACTGGGCTCGGAGCTGGGGGTCAGGGCTGTGGGGGGGATGGGGTTAGGGGGGTGCCTGGGGGCACTGGGGCAGCTCAGCTCTACAGGCTGCTGTTCTCTCCAGCCATCCAGGCACAAGGGGAGTAGGAGCAGGGACCAGCCAAGGACCTAGGGGGCAGGAGCACAGACACCTGAAGCCAAGCTGTGGGGAAGCACTTACTTACCTTGCCCAACGCATGAGCATTGGGGTCCTTTTTCTTCCTCCGCTCTACTAGATCACAGCTGAGGCTCTTTTCTTCTCCATGCCCCTCGCTGGGGCTGACGTGGAGGCTGAGCCAGGGGCAGCCCACGCTTTCCTCCAGAAGCTCTGGTGTCCCGCTGCCCTCGCAGGGCTCCTGCCACGTGCCCTAAGCAGAGCTGCGCAGCTCTGCCCAGCTGCCGACGCCCCAGCCGGCAACGAGAAAAATTGCATAGGCTGGAGCCCCTGCTCTGGGAGGGAGAGGGATTCTGAGCCTTTGCCTGCAGCCCAGGGATTCTCCTGGGTCAGCGCGTCGCGGGCAGCCAGAACCTCTGGGCTGCCGCGGCGGCACCCTGACCCAGGGGGGGCTCTGGGCTGCTGGCTGCCGTGGCGACGCCCTGACCCAGAGGTCACCCTGGGCTACCGGCAGCCACTGCTGCCGGCAGCTCAGACTCCCTCTCTGTCCCAGCAGCAGCGGCTGCTCAACCATTTAAAAAAAAATTTGGGGGCGCCGCTTTTTGGTGCCCCCAAATCTTGGAGCCCTAGGCAACCGCCTAGTCCGCCTAAATGGTTGCACCAGCCCTAAGAATGGGGAATTACTTGATAAATGCAAAGCAGGCAAATATTGTTTATGGAATAATGCTAAAATAATTTCTTTCTAAGACTACTTCAAGCTCCTCCCCTTTCTAATTCTGGTTTTCCTTTCTGGTAGTAGCAGCAGGGACAGCAACTGTAATAGTGAATTCCAAATCCAATTAGCCCTGTTCATGAGTTAGAACCCCAACAAATCTTTGTGTGTTTTTCCACTACAAATGACATCTACCCTGCTTAGTCACTGAGCAGACTAAATCAGCAGCAATTGCATAATCTCTTTAACAGTGATTCTAGAAAGAAGTAGTGGTAGTACTAAAACATTTATTTTATTCTCTTTCAATTCAGGAAGAATAGGCAGCTTCTGGGGTAAGTCTAAATTTTGGTCTTGGGCCATGCTGCAATGTCAGTGCTTCTTGCTGTTGAAATTATTCCAGCAGGAAATCCTTGATGCACATCACTAAGGCTAAGTTATTCAGGTCACTGCTAATTTCAATTACTTTGTAACTCCTGCTCCTGAATAGTGAATGCTGGCTGCTTTGGTTTGAAACTAATTTCATTTACATGCTTTAGAAGCAGGAGGTTAAAATCCAGTTGGCATATCTCTTCACAGAATAGGGCTGCATCCACAAAGGAACGAATTTCTACAATAACTACAGTATGCCAATCCTAGGAAACACACAGTTTTCTGAAAATGCCTCCTTCTGCAGGTATGTCAATTCTATGGAGACTATGACTAAAGTAGAGATAATTAACGTAACATGAACTGTAATATCTAATGATACATTATAGATCCTACAGACAAAAAGACATATAACTGTGGATCTATCCTTAGCAAATCAAATAATTTTAACTCTTGTTTTTCCTAATGTGGTTGTGCCAAATACTATATGTGAAAAGAATATCTTCATAAGGAATGGTTGTGTGCTTATTATTTTTAAATTATTTTTAAACTTACATTTGTAAAAGGTATGAAGTTCCTCAAGGGACTAACTCTCCCCTCCAGCCCACACTTCCTGGGAGGAGGTGGCAGACAGGTGTTAGGAGGCTTATTCCTTCACCGTCTCACTTCCCTGGTCCTTCTCGCATGAACAGAGAGCAACAATACCCGAAGTCCCAAAGGCGCAAACAATTCGATGTTTATGGGGGTGAACTTCCAGCAAGCATGATTCCAGTTTCCTTCCTTAGTGTCCCCCTTCCCAGCTCTGACACCACAGAGCCTTGCCTGTGTCCCTGTTCCTGTTCCCATCCCCTGTTCCTATTTTCCCCTTTAGCAAGACATGATTTTAATTCCCCCATCCCCAGTCCCTGTTCCCACTTCCCCCTTACTTCCTGACTGACTGCGGACTATATAGTAAAACCTGCGTTTTGCTTAGCTATTCCTTAACCAATTATTTTACTGAAATTTAACTAACCGATCATAACATATTATAACATGGTTATTTAACCAACTATATTCCACCACCCTCATTGGTTTACACCCAACAAAATTAATTATACAGCAGACAGAAACAATTGCAGAATGAGACAGAGACCATCCAAATAAACATACAAAACAATACAGAAGTGAGGATTTCACAACTACATCTATACAGACATAAGGGTTTTCCAGCTGTGTCTATTGATAAGTGAGTTCTTGCCAGACAGGATGCTATCAAACTAAGTTTCCTTTTACATCTTCTAGGCTCTACCTTTCCTCTGGAGGTAGTAGGAATATCAGGACAGGACTGTATTCCTAATAGCCCAATAGCATCTTATTTCAATGTGACTAGTTTGGAATGTGAGGATGTGACAATACACTTCCCAGCTTATGGCTGCCTAACTACATCTTAGCTGAAGACCTTAGCCTGTCACAATAAGAGAAGGCCATTACACAGACAGTGATCTTTGATTCTTTCTTTTATATCTCTGTAACTAGCTAAGTGATAAGAATACACCTAAATTGTTAAAGTATAGGCCTTTACAGACAGGCCTAAATATCTATATCCTAACAGAGTTGTTTCATTTGCTTTTGTTGGCAAATTCTGTCAGTTTTTCATTTGTCCAGAACACATCAAATTTGCAACTTGTTGATATACATTCTTCTCTTACTGAATAATTACAATCTTACATAAGAGAAACACACACACATGCACCTATGCAGGTGAATTACACTTGGGTGTAAGTGAAACAAAATACGTTCCTCAATCAGCAGTCAGAACACTGGGTAGTGCTATGACTCTCTTCACAATCACCACTCCAGTCCCTGGACAGGACCAAGTGTCACAATCCTTGTGCATCCCATTGTGGCCATTTGGCTACTGAATCTGAATGTCAATGTGGATTCAGTGGCTACACCTCCGAATCTTTCCCCTGGACTACCCTCAACTCCCCATTTCACGTTAGTTAATGTACAGCTAGCACAAATCTCACTTCTAGTACACAGACTGTGCACAAATCACCCATTGCTCTGCAGGGTACAGTGGAACAATGGGTTTTCTGCTCTGCTGAGAGCCTTGATATTGATAGATAAATTTCACTCTATATGCAAACCTCTCAATAATATCAGTTTTCAGTCTCCACAGTTTTTAACCACTGCTTTATTAAATATTATAAATGTTCAATGTCAGATTTATTCTTTTAATAATAAGCTCTCACTACATGCATGAAAGATACTACCAATTATATCAATGTACAATGATATGTACATAGAGGGAAATCAGAATATCTGAGTCTAGATCCATGTTGCAGATCTGAATGGATAATATTTTTTCTAAATTACTGAATATTTGGGGCTTGTCTATTCATTGAATTACTGTGCTGGCAATTACAATCTAAGTTGTAAATCTCCAGCAAAACCAGCTTACTGCACAGTAACTCACTATCTGGATACTGCTATAGAACAGTGAAAGTCACTGAGTATGGCTTAGAGCATGGGTAGACTAGCGAGCTTACAGTGGCACAGCTGTAGTAATGCAGCTGTGCGGACATAAGATGGCTCGTGTAGCTGCTCTATGCCAACGGGAGAGAGCTCTCCCATCAACATAAAACCCACTCATGAGTGGCGGTAACTATGTCGTCAGGAGAAGCTCTCCTGCCGATATAGCACTGTACATGCCGGGCTTCTGTCGGTGTTACTTATGTCGCTCGGGAGGGGGGGGGTTCTGACACCCTTGAGTGACATAAGTTATACTGACAAAAGTGGTAGTGTAGACAAGTCCTTTGTGTGCTATGCTTTCAGCTACCATGCTTAGTCTGAAACAACAGTAAGTCAAAGCTAACTACAGAGCTTGTAGCGTGCAGTAGCAGGATCCACATGGTGAACTAGGGTTAGGGTACTTGTACATGGACGGAATAAAATCCCTGTGACATGGTCACAGCTGGCCTGGATAAGCTGACTCAGGCTCCCAGCACTCAGGTTGTGGAGCTAAAAATTGCTACGTTGATGTTCAGGCTTGAGCTGGAGCCCGAGCTCTAGGACCCTCCACCCTCAGTCTACAGCCTGAGCCCAAATGTCTACAAAGCAATTTTTCAGCCCTCAAGCACAATCCCTGCAAGCTCAAGTGAGCTGACCCAGGCCAGCCCCAGGTATTTTTATCCCTGTGTAGATATACCCTGCATGCACGGCAGGCTAGTAAGCTGTAGATTTATACCTCAACTTAACGCACACTAATTCTCCATACAGGCAAGCCCTTAGAACACTTTGGAAGCACTACTTGTCCCCAAAATATTTTTTTTAAGTAAGTCAGATCTGTTCTCATGTCCTTTGCTGGCTAAACTCCCACAGAAGTATTTTTGACATTTTACAGGACTGCTGCAGTCCATTTCATGCCTGTATAATATTAAATAAAACCACAGCATAGATAAGTCATAAACAGAATGATTAAGAAGAGGTCTATTATTAGTATTTATATTACAATAGCATCTAACTTCCCAAATGAAATTAGGGCCTCAGTTCAGGCTGATATATTCTCAATGAGTTTACAGTCTAATCTAAGTAGACCAGTCAGGCAAAATATGGGAGAAAGAAAGTACTATTATCCCTATTTTAAAGATGAAGAATTGTGGCGCAGAGTTTAAACTACCTGCCCATGGTCATACAGGAAGTTTGCGGCAGCACTGTGATTAAACCCAGATTTTGTAGGTCCTAACTTTAAAACCATCATAGAATATCAGGGTTGGAAGGGACCTCAGGAGGTCATCTAGTCCAACTCCCTGCTCAAAGCAGGACCAATTCCCAACTAAATCATCCCAGCCAGGGCTTTGTCAAGCCTGACCTTAAAAACCTCTAAGGAAGGAGATTCCACCACCTCCCTAGGTAACCCATTCCAGTGCTTCACCACCCTCCTAGTGAAAAAGTTTTTCCTAATATCCAACCTAAACCTCCCCCACTGCAACTTGAGACCATTACTCCTTGTTCTGTCATCTGGTACCATTGAGAACAGTCTAGATCCATCCTCTTTGGAACCCCCTTTCAGGTAGTTGAAAGCAGCTATCAAATCCCCCCTCATTCTTCTCTTCTGCAGACTAAACAATCCCAGTTCCCTCAGCCTCTCCTCATAAGTCATGTGCTCCAGCCTCCTAATCATTTTTGTTGCCCTCTGCTGGACTCTTTCCAATTTTTCCACATCCTTCCTGTAGTGTGGGGCCCAAAACTGGACACAGTACTCCAGATGAGGCCTCGCCAATGTTGAATAGAGGGGAATGATCACATCCCTCAATCTGCTGGCAATGCCCCTACTTATACAGCCCAAAATGCCGTTAGCCTTCTACTCAAGTAAGAAAAAAATATTGTTTTATATTATTCGAAAAAGTTTCTACGTCCACTGCACCCAATTTTTATCCTATAACTCAATTCAGTGACATACACCAGAAATCAGGCCAGCTCAGCACAGATAATGATATACATTGTGTTTGTAGCCAGCCCAAAGTGGCATATAAAATTACATTCTATTATACAAGAACACAGTAATCAGTGTGATTGACTCTAGTTGAATCAATTACTTCAAATATATTTATATCTTTGGTGGTGAAAAGCCTCACAGGTTAACAACATCTTTAAATACATTCTGTATGCTAAACATGACTCGTGCAGTGATGGCACTGAAGTATATTTGTGCTTAACCTGCATGAAAAATACCTAGGCAGCAGAATCTGGTACAGTTTAGTAATTAGCCTGCTTCACAAATCAGTAAGTAAAGCATTAAAAGAATTTAATTCAGGAGTGATAAAGGAAATAATCAGCTTCTCAGGATGAGGCGGGGATAAACACAGCATAGGAAAAGTGTAGAGATATTCTTCAAATGATATGTTTTAATCAGTTGCATAGTGAACAAAAAAATCACAATTAAAAATATCTGAAAAGATCTGAGAATAACTATAGGCATTTTATATGAATGGAACTGAAAAACAAATCATTCTTATCTGTGATTTTAAATCCTGTCAGCACAGTAGTATTGCTATATTCAATTTAGAAGACAAATCTATTATAGAAATAATATTGAAAAGCCAGTATAATGCTTATGAACAGTTTCATTCCAAGGTCCCTTTACGTCCAGATAGAGATATCAAAGGGCTACTGTTATTTACAATACTTAGGGACTGAATTGCATGTAAAAGTTGGGAAACATTTGGAAAACCTAATACATTAAAATACATATTTAATTTTTATTGGTAATTGGAAATAAATATTTCCCTACATTACTTGCAATCCAAATACTATAGTACGGTTCTAGTACTTGAATACTTGTTTACATAATGATAAACCAACCACCGAATTGCTGGGACTAAAAAAAGCTCCTATGAGTTTGCGACAGTGAGCAGCAACCTGCTTAACTGCTGGTAGCCCTTATGATTGATAGCAGTTAGTAGCCATTAGGGGAAAACAGACACCTCACCTACACCGTAGCTTGAACTTTTGAACTGTCTTCCCTTTTCAGCCTTGTGGCAGCTGAAGCTGGTCCCAAACCAGTTTTTGCTGCCCAGATAGCAGAAGTGCAGAGTTTGTTAACCACCAATGAAATGGTAACACGACCGAAGCCTGTGTGTAGGTGTGTATAAAAGATCTCTGGTTTTTGTATGGAGTAGAGTCTTTGTACCAAGGTGCAAAACTCTCCTTTCTTCTGCAGAATAAAGCAACTTTACCTTATCCCTGTCTGGCTGTTATTGGCTCTCAGCTAGGCGGACCCGACATTTCGGTAACAAGTTGGTTATTCCATAATTATGCAGCACAGAATTTCTGTCACCTTTCCTTTGATGCATCTGGCTCTAGCCTATCTTAGGCCTGGTTGACACTAGAAAATTAGGTCGGCATAACTATGTCTCTCAGGGGTGTTAAGCCAATCTAAATTCTCATGTGACGGCACTCAGATGGAAGAATTCTTCCATCAACCTAACTACTGCCTCTCGGGAGGTGGATTAACTACACCAGTGGGAAAAACCCTCCTGTTGGTGCAGGTAATTTCTACACTGAAGAGTTACAACTATGCTGCTGTAGAGTTTTAAGTATAGACAAACCCTTAGAGACAGGATATAGAACTAGGTGGACTACTGGTTGAAACTGGATAAGCAATTCTCGTGCTCTTGAAACCTCACAATGAAACTGGATAGTCTATTTTTATTGTCCAAGGCAAGCATCCCAACAGACATCCAGTCCTTAGACTGACATTTACAAAGAAACAGCAACAACCGATGTAGTGAGATGGGTGATAGATGATCAGTGTTATTTTAAATAGAGTAATAGTGAATCATATCTAAATCAACTTGTCCTTGAAGAGACAACAAACAAGTTATATTTTCCATAGATGCTTTCAATGCTATGGTATCAGGCCTTTCTTGGTTTGATGAAGTGATCAGTGGAAGAAAGCACCACTTCCCATTTCCACAGCCTACATTAATTTAATTAGGGAGCGACCTGGCATCGCTATAATTACTAAGGTGCTTCTTCTAAAAGTCAAGTTAATTTCCTTAAATTTCTTTTCAGTGCCCAAGTACATATAATAATATATCTGAGGCCACTGATGCACTAATACTTTTTTTTTTAGAAGAGACTTTTTCTATCATCAAAGTTAATTGGCAGAACAAAGCAAAGCCCTACACTCAACTTGATGGCATTTCTCTGTTTGGGTGTAGTGCAATAATTTTTAAACTCTACTTCTGATCAATTCCAAAAATTTTAAGGAATACTCTAGACATCAGTGGACAGAACCCTATTGATCTGGTGAAAACTGGAACACTGGAAGGGAAAAATAAATGGAGGACATACAGAGCCCCTGGCATCTGGTTACAGATCCAGCAACTTCAACCAGGTCAATTGTCTATAAACCAAAGAACCAGCTGACATCTGCCATCAGCACCTTCCAGCACAAAACTCTCCAACTCTCCCCCTCCATTCAGGCTTGTCCATTGTCTCAATAGAGTTTAAAATGTTGACAATCTGAATGACTTGGAGGGGGAGAGAAATAGGGGGCATACAGAACCACTGGCATGTGGAGGGAGAATGGGGACACAGAACCTCTGGCATGTGGCAGAGGATGAAATGGGAGGAGACATGGAATCCATGTCAAAATATGCTGTTTTTATGAAGTTTTCATTGAAAAATTGAGAGTGAGAGAGAAATCTCTCACAGTCAAGGGAGACCCAGGTTCAGCTCCCTATTGTGCCTGATGTAGAGTACAGGTTTTCATCCCAGATCACTTTGAATTAGGAATAACAGGTCAGTGCCCTAAAACATCTGGAAAGACAGTGAGACACCCCTCTCTAAAGGTTTTGGGTTTGTTCTAATGTGAAATGAAAACAAATTTCAAAACCCCCAAGTTGCTGCAAAACAAAATTGCCATCCTCCAGCCAGCTCTACTCTTGGGTCTATCTTCAAGGAAGGCAATCAAGAATTCTGTTGTCCTGAGTACAGGGTGGTGAGATACCTGACTAGAATGAGCAGGTGTAACCTATGAAGCTTAGTGTATGAATCTCTACTGCATGAGTTAAAAGCCACATGGCTCTTAACCAGTATTGTAGAAGACTTGTCAATCCTAGATGGTCTAGGTACCACTAGAGTGGGACAGAGCCCCATACCAAGCAGGCATGTATCACACTGGCTCTTGTCTGAGCTACTTGTAATAGATAGAAGACAAGCACTCTGTAAGCTCAAAAGCTTGTCTCTCTCACCAGCAGAAGTTGGTCCAATGAAAGATATTAGTTCACCCACCTTGTCTCTGAAATATGTACAGACAGCAACAGCAGGAGTCAGAGGAACTACTGCCAATTGACAGCTTTGTATGTCCCTCCCTCATAAGCTCCTCCCAAGGCAGACTCTGCTGCCTTCATTTCCCTATGCCCCTTCCCTAGAGGGACCGGCATCCGGCAGGCTGAGCCAGGGCCTGAATCTACCTGAATCCAAATGCTACCCATAATACCAAGCCCTGCATTCACTGGATGATCATAGCATGTGTAGTTAAGGATAGAGGCTATACACACATACAGTCTACTACAGTATATCTTTGCACACTAGCTCCTATAAAAGAATGTCCACCTGGAAAAACAGTTTGCAAATTGCAAATGGAGACATTTGTCCTCCCAGGAAACTTTACAAGGAAATCAAGAGTGACTCATTAATGGGAGCGATGTTTATGACACAAGGAGCCAAGAAAACATAAACATATGGACAGGAAAAGCACAGAAGGTGGATCATCCACTCTGAATAGTTTTACTTACAACTACCTAAACAAGGGGTAAGAAACTGAAAACAGACAGTTAAGGAATAAGCCTGGATAAACAAATGAAATGCAGCAGACTAATATTATAAAGCCCACCACACGTTAAAGGTTAGCTAAGTTACATAGCTAAGGTTATGGTGCACAAATATTGTTCAGCTTGTAGCCAGTAAGGCCTATTGGCACAGATAAGAGACTCCAATGACAGGACAGAAGACAGGATGCATGAAACAGTGAAATTCCTCAGGAACCACTGCAGCTGAGCTTGTGAAGTCAGCTCTAAACCGTTACTAGATCATGTTTTCGTTTCTTTGTTCTCAGCTGGAGTACTTCTGAGAAGAGCAGGTTCAACTGTCCTGATAAGTGTCTCTCCTCTGTTGGTCTCTGATCTGGTATTTTCTCCCTAAGTAGTATACAGGATCTAAAGCCTCTGTGGGTATGTCTACACTGCTGATGGCAGCAAACAGCCCAGCGTGGATAGACAGCTCAGGCTCGCAAGGCCACTCAACCCCCTGGCTCTGAGCTCATGCGGCTAGCCTGCATCTCTGCCACAGCAGCAACATCCACATTGTTACTTTTAATATGCTAGCTTGAGCACCACTAGTAGGAGTCTTGTCTACTCGGGCTGGGAGGCTCACTCTGAGCTTCAATGTATACACATCCTCTGTAGCTGCTGACGCATGGTAAGATACTAGCTCTGGCTGAGGCCTTTATTCCTCACAGGTTTCCCTTAATGACTCTCCCAAGCTTCAGTGTTACACTCTCCCAGCCTTTTTTCCTCCTTTCCCATTTGGGACACACTTGTTAAAGCTGTAATTTCAGAAAACTGCAGATTTTATGCAAATTATAAAATATACTGGCTTGCATATTGAATGGCTATGCATTACCTAATTTACATATCTTCCCAACTATCAAATCCTTCCCTTCCTCACTCCTGATCCCTGTCCAAATTCCACTGTAGGCTCAGAGATTAGACAGGTGATATCTCAGCAGTGCTCTACCCAAGCTCTGCCCCACATCTCAGAATTTCCTGCCTCAAAACAAAAATATTTACATGATTAAGGAATCTAAGCTGTTGCTTTCTTGTCTCCAAAGTCCTAGGAAATTCAAACTGCCCCATAACTGCCTCAGAACAAAGCTTCAAATAATATATAAAAATCAACATTTCCCCCTACTCCTCTCCTTCTGGTTCCCTGCTTCAAGTTTCTTCCAAGTTCCTTTGAATTCTTGAATACATATTGTGCTGTACAATGCTTGGTACTCTGAAAACTCAGGTTCTAGGTATCTCAAAGTGGGCACCCAAAATTAGTGAACACTTTTGACCTTAATTGTTCTGTGCTTCAGATTCCCCAGGTGCAAAATGGGGATATCATCACCCCTTCACCTCACGGGCTTTTGTGAAAATAAATTAATTAAAGTCTGTCAAGTACTTAGATACTATAGTGGTGAGCTCTATAGAAAAGCCCATGAGGAAAAAAAAAGATCATTGGAGCAGGGTTGAAAAGCATGCAGTAAATTAAACGTGGGGCTGCCCATTAAACAGTAAGGAAAAAACAAAATATTGAATAGCTGCTCATTAAGTGAATATCTATTCTATGCTCTAAATGAAGCTTGATGTCCTTTGGGAAAAATAGTATGTGATCATGTAATTAAAGACTGTATCATAATACATAGTCCAAAGAGTGGCTGATTCCATAATGTTCTTTAACTTTATGTGTGTGTGTAATTAATATCTATGTTGATGTGAGAGTTATTACATCAAGTATATCAAGGACAGCTCACTTATATTGATCACTGAGGTGCTGTGATGGTCAAACAGCAATGTAAAATGCATTAACTTAATGTCACACAAATTAACATATTTAGTTGAAAGTCTTGAACTATTTCCTAAAAACTATGCCTGCACATAGTCTGAATTTAATGCATAGAAGTGTATGTCTGTTTCAATGTCATCTTATATTGTGTTAAACCCTCTCTGCTTGTCTTAGCATTATATGTCTACAATTAGCTTTTGAAAGTTGTATTGAAATCTTCTGAAAAAAGGAGAGAGAGAGAGAGAGAGAGAGACAGAGGATGAACAAAGAAACCCAACAGTGGTTCTCTGGCTTGAGGGAAATCAACAGAATATAATCTGAAGGGAAATGCTGACACTGTTTCTGAGGATCATCATGTTTGCTGAAAAGAGAGACCAAATGGAAGAGTGTGATTTATACCTGGATAAAAGATTCTCTAGATTTCCTGACCATAAATGAAAGATTCCAACTGCTTGACAAGGAAAATATATATTCTCTGAGTAACTATACTCTATTCAGTTTGAAATAATGAACAATTCCTACCCACTTGGGTTTAATTCAGTGAAAAATATCTTGGAATGTGTTTGCAGAATCTCTGAAATTGAATTTGGGGGAAACTCTGCCTTGATATGCAAGCTAGTGACAGTGTAAAACTGAGTATATTCCACCCCCCTTTTTTTTTTAACTTTCAGGTCTATTGTTACAATGTTGAAATATGGTAATTTAATGATCTGTGTACATTTATTTCAATATGGAGGTTAGCAGGGCCATAGCAACAAAGAACGTGGCCCCCTCCGAACATATGTCCAGGGCCCCTTACAATGCAGAAACTGGAATGCGGTATTTATTTTATACAATATACAGGGTTCATATTATGTATACATAGGCCTACAGTGTACATGTATTCCGTATTTACGCAAAGCGCTTCTTTCGAGCCTTGTTCTCC
>NC_133769.1:263838125-263868213 GCF_003597395.2 Chelonoidis abingdonii
CATTATGATGTATCATAATGACTTCACGGTTTTGTCAGTAAAACCGACATGGATTGTGCAATAGCGTCAATAAATGTCACTTACCTAGTTATACCTTACATTTTTTTTGCCACTTTTAGGGGCCCCCTTCCTTGCGAGGCCCCTTCCGGTCAGAGGGTACAGAGGGCGCTCGCTACGCCTCTGGAGGTTAGCATGGAGTTAAACCAAATAGAATGAAACTACACTTTACAGTGAAGTAGGATGATAAATCTGTATTCATACCAAAAGTAAACATGAACAGGTAGTACAACAATCTGTACTATCAGAAGTCAGTGAAAGCGATATATTCCCTGTTGTGGCCTAAAAGAAATGTTGAATTTGATGGGTCTAAGCAGCAGTTCAATTTATGCAATTAAGCTAATTAATGAAAATTAATCAAAAAGATATTTAGGTGCAAATATACAGGAATCAATATTTAACACAGTGAAATGTGTATAGTGAATACACAAAGGGGTGGAGGGAAGTGTTTAAAGGACTGCTATTTCATTGGTAAACTTTTGAAAAAGATACACGTAGTACAAAATCAGGAATTCCCTAAAAAAGAGGAGCTAGACAAGTTACAAAATCATACAAAGTTTTCAAGCTTTCTTCTTATAAACCATGCTTGCAAGTGCACTTTGTAATGGTGTTCTCAGTAAAGTATGGAGAACTTCTATTTAACAACTGTATTATTCTAATTTAACTTCACAGAAGTGTTGCCAACTTTCACAGCTTTATTATGAGTTTCTGATATTTGGTGAGCCTCAGCTTCCGGAGTTTCATGACTATGTGTGAATCTCAGCTTGCATTTTCAAAAATAAGCATCTTTCCAGCCATAGTGGTTGCAGGGAAAAGCTTGAAAATATGAACCCTAGAGGCTCAGAAGCAAGAGGTCAAATAAAGAAAAAGACCAATAAAAAAGAAACCCATATTTATTTAATTTTCATTTATTTATTTCTTAATTCTCATGATTTTTTAGGGCCTAACTCATCATTTTTGAATGTTTGGGACTGACAATACTGCAGTAACTGGAGCCTGTTGTTATTTGCAACATCCTGATCTGTCCAAGGCGGTGGATGACTTTTATTCCTATATTCCTATGTAAAAGTGACAGCAGCTTCACACATACTGTATATACACCCACTGACAGACTGACGTACCCATGTGGTTACTTTTCTCTCTTGTTTTTTAACATTTGGACAAGCACCGTTTTAATCCATTTTATGTAGTATGTTTAGCAGTGACTATAATATATTTTACACTATTTTTCCATAAGAACATCAGACGTTCTTCAGGTATGTATGGACTTATCAGTGTCTGATACTTCTTCTCTGGAAGTTATATGCAACACACGTTTGGTGTTGCTAACAGTGATACTAGCTAAAGCTATTAACTCTTGCTTTATCAAGTGTGCATATACTATTTTATCATTTGCTTTACTTCTAAGCAAGGTGAAAAAAAGTTCTTTGTGCCATAGATTCTAAGCCACATGTAACAGGTGGGCACATTAGACTTGTTGGCATGCATTACACAATACCTCACTGTTCCTGTATCCTGACTGAAACTTGGCGAACAAAAATAGCATCTACTGACAGCTTTCACTGTAAACCGTTTGAGGGTGGTTTCATGAAACATTGCCAACAATCTGGCTTGTTAGGATTTTGGTGCCACTGTATGGAAATGCCATAGTATACAGTAACTCTTTATTGTGCATTCACCTTTTGGAGTTTAATAGTATTTAAATTTTGTTTTGTTCTACACATTCATAGAACCCTCTAATATACATAGAAAAGGCAATAGCAACAGAAGGTCTTATTCAGACTCTGATGACATTTCTTTTGCAGTAACAGGAAGCTCATGCAATATAGAGAATCTGAGATTATAGATCACCTATGGAGAGTTTTATACCTTTAATGCAACTGGGTTAATACTTCGCCTCCATGTTTTTCATATGGTTTAGTTCTGATGTTATAGTGATAAGATACTAGCTTCAAAGTCTTTTTTTTGTAATCTAGCAGCATTCATCCATTTTCAGCTCAAGATTTTTAATGAGGTTCACAGTCTTTTTAATCTTTAATCACTGTAAACATCTTCACATACAGCAGCTCATGCAATTTGCTCATTTTAAATTTTAAACCAGATGATGCTTTCTTTTCTTTCCTTTTAAGTATGGTTAACTAGCACAGTCTCTATTTTGTTAAGGCTGTAACAGAGATTGCTTTTTCACTCCCATCTGGCATGTTATCTGATATGCCTAAACATAAGACTTTGTTTAAAAAAAGAGTTATGGTTGAAAACATACTTGAGTAGAGACCAGTTATTACCCTGAAACAATATAATGCTTCCTTTACAAAAATACTATCTTCAAAAAAAGTCTGGAAAGGAACTAAAACCATCCAATTTTTTCTACTTTTTAACCCTTCATCATTCATTATCACATCAACCTACCTACACAATCTGTACATTTGTTCTCCTTAAATTTTGCAAAAATACATGCCAGAGTCAAAATAAATTACAGAATTTTTCACCCTACTGACTCATCTTTTTGTTTGTTTGATGTTTTGTTTTGTTTGTTTTTTTAGCAAGGGTCAAAAGTTTAAAGAGGGTTGGCTTGTAGGGTTCAGGGCAGGAGTCCTATGCTCCAATAGGTCATATGAGTCTCACAAAATCAAGTATCAGAGGAGTAGCTTTGTTAGTCTGGATGTGTAAAAAGCAACAAAGAGTCCTGTGGCACCTTATAGACTAACGGATGTATTGGAGCATGAGCTTTCGTGGGTGGTGCATCCGATGAAGTGGGTATTCACCCACGAAAGCTTATGCTCCAATACATCTGTTAGTTATAAGGTGCCACAGGACTCTTTGAGACAAAATCAAGGCTCCTGATCCTAATGACAAGTCTATAGGAGATATGAGAGCAGTGTGGAGAGTTATACTTGGTTGAGATGAGGGTTAGTGAAAGGTGAAGTAGAATAGAGGGGATGAGGAGAATCTTCAATGCACATGGAAAACTTTAATCCCTTTTATATCTACAGACTTGTAAGTTTTTAAGGTTGTTAATGTGGATCTGACTTTGTCTTTCGTTGACCCACTTTATGTTTCCCCCCACTTCCAAACCTTCTCTAATCCTCTGCAGCCACATGACATTAAAAAACTAGGCAATTAGGCAACAGCATGGCAGAAAAGGGATAGATAATAAGACAGAAAATATCATATTGCCTCTATATGAATCCATGGTATGCCCATATCTTGCATACTGCATGCAGATGAGGTTGCCCCATCTCCCAAAAATATATATATTGGAATTGGAAAAGCTACCGAAAAGGACAACAAAAATTATTAGGGATATGGAACAGTTTCCGTATGAGGAGAGATTAATAAGACTGGGACTTTTCAGCTTGGAAAAGAGATGACTAAAGGGGGATATGACAGAGGTCTATAAAATCATGAGTGGTGTGGAGAAGGTAAATAAAAGAAACTGTTATTTACTTCTCATAACACAAGAACTAGGGGTCATCAAATGAAATTAATAGGCAGCAGGTTTTAAACAAACAAAATCAAATATTTCTTCACATAATGCACAGTCAACCTGTGAAACTTTTTGCCAGAGGATGTTGTGAAGGTCAAGATTGTAACAGGGTTTAAAAAAGGACTAGATAAAATCATGAAGGATAAGTCCATCAAATGCTATTAGCAGTAGTTTGGAGCCAGGGCTGGCTCCAGGCCCCAGCACGCCAAGCGTGCTTGGGGCGGAAAAATGGCTAGAGCCGGCCCTGCTTGGAGCTAGTGGTTCTCTTAATCACTTTGCCTGGCATCTTCAAAGATAGAAGATGGGATAGGAGCTAGGTGGCACACCACAAACGGGACAGGATTAATAGGCCAGGAGGCAGCAGAGGGATGAAGGGGTGGAGATCATTTCACTTTTCTGAAGAAGGCAACAATACATAGGGGCTGGTTTACTGCCAGTCTGTCTTGAACCATCCTACAGCATTCAGTTCACAGAGACCACTGTGGAGAAAACTGCAGGATTCCCATACAGAGTTCTAGTCCTGAATTATTCAATTCTATGTTGTGAGGGAAAAAAATATTTAGGTCTTTGTGGACAGCATAATGAAGATATAAAAAAGATTAGAGCACAGTGGTCCAAAATATGAATTGAGCCATAGAAAATTATTCAGGATATATTCAAATGTTATATCAATTGATAGTGTTTCCTAATTTTGAACATGCAATTAAATTTAGGTCACTGGATCTAACAAAACAAAAACAGAATAGGTTTGGAAAAGATTATATAGAGATAGAAAAAAGTAATGAATGAGAGAATAGAGCCCTCCAAGTTACCCTAATCCATAATGCAGGGTGAAAACGAAATAAAAAATCTACATATTTAAAAATACTAAATATTTTTAAATAAAATGTTCAGTTAACTTGTGAAACTCATTGCTGCAGCACATTATGGAGTTAAACAGCTAGTAGGATTCAAAGAAATATTAAATTGTTTTATGAAAAAGAATAGCATTTGTAAGCACAACAGCAAGGACAGAATTTGACAGGCTGTCAATCAATGTGACATTATGATTGGATGAGGTCATGGTAAGGTACTGTAAAATTAGATGTTTTGTGAAGGTTTAAGGTTTTATTCTGAAGCATCCATCGTTGCCATTATCACAGACAGGATACGGAACGAGAAGGCCCATCTGTCCATTCTGATATGTTCTCAGAAAGCACAATGGAAAGAAGCCTTTAAGAAGAATTTCCAAGATAACAGGTCTATGTTAGTCTAATACAGGTAAAATTCAGATTGAGTTATGCAAATATTTTTCAAAAGATGAGAGAATCATAAACACAGAACATTGAGGACTTCTGTATGCACACTCAAGGATTAACTATGCATGTTATGACTACACTACCATATTTCAAAGTTTTTGTTTTTCTCATGTCTAAATTGAACTGACTCATCCATTTAGATTCTAGGCCGCTATAAAATTAGTTTATCACCCCCTGGAATGATATTGGTATTCTCATTGTAAACACAAATGGTAATAAACAGGTATCAAGCCAGAACCAAATGTGTTTGTGTACGGATCATAAAAGAGCAGTATGCTGCTCACACACAGAGATTTATCACTCACATGAGTTTTCTAAGTGAGACTTTTAAACAAAACCAACCGCTAACATGTATTACAGATCCCATTCCAAGAGGGTAGAGTTGTAAAGATTACATTATAACATTTATTCAGCTCATTCCAGCAAATGCTATTAATACATTTTATTGCTAATCATACACTAATTTCCCCTCAAAATAATTTGTAGTTGAGGCATATTAATCATGGAAGGTATTTTATGTGGGGTTGTCCTTAAACTGATATATTTCTCAAAATGTCATCAATACTCATAAAGCATCACATTACACAGAAGAAAAAACACATTTATAATAAAGCACTCAGTACAGATCACTAAATATCAGATGCATATAAATTCATACTGAGAGTAAAAGCTTTTTCAAAATATCATTATAAGAATGATTTAAAAAAAAAAACAACCACCACCTCTGATTGCTTATCCATTGGGTGAAATATTTACCTCCACATCTAACGAGACTTTCTTAACAAAGCAATTTAAAGATGATTTGCTTGTAACCTCTTAGGAACAGAACCCACACTGGGTCATTCTTATCTGTTAAGTCAAAATGGTAAGTTATCCATGGTGTTAATAAGATAATATATTCAAAGTTGTATTGTTCATTAACTATGCATGGGAAAAGTGAATGTGCTTTATTTGTTAATGGCAGTGAGTGTCAGTGCAGAATTCCTCATTTGTTGCTGTTCACAAATATCTGGGGACAGGGACCATTTTCTGTCATAGGTTCGTACAGTACTGAGTATAATGGGGTGAGACTCCTGGGTACTACCACAATAAATAATAATAATTCCTTTGGAGTTATAT
Source organism: Chelonoidis abingdonii (assembly GCF_003597395.2). NCBI lineage: Eukaryota > Metazoa > Chordata > Testudines > Testudinidae > Chelonoidis > Chelonoidis abingdonii. Next base: position 263,844,087 of record NC_133769.1, read on the forward strand.
GTCAGAGGATTGGGGGCCTTGCAAAAAGCTAGTGCTGCAAATTGTGTGTTCTTAAAGTCAGATAATTTATTCCCCAGTTTACAAAATTCTGGAAAACCATTATGTTTGCATTTCTTTTCTTTCCAATGCCTATAAATTAAATTTCTCTGAGATGTATTTGAGCACATGTTTAGAACTAAACACTCTGCACTGTACACAGCCCAAACAAACGGGCCGTGAGCTGCAGTGGCCTATACAGGATAGAATTCTCCACCCCAGGCTGTGGGGAGGAAGTGGAGTTGGTCTCTGAATGAAGCCCACCTCCTTCCTCAGGCTTCAGAGCCCAAGCTCCAGACAGAACCTGAATGTCTACACAGCTGTTTCTAGCACTGTAGAGTGAGCCCTGCAAGCCAAAGTCTATAGACCCAGTCTCCAAGATTTGTCGCTATGGGTTTTAGAAGGTAGTGTAGATGTACCCAGGGATGCAGTAGCCATCATAGCTGCTGTGCAATGCTCTCAATACCCTGTGCAATGCTGCTGTATATGCCACCACATAGATCCAAAGGACATGCCCACTCATCTACAGGGAGCCTCTGCAGAGCACTGCTTTGTAATAAACATGTGGGTTTCCCACAACTAGCTCCTTCCCCCTGTAGCAGATTTCCACCATTTCCAGTAAGGTGATGACTTTCGGTGATCTGCACTTGGACTGCAGAGTTTGTTCTTCAGAAAGTGTTCTCATTGTTTTTTCTGCACAATATCCATTAATCTCCCGCCCCCGCCCCCCCAAGCAAATTAAGGAATCAGAAAACAGAAAACAATATAAAATGAGACAAATCAACAGTGACAAATGAGACTAATCACAATTATCACACAAAATCCTCATTCATGCCCCATTTACAAACAAATACTTGTTCAGGTGAAAAATGGCTTATTCTGAGAGAGGAAATTTGGCTATGAATTTACCCTTTCAAAAATATTCAAATATAGTGCAACCCTATGCACATAAATCCCAATGATCTTTGAACCTAAGTATCGGAAAAAACTATCCAACTACTAATACATATGGTCACAGAGTTACAAGTATAATATATCTCAGAAGTAAAGGTTAATATTTTAAATTGAAGCATTAATTAGTCTCAAGTTCACAGTTTTACCTGACTACTAATTTGCTTCTTGCCGCAAAGGATATTATTTGTTTGAACAAAGAGGGAAAAGGAGATGTTAGAAGCCATTTACATTGTGAAAATGAGAACATAAACAGTAAGGGGACATGCACTGTAAGTTAATAAGCAACAAAACTTTAATCAATGTGTAATTCTGTATAATAAATCTTCTCTCTGAATGTTTCTGGAAACTTGAAGATAGATTATATAGCAAGTGGGGGCATTAACGTAGGTGTACAATCTGTCAGATCAACTCTTTTATATATTTGTGATAAGTAATTGAATTGCATTTACAAAAATAATCCAGTCTTTGTAATTTTTTGGAACTGGTTAGGTGCTTAAAACGCAATCTGAAAATCTAGTCCAAAATGTGAAGAATACTGTAACAGAAAGTATCAGAGGGGTAGCCGTGGGGTATTCACCCACGATAGCTCACGCTCCAAAACGTCTGTTAGTCTATAAGGTGCCACAGGATTCTCTGCTGCTGTAACAGAAAGGGCTTTTTTAAATGAAATAAGCATCATAGTCTTTCCTAGCCTAGCAATTAGAAGAATGTTTTTTTTAAATAAATTGAACCCATTGTAAACAGTCTTATGTCCTAAAGAGTCAACTGTCTACCTTTCATATTTCATATTTCATCACTCATAAGCTTAGCAGTGTAAGTATATATAAATAATTGACATATCCATATCACTGAAACAGAAAAAAAGAGTATTCTGCTTCTATCAAAGACCGGATAGAGGTTGAACTATACTTGATGCACTGAATTATCTCCACTGACTTTTAGTAATACAATACTCATAACTTCTTTTCTTAGCTTTTATATAGTGCTTTATATTTTCAGTTTCTTGTACATATATTTCTTTATCAATCCTCGCAGTATTACCATACCACATGCACATAGCATTATTTACATTTTACAGGTGGGGTAGCCGAGGAAACAAGTTTCAAAAACATCCAAGAATTTCAAGTGCCCAAACTGAGAGACACTTAGGTGTCCAAAGGTTGAGATTCTAATTCTAATTGACACTTTTGAAAATTTGGTCTAAATGTCTTTGCTGATAGTCACACAATGAGTCAGTGTCAGAACCAGGATTAGAATTAAGAAGTTTCTGATTCCCAGTAGGCCACATGGATTTTTATTTATAGTTATTGAATAAACTTTATAAAAATAACAATTAGAAATGTGAACATGTCTAACCCCTGAATTATGTATGTAAGAGCATGGTTCTCTCTAACCCAAAGTGTAGGATGTGGGCATTAGAAATGGGATAAAATATAGAAAAGAAATGTGGTTTTCTAGCTATATTTCAAACCATATTCTGTCTGGCTATATCTCTGCACCTTCCCGCTTCGCCCCCGCCCCCACACCCCAGACACAGCTACTGCCAAGATTGCTCCCAGCAGAAGCAGAATAATCCGAACAGGGGTAGGTGTATAGCAGTGGACCAGGAGGATTTACACTATAAGACACAAGACACTTCCCATGAGTCCTAAATCCAGACCAGAACACCCCTCCGCATTTCAAAAAATAGAGGGCTCACTGAATGACAATTTTGGAAGCTTTGAGGAAGCCAGGTTTGGAATGCATCAATTGTGTTGCTGGTCCTCCCGTGGATCCTCCTTTGCTATGTAGCTTTGTCTTGACTAAACTCTAGTCCAAGGGTCAGCAACCTTTCAGAAGTGCTGTGCCGAGTTTTCATTTATTCACTCTAATTTAAGGTTTCATGTGCCAGTAATACATTTTAATGTTGTTAGAACGTCTCTCTCTATAAGTCTATAACACTGCTCTACAGCCAAAATGCTTCTGAAATAAAATGTAGTCAAACTTTACTAATTCTGGGTCACTGAGAACGAAATGATGCTTAAAATTGTTGATTGGCTCTGTCTAGCTGTTGGACTCCAGACTACAGCAGTGGAATCTCCTGGCAGGCGATGTTAGGTTTCCATGTTCCGTGACCGTCAAAGAGATCTTGTCCCATTCTTCTTCATGGAAGGTGATCTTGTAGCCTGCAACACAACGACGGTTGTGATGGCAGCCCTCAACATTGTTCACGATCCAGATGAGTGGAGACTGTTCATTGATTCATGAAAGACGATTCTTAAACCTGTTTTGTTGCATAATGGCAATGTTTTGCCATCAATTCCAGTTGGTCATGCAGTCCATATGAAGGAAACCTATGACAACATGAACAACTTTTGAGGTGCATAAACTATGACCACATTCAGTGCCAGCTTTGTGGTGATTTGAAGGTGTGTGCTCTCTTGCTTGGTCGCAGACTTGTTTCACAAAGTACTGCTGTTTTCTCTGCGAATGGGATAGTCATGAAAAGATTCCCACTACATCAAGAAAGATGGCCACTCCGACAGTCATTGGAGCCTGGGAGGAAATGTGTCAGCATCCACTCTGTGAGTCAAGGAGGATTTTGTTACCACCTTCACCATCAAGCTGGGTTCTGATGAAGAACTTTCTCAAGGCCATTGACAAAACACAAGCAGCTTTCAAGTACCTCCGTGGAAATTTCCAAGGGTTAAGTGAAGCTACGATAAGGAAGGTATCTTTGTTGGTCCCAGATTCGTGAACTTCTTCGAGATGAGCATTTGACCATGCACTGCATGGCAAGGAAAAACGGCATGGAAAGCCTCCAGTTAGTGGCAATAATTTTCTCGGAAACAACAAGGCAGACAACTACAGGTGTTGTGTGGAAAACCTCCTCAAGGCATACAAAAGCTTGGTTGCAACATGTCACTAAGATACATTTTGGCACTCTCCTCTAGATTTTTTCCACGAACTGCGGAGGCAGTGAGCGACGAGCACGGCGAGCGATTTCACCAGGACATTGCAACAATGGAGAAAGCATCAGGGCAAATGGAGCCTATCAATGCTTGCAGACTATGCTGGACAGTGACAGAGATGCTCCATTTAAATGAATACAAGAGACAAGCCAAGAAGCACGCAGTAGACACTGAATAGGACTAAACTATGTAATAATAGTTTTTTGTCTTTTGTTTCATAATAAATTTTCTTTATGTAACCCTTTTGCTGATTTTTTAAAGTGTTACATAACAGGACAGGTGAAATTTATCATGTAAAGCAACCGTAAACACAAGAAAAGACATAGGTTTTACAATTTATGATTAGAAAACTCTACTATCACACAATATACATAGACATAAAATGTAAAACCTTAAATATCTTAGAAACAGTAGCCAATCAGTTGTTTTAATTGTCATATTTGAATTCAGCACATCAAATACATAATAAATAGCACATTTTATCTGTGAAGCAGATGACTTCTCAAAAATTGTAGACCAGTGTAATATATAACTAAACTATTGCTGTATGTAAAGTAAATAAGGTTTTTAAAATGTTTAAGAAGCTTCATTTAAAATTAAATTAAAATACAGAGCTCCCCCCACCCGGATTGGTGGCCAGGACCCAGGCACTGACTGCCACTGAAAATCAGCTCGTGTGCCGCCTTTGGCACGCGTGCCATAGGTTGCCTATCCCTGCTCTAGTCCATGGCATCAAAGTATAATGTTTGCAACCAAATATAAAGCACAAATGTTTGTTTAGGCTTCCCCCCAAAAAAAATTCAATATAAATATAATTTTTGCTGATATTTTTTTTACTGAGGACAGCAAGTTGTCTTTAAATGGCCTATATCAGGTTAATAGTTTTATGATATTTATTTTGAAGTGATGCCTGAATTATTATATGTTTTTGTTATTTTATACTCTATTTACCTAACCAAAACTATGTTCTTCTTTAATACATTAAGATATTCCCATTTAAAAATGCTTACTACTGAAAAAGGAGGCTACAACATACACTGAAAAGACATGCAGGAAAAAAAATCAAACTTTACCTGTCCATATTTTGCAGCCAAATGCAGAGGGGTCCAGTACTGATTATCCACGACATTGGCATCAGCACCATGATCCAGGATCAGAGATGCCACATCTTTGTACCCATTTGCACAGGCTATGTGCAGCTGTGAATAATACAAAAGGAGCATATTATTTTAAAGACTTTCACAAGACATATGTGAATAGCAGGTATTTTAACTTGCCCAAAAGTTTAACTCGTGGGGAGGAAGAAATACTCTTCTTTCAAAACAGGGCAAATTATGAAAATGAGAATGCAAAACCAGTGTTTGAGAACAATATTCCAAACATTGCAGAAAACCAGTTTGATCAGGTTTTCAGTGGTTAGAAATTAAAGCAGGAAATATCAGAACAAAGGACAATTTCAGCCAATCAGCATCAACTGTTGCATTAATGATCTAGTCTGACCTAGACTCTGCTCTTATAATTTATCATTTTCATCGTTCCTTTTCTGTTCACTTCATGTTTCCTACCTTTGCCGTCAAACCTAGGCACCTGCACAGGTTCTATGCGTCCAGGCAAATTCATACCTTCCAACAGAGCTTAGTTCATGGCCTAATTTACTTTTGTCCCAGTTTTAAAATCTCAGTTGGGAGATGATAGTACTTTACTGCTCCCAATTTAATTTATTAACACGCAATGACACTAAGCTCATTGGCTTTGCAGAGGTTATGCTGGGGAAATCATAGTCACAGAACAAAGCCTCTATGATTTTATTCCACTGTATTTTTTTTTCTTTTTCTGGTCTCACCTCCCTGCATGTTTCAATGTTTAAAAGATTAGAACTGGGACTCTTGAGTAGCCAGCTCCATGATATATTAAAGAATAAAAATTATAACTGAGCTGAGCGATTGAGATGCTAGTGAAACCACTGTCATCTTGAGCAGCAAAGAGAGTATGGGATGAGGTGTTAAAGAATGGGGCAGAAGGGGAAAGATGAAGCTCAGAAAACAGCCTTACTCACTAAAGGTTAATTTTGGAAACCAGAAGTTAAACTGTACAATTTTTTGTTTCAATGCCTGGCTCCTGCATGTGTTCTGTACATTATTTTCATTACAGATGGAGAACAGCAATTAAAACAAATATGATATAAAATCAGACAAGTATATACGGACACACAAAAGCTAACCAACATGAAAGAGGCTTAGGATAATAAAAATACTAGAAATTAAATGGATGAATAGACAAAAGTGCAATAGAAGATACTGTATCACGGATAATCTGCCATTAGGGATTCCTCCTGGAAACTCAGTTTTTATGCATGGAGAATAAGAACATATATTACCATGAGCGATATACTTCAAATATCCCAAATGATTCAGGTTAGGAAATCGTCCAGATTACCAATCAGTGGTATTTGTTCTCAAGCTGATATTTTCTATGGATCCAAGCATCCACCTCTGATTCCATAAGTAAATGTCAGAGAAACCGGGGGGTTTTATCCTGGAGATGCGGGAGAGGAGTAGTACAAAATAACTGTCCTTTCCACAGCCACAAGGAATCACTTTTGCCAGACCTCCATGGAACCAGGATTCCAAAAGATTCTGTGTGAACTGGACTAAGGAGAGATGGGGAAAAACCACTGTATGTGGCCTTGTCCTCTACTGAGGCAATAGAAATTCAACTGATATCTTTTCCTGAGTTATTTCTGCCTGAAGCAACATTAAATGTGGCAGGTAGGGAAGAGGGCTGCACTCAGGATTGGAATGGCTGCCTACTGGAAAAAGGCTCCTACAGTTACCCTGTGCTAGGGATGAGTGGGCCCAGGGTAGATTCACAGAGGGGCCAACCCTTAGCAGGGCTGGGACTGGACGCTCTCTTTCCCACTTATTTCTTCTTCAGCTATGTCTATAATTTATATAGATAGTTTCCATTGAGACCATCATAGATATAGAGCTATATCAGAGCTCTTCTGTGGAAAGGTCTTCCATCAAAAAACACAGTTTTGTCAAAACGGAGGGCTTTTTGGTGGGAAAATGCCAATTTCAATGAAAAGTTTTGATTTCCCCAGGGAAAATGTGAAAACAAAAATTAAATTTTGTTTTGACATAAAATGTGGTTTTGACCTTTTGCTTAAAACAAAACAAAACAAAACTAAACTGTATGTCAAAATGTCAATTAGGAATGAAAATTGTCACTTTGAATTGGCTTAAAACTTCACTAGGGAAAACCAACACTTTTTGACTGAAACATTTTAAACAAAGATTTTTCATTTTGCCAATCCACATGCTTTTTCTCTACGTACATGCACACACATATTTATATTCATACATATGTATATATAGGTGGCTTGAGTTACTCCTTGGGAGCCCTACCAATGCAGGCTGCCAGAGATGTGACAAATCAGGAAGTAAAATATTTGGATAATGAATGTGCAGAACTACACATTATTTCCTAATGTACTGCGGTTTGCCTGGCACTCATAGTGCCTTTTTCCAGACTTGCAGTTTTCACATTGCTGCTGAGAAGTGTGGACTGAATATTTAAAAGAAAGTTATATCACTCCTGGGATGCTGTTATACTAGGCTGCTCTGATAAATTGGCTATGGTTTAGATACAGACTGTCATCCTAATGATAGGTTTATCTCCTTGGTACACCTAACTGTTATGGAAGAGGGAATTTATTTGTGCCCAGCTTCTAAGTATGACTGACTTTACAACTCCAGGCACGGAAACCGTTCAGTGAACATAAAATGTATTCAGTTCCTTATAAACAGAAAAAAATGAGAGTGTGGGAAACAACAGCATTACAAAAAAAAAAGACTTGCTGCAATCTTATTAATTCACATCTTGTAAAAGCTTTTTAGTTTTCCCTTGCATTTCAAACCATTTACGTCTCAGCCATGAAATACAGAGACTCTGGATCATATCACCATGAAACAGGCTTCCTTTTGCAAGCCAGAAATGGGATCTTTGCAATTGTCTCTGTATAGATAGGTTTATCAGGTACAGCAAGAAGCCCATTGCCAGAATCTTTTGACACAGACTGGCTGACTCCATATTAATGAACGGGGAGGAAATCAGTCTAACACAGTCTGTTGCTGAAACGTGCCTTTTAGATATTTTATCTCCCAGATCACAAAACAAAGGCTTTGCATAACATAAATCCCCAACAAAAGAAAAAATAGTCCACTCTATATCTATTTGCTGTCAGACAACAAATGCAGTTCAGAAATCAAAGTCCAAATAAACAACATTCAAACACAAATATCCCTGTGATGGGGCAGCTGGGTGCACTGGGATGTAAAAGGTTAAAGCCACCTGGGGAGGCTGTGTGGGAGGCAGCCAATAAGGAAAAGGCTTGTAGTGCCAGCTAATTAGGGAAAGGTTTGTTGGAGGAGCCAATCAGGGCCAGGCTGGCCCCTATAAGAAAGGGCTGCTGAGCAAAGCAAAAGCAGTCACTCCCTGGAGTCTGTGGGAGGAGGACTGGCTGCTTAGAGGGCTGGAGCACTGTATACAGAGCAGTGCTGGGCAGGGTCAACAGAACAGAAGAAAGCTCCAGGCTGATGGCTGCCAAACTGAGGCCCTGATACAAAAGCAGAAGAGAAGTTCTGAGGAAGTGGCCTGGTAAGGAGATGGTAGAGTTGGAGGAGGGGCCGCACATGGCGACCAGCTACAGGGTCCTTGGGTTAGGGCCTGGAGTAGCCGGTGGGCCTGGACTTCTCCCTGCCACCACCCTTAGCCCCAGTGGCCATTGAGGGAAGTGGCCAATGCATGGATTGCAGTCTGCCACTGAGATGAGTGGCTAGAACTACAACTCTAGATTGCCACTGAGGCAGGGCTGGCTTTAGCAAGTGCGGGGCCCAATTCAAACAGTTTTGATGGGGCCCTGGCAGGGATGACTAAAAAAAAAAAAAACACATAAAAAAAATATGTGGGGCTTGTACTTGCCGGGCAGTGCTTCTAGTTTTCAGCGGCAGGTCCTTCACTCGCTCTGGGTCTTCAGCGGCACTGAAGGACCTGCAGCTGAAGTGCTGCTGAAGACCCGGAGCAAGTGAAGGACCTGCCGCCAAAGTGCCGCCGAAGACCCGGAGCAGCATCAGGTGAGTAAAAATTTAAAAGGAGCCTCTAGCCAGGGAAGGGATTCTCGACCACTTCCCCGCCCCCCCTCCCCCCCGCCGCCAGGCGGCCCTGCCACTGAGCGCAGGGCCCAATTTGGGGGAATTGGTGGAACTGGCCTAAAGCCGGCCCTGCACTGAGGCAAGTGGTTAGACTGAGGATTGTTGATCCCCCGGAAAGGGGGAAAGAACTGAGTGGTGCACAGTCAGAGGGCTGTGTCCATAAGAGAATAACGTGGGCTGGGGAGCGATGGAGAGATGCAGAGACAGGAGTGATGACAGGTGAGACAACACCTGACAAGAGTGCACTGACAACCCTGAGCTAATTCCCAGGACAGCCAATAGGAAGTGCCGCGGTGGTGAGTCAAACACCGTCACAACCCCGTTTTGCCATGTTTCAAGAGCCAGTCAGATTCCAGTTTGTGCAATAAACTAAAAGATGGATTCTCTAAACATTCTCTTCTTATAGTACATATTCTTCATAATAAAATGGAGGTTATTCACTGTAACTGGAGGTACTTCAAGATGTGTGGTATCTATCTGTATTCTACACATGGGTATGCATCCATGCCATGCGCCCAAACCCAGAAGTTCTTCAAAGTAGTGTCTGTTGACCCACATGTGCGCAGTAGCTTCTCTTGTGTTCCTGACAGGGGGTATAATAGGTAGTGTGGGTCAACACCTCTCCATTTCCCCTTCTTACTGCAATCCTACAGGATCCGGAACAAAGGGGAAGAAGGGTGGGTAGTGGAATACAGATGGGGACCACACATCTTCAAAAACCTCCAGTTCCAGTATGTAACTTCCATTTCTAATTTGAGTGCTGGTCCCCATGCGTATTCCACAAGTGAGTGATTAGCTGGCAGTGTTCAGAGTGTGGGAGGGTGCGAGGAAGCTGGTAGCAGAGATGCTTATAGTACAGCCACTCCTTTAGCCTGCAGCTTGAGTGAGAGAGTAATGTAATGTGAAGGTGTGGACAGAACTCCAAGTTGCCACTCTGCAGATGTCCTGTAGCGGAACATCCTATAAGGATGCCATGGAGGCCACTTGTGCTCACGTGGAGTGAGCTGTAATAGCCCCAGAAGGGGAAAGGTGACCAGGGGGAACTCCCCACCCTGTAAGGGAGGTGTCTATCAAAAGAGTGGCCTTCAGTATGGGAGGATTGAAAGGAGTTCCTATCATGACCTTGTGTGGGTTGGATCACCATATAAGGAAGATGAGAACTCCAGTAGGAACAGTGACACTGGAGTCGATGTGATCTCTGCTTGGTTGGTAGATCGAGCGGAGCCAAGCTTGCAGACATCTCAAGTGGAGTCTGACTAATGGTGTCCTGTAGCTGCATGTAGCCATGTGGCCTGGTAGAGAAAGACACTTGTGTATCATAGTTTGTGTTCTGCATGTAATATGTGACATCAAGTTGCTCATTGCATAAAACTTGTCTGTGGGGAAAAATGCTCTCATGGACACTAAGTCCAGTATCACCCCTATAAAATTTATTGTCTTTCAGGAGTACAAAACAGACTTTTCTTTGTTTATGCAACCTCTTAAGGTGGTAAGAAGGTGCCAAAGAAACTTTATTTCTAACATGACTTCCTGACAAGAACAGTCTACAAGGAGACAATTGTCCAGCTATAGGAACACCATATATCCCCTGTGTCATATTTGAGCAGCTACCAGGGTAAACACTTTAATTAATATCTTGGATGCTATAGCCAGTCCAAAGGGAAGAACAGAAAACTGGCAGTGCTCTTGACCAACCATGAAGTGGAGGAATTTCCTGTGATATGGGTGAATATCTATATGAAAATATGTGCTCATCATGTCGAGAGCTGTGAGCCACATTCCTTCCTGCAGGAAGACCGTTATAGATGCTAGCATAATCATCCTAAATTTCAGCTTTCAAATACAGATGTTGAGTTGCCACAGGTCCAGGATAGGTCTCCACCCTCTGTCTTTTTGGGGGATTAGGAAGTATGGGGAATAGAATGCTCTCCTTTGGTATTCAGGCAGGATGTATTCTAGCACTCTTTAGTGAAAGAGGAATTCCTCCTCTTGTTGAAGAATTAGTTGATGAGAGTGGTTTCCAGAGGGTGATCAGAGAGGTGGCTTGTGAGGAGGATAGGAAAGAAACTCTACCGAGTATCACTGATGCATAATCTGCAGAATCCAACTGTCCATGGTGATCTTGTTGAAGTGTGGGCAAAGAGAGTAAGATGGCCTCCAAAGATGACAGGGGAAGGAGTAGGTAGCATCTGTGGTGGTGCCTCTGCCTCAACCTTTATCTCAAAATTGGCCCTGGGCCTGCAGCTGTGAGTAGTCAGAATATGTGGCAGTCCAAGGAACTGGGAAAGGGGACTTCTTAGTCCTTTGCTATTTACGTGGAGGCTTGGATGGATGCTGGTAACATGGAGCATGTGAAGGGGCTGCCTGTGACCTAAAGAACTGTCTCTGGTGTCTCCTCCTGGGGGCTGGAATGGAAATCCCTATGGATCACAGTATGGCTCATGAGTCCTTTAGAGAGCAAAGAGACTCATCTGTCTTCTTGTTAAGGAGATTGGACACATTGAAAGGAAGGTCTTGAATGATGTTTTGAACTTCTCTAGGAAAGCATGACAATTGGAGTCAGGAGTCCCTTCATATGATGAATCCTGTGGCCAGACTTCTAGATGCCGTATCTGTGGAGTCCTAATGAGCTACCTTCACCACCAATCCTCCCTTGTCTATAAAGACTGGAATTGGGCTAAGCCTTTCATGGGGAGTTTATCTTTGAAGTCTGCAAGGCTGCTGTAGGTATTAAAATTGTATTTAGCTAGTAGAGATTGGTAACTATGTATGCAAAATTGCAGACATGAGGAAGAGAATACCTTCCTCCCAAGAAAGCCTAGTCTCTTTTGGTCCTTTTCTGTAGGGGTGGATTTCTGGTAGTGCAACCAACTTCTTTTCGTGGCTGCATATTACTAGACAGTTAGGGCCAGGGTGGGGGAAAAACGGAATTCAGCTCATTTAGGAGGAACAAAATAATGCTGCTTTGGTGTAGGGACACATGATGCTAGTGTGTGCCAAACTGTTCTGGCCAGTTCCAAGATAGCCTCGTTAATTGGAAGGGCTATTTTGGTCAGTCCTTGTGGCTGTAAAATGTCCAAGAGTTGGGGGTTCTGAACCTCTTCCAGCGGGATCTGTAAATCATCAGCGACAGGCTAACTGCATTATCTAGAGAAGACAGAGAAGCCCCCATTGGAACTGGCAGTACCAGCTCTGGCTCTTCTTCTTCTTTGTACACCATTAGAACCAGATGATGAGAGGTGGGAGGAGAGGAATGGTTCCCGAGAGGGATCCATGCACGTGCCCTGGAAGGGCCCTTGGGGTCAAGGACTCCAGTAGGGCCAGAAAAAGAGAATCTGTACCACCTCTCTATGGAGGGTTCTTATCCAGAGGGATGATAAGCATAGCCTCTTGACTGTCTATCAGGACTCCTGGGCCTTCTTGGAGATACTATCTCCTCAGTTCCTTCACTTAGGATGGTTCAGTCAGTAGCAGTGGTACCATCAGTACCAGAGTGTTCTACCCTGTGAGAAAAGCTGCTCCTGGGACATTAAAAATGGTTCCTCCAGAGGGGTAAAGATATCTCTCAAAAGTGAAGGGCCCAAAAGGAGTGGGGACAGCAGATAGGGGAGAAATATATCCTCTGGTGTTACAAAAGTCTCAGTGCTGCCCAGAGTCTGAGGAGTTCCCGTGGGAGCACCAGAAGGATTCAGCTCATTCATCACAGTCGGTTGTACTTTAGCTAAATGAGGTGTTACGGATCGGTGCTTCCTAACCTGCACTGGAAGATGGGATCAGCAAGAGCCTATTGTTACACTTTGGTCCCGCTGACACTGTCTTATACCTTGCCCTTGAGCCTGAAGGTCTTTGGTGCCTGTTCCATTGGAGCCATACATGACATCTCGACCGACATGGACCAGCTTGGGGAGGAAATGCATTTTTTTATGGACAGTCCTTTGCGGGGATCTGTCCTTGCATCCATGAGAGTGCCCTCTTCTCTCATGGGGAGCCCTGTGCAAGGAGTCTTTAGGCTTCGGTGGCAGAGACTCCACTCCAAGGTTCGTGCTTGGAGGGGTGTTGCTAGTCGGCTGAGTCCAGTGTATGGGGCTTTAGCTCAGCCAGAAGTTATGGGTCAACCAGAAGCTAATCACTGGGTGAAATTCTAGGGCCTGTGTTATGCAGAAGGTCATATAATCATGGCTTGAAAATCTGTGCACTACCATGTTTTTCTGACTGTGATTTTTTAAAGTTCCTATCACTCAAATGTCCAAGGGCTCATATAGATGCATATCTACAGTGTACATGAAGTTTTCAAAACTATGACTGAGTAAGAAACATGTAGTTATGAAATAGATGTAATAATAACCTACTTTAAAATGCCAAATATCTATCGTACAAACCAGTAACTAGATCCTACTTTATGTAGAGTGTAGGCACACTGATTTCCATGGGGCTCTGCACAGACACACAAGTGGGGCCATCGTTCCTCATCCTGCAACTCTCTTTATAGGCAGACCCTTCTACCTGCACAGAGCCCCACTGAAGCCCAAAGCCTTAGACCCCAACTTGCAAATATTTATGCATTTCTTTGGGACTACCCATGTAAGAAAAGTGAAGCAAATGCACGTTCACAGGATTCGGATCTGAATCAACAGCTTACCAGTGTAACCCCTTTATCATTCTTCTGATTCACATTCCCTCCAGCCAATATAAGTTGTTTAACATCTGCAAGCATTGTCATAGGTCTCTGAATCTTCATCTGGCGCAGTGAGTTCAGATCCACACCTGTGCAGAAGAAAATAAAACATTTAAAGAAAAAAGGCTAAAATCTTCCATTTTACTCAGACCTTCACCTACAAATGCTTGTTTTGTTTTGGTCTTTTGATTGGTAGGCACTGAATGAACAGGATGAAGGGCAGGTCTAAATGTTCACTTACAAATGCCTGAGTTGTACAATGTCAGAAGATTATTCTTCAAGTGCATGGGCCTGAGTCTTCACATCAATGTAAATCAGGAATAATGCCACTAACGACCATGAAGTTGGTAAGGTGTAAAATTAGTGCAAATGAGAGGAGAATTAGGCCTGATTTCTGCCCTGAAGAGCTTTCAGTAGGAAAAGGGCAAAACTAGGGTGGTGAAAGAAGTGTGTGACAAGACCCTGTCATTTTGGCGCATCCGGCTCAAAAGTGAGGGGAAAAGAACAGTGGGTTTAGACCTCTAAGAGATCCTTTAGAATATCATACAGGATCAGTTGCTAGCTGAACCAATAAAAATTGGTCCCCCAGTGGCTTGAAGGGTCAGGAGTGGGCAAAAGCCAATCAGGCCCAGCATGCAAGGTAAAAATGGCTGTCTGCTGCCTTCCTCCAGGGGGCAGTTCTGGGGAAGCTGGGAGAAGGGAGGAAGGATCTTCATCTTAACCCTGTCTCATCAGGACCTAACACTGACTACCCCTTTTGACAGAGTCAGCAAAATACTGTTTTGTTCATATTGCAGAACTTCATGCCCAGATGGCCATCCCAAGTTGGGTATCAGTTTGCCTGATGTAAAATGAAAGGGAACTAGCTTTATGAGACACTCCACTGGTTCAGGTGAATCCATGACAAGGTACAACAAAACTGTTCAGTGATGAAGTTGGCAATTAGTTACATTTTGATAATACAATATTCAATCAAGATACCAGGTCTGATTCTCCACAGCTCTGCACCCTGTATGGTCATTTATAAAATAAAATATGAAATGAGCATAAAATGTTACTCTTCTGACAAGGTAACATTTTAACCCAATTTGAAAGGGTGTAAATGGCTATACTACATGCAAGGCTGGCGTGAATCAGGCCCATTATTTCTTCCTACCATCCTGATCCACAGGCTGTCTCATGTTCTAAGTTTTATTTGCATGCAGATATTCAAATAGTTCCAAATCAGGTGTGGAGTGCTAGGAGTGTTAATATTAAAAGCCACATTCACTAATTCATACGTTTATACATTTTTCTCTCCTCACAGCCACTGCAGGACAGTACTGGTAAAAAGAAATACAAAACTCAACTGAAGAAAATTAGACTGCTGTACTGGGAAAATAAATTTCATATGTGGGCAAATCCTGTCATCCTACATCAATATAACTCCCAGTAAAAAATGAAGACATTAGCTTCTGTTTTGTTTTCAATGTTTATGAAATGTACAAAAATAAATTGCCTATCCTTCTTTCCTTACTCACTTAAATAGCCCCATTGAACTCAGCTGGGCCTCAAACTTGCCCTCATGGATAGTTGCTTATGGATGAGGGCCCTGGACTACTCATGAAAGTCAAAGATTTGACACAAAGGTATGAGCAATTGTAACTGTGGGACTCGGCACATGTACTATTATTTTATTAGCATTTGGAAATACTGCTCCAAGTAAGAATCTTTAACCATATTCTTTTCATATCTCCATTTTAAAGAGGTTTATGCTGCTGCTATTTTAATTCACATGGGCCTCAAGCTTGATATGAAGGACATCAGCACAACTGCCATGTTTTCCTGTACAAAATTTGATATTATTTGATAAGATATAATTATCTTCATAATCAGAGTTATTGATAGTTAATAAATGGTTTATGCATGCACTCCTTTTAATTCTAAAAGTGAAGCATGAATTTTCACGTGTAGAATGTAACAGTGTTGTTTGTGGTACTGTATTTTGGCTGTTGCAGCATCTCACTGACTGAAAAGAATGGGATAAATCGGTTAAGTGATGTCTGACATACAGTTTAACACCTAGAGACAAATCATACCAATCTTATTGCAAGTAGTCCCATGGCAGTCAATGAGACTATTTTTGCATAAGTAAGGTCAGAGGAATTTGGTTCCTTAATGGTGATATTGTGCCAATGAAGAGCAATATGTGCTTACGTCCTATTGACTGACAGTTGTAGACAAGAATGCACTTTTAATTTCATACAGTAGTCAATACAGAATCTATGATCAGAGGGGTAGCCGTGTTAGTCTGGATCTGTAAAAGCAGCAGAGAATCCTGTGGCACCTGTGTCTGACGAAGTGGGTATTCACCCACGAAAGCTCACACTCCAAAACGTCTGTTAGTCTATAAGGTGCCACAGGACTCTCTGCTGCTTTTACAGAATCTATGCATTCTTTCTGTCAAAACAGGGGGGTTTCCTCTATGTACAGATTTGCATTTCACAATCACAGATTAAAAGACCTCAATACAATGTGCAGGTACACTCATATCCTATGTACTGTCAATTCCACTTCCTCTTCCCTCTTGCTCTCACCTTTCTCCATCTTGTCTTTTAACAATAGTGACAGATTGTTGTTCATCACCCAAACCACCTTCTTATCCCAATGACTTGACTCTTTAATAAGCACTGAGGCTTAAATAGCCAAACTTTTGTGGGGCCTAAATAAAGTCCAGACCACCAGTCATGTCACCTCATGGCATTCACTTCGAATGTTTTTCCCTGTAGTTCAACACCCATGTAGATACGCAGACTGAAAGACGTTAGAGATGAGGGGTGAAACATGAGTGACAGTGACAATGCTTTTTTATTGCAACTGATCTGTAGTGCAGAGTAATTGTGAAAATTTTTCACATCTAATAGGATTGAAATATTTACTACTGAAATTTGAATTTGTCATTTGTTTCCTCTTCTGTTACACCTGCAAACAATTATGATAAAAAGTCTATTTCAGAAGGTTGTAATGGTTATGTGCCTCTCAAGCCCCAATAAAAGTAGTAATACCAATATAACAAATGTAGCAATAGATAAACAAATACATATATATATCTGCCACTCCACTACCATCAATGCTTCTGGCCCCCAGACAAAAATATTAAGACAGTAATGTTTAGTCACTATAATGCCTCAATGTCTTGCCTTATATAATGTTCAGTAAGCACTAAAGTTAGGGTTGGTGAAAAGTCAGGTTTTTTGTTTTTACAAGTACTCAGGTTAGCTAAGTCTCCTCAGCCTTTGGAAAAACCTAGTTCACACTTGGCATACTGGGAGACTCACCACATGCATTAACATGCTCACTCCCCATACTAATAATGTAATACCTTATCCTTATACCTCATAGGGCATGCTTTGAATAATCTTGTATGTTTCAAAAGGGTCCTTGGAAGCATCTTGTGGCTGCAATTTTAACAGTACTCTGGCAGAGGGAGGAAGCAGGAAAATACACTCACCAACTATACATATTCTAAAAGAGACTCTGTGACAGACTGTATGTACTTCTATGCTCATCCCTTTTATAAAACAATGATAAATTTTGTAATATGTATGCCTTCTGAGGTATCATTTGAAAACTCATAATCTGCTGAACATTGTTGTCCTAGTAAATTATGTGTGGCAATATTGTATGAAAAGTTATAGAATTCCACTGCATAACTTTGTAACCTGTGGACAATTTTAATTCTGGAATTTTCTAACTTTGGAGTGCTTGATTTTTTGCAATCTTAAGATTCTTTTAATATAGTTTTCTGTTTGTATTATATTTTATACACACATCTGCTATTTTTTATTATATGCTAAGTGCCAGCTAGCTCCGTCTGCCCCTGAAGTCATAATTTATTTGCATCAGAATCCAACGAGGCAAGTCTTGAGGGGAGACTTGTAGGAGGGGAAGAGGTACATAGTTGTTTCTGTAAGAAACTGGAGAGGTGCAAAGATGGGTTGATGTAGTCAGAGTAACGGGCAAGGAAGATTATTTTAATTTCCCCACATGCTTAGAATAGGATATGTGTGGCTGAGCTCTGCATTGTGGTTTGGCTTACAATACCCCTTATTATTTGCTCTTCACAAATGGATTTTTGTTCACATAAATATTTGAGGAACGGCTGTTCTTAATTTAAATACTGGACCTTACATATATACAAAGGAATCCACATGTGCAGTGTATCTTGTATTCATTATTCACTAATCAATAAACATTATCTTGTCTGAGAAATTTTTCATCTAATCAAAGAGCAGAAACAATACCATGTGACTTAGGTAGTCAATCAAACCCCATAAAGAATAATCAAAGTGAAGAGTTTGAGAACAACCCCCGGGTTGAAAACTTTTCCGCCAAAATGTTTGTGGATAACAAGTACATGATGAGCAACATGGATCAGTTTGTAAATGATCCACACAGAAAAAATAGTCTAAATTAGAGACTCTACTTACAGCTGATAGTTCAATGAGCTGTAGTGCTAACATAGTGATGTTTTATTCACTTCTAATGTGTCTCATGGGAGTATTGTTAGGATTCATTTTTTTAATAAAAAGCTCTTCAAGAGCCTTGCATGAAAGATGCTAGAGCAGTATTATTATCAGCCTCTGAATTGCTCAACTCCAACAATTTCTTTTCAGGAAAGATAATATACTGTTTACTTGAGATAATATACTGTTTACTTTTTCTCCTTATTTGAATTGCAGGAAGAGGGCTTTCCAATGAGACACATTTTCAGTATTAGAACATATTGGCCAGTACGAATTCTTTGTTTGAAAACAATGATTTTGAATAAAACAAGATTTAGTAATCAATACGTTTGTCTGAAAAGTGTTAATAATTGGGGCTTTTGTGTGGTGGTATCTTTCCCATAGAAGTCTTCCAGGGTTTTCAGAGCAGACATTTCCAGGTTTCATGAATGATTTTAGAGGTTTTATTTTTTGACCTTTTTCATTGTGTTCCATTGTCACCTTTCAGATGAGAGCATTTTCTAAACCTCATGGTTCACCTGTCGTTTCTCCTTTGCCTTCTTCACTTCTCAACTTACATTTCCCTGTTCATATTACTTATTCTGCTTTGTTCACTGCTAGTTTTAAAGAAGCCTTAATGCTTATTCATGGCTTCACTTTTTCTGTCTGATGTCACACTGTGTCAATTCAAACTTCTATACTAACCATCAGCTTCTTTCTTTAGGATTCTACCTGCTGTTTCAAATCAGAAAAAAAAAACCCAACAGTTCTATCCTCTCTGTTCCAAGAAGAATGCAGCTGTAAACTAATTACCACTCTAGTATGCTTGCATAAATTTTGACAGATTATACTCTACTTTTTGCAAAAACTGGACCTTATTTAGAGTTGGTGTCAGCGGAGTTAAATTACTTAAATGAAGTAACACTCACATCAGAATTTAGCTCTTTACTTTTTACATTGCGACCTTTAAAGGCCTTTATTTCCAGAGTTCAGGCAGGACTTTAAACACTACCACCGTAACATTCAAAGTACAAGACATATGTATTATAATATAAGACTTGTTAGGTACATTAAATATCTAATATTAGCCAAGGGCCAATATACTCAAAACAATTTCTTTTAGCTAATTAATTGAATAGGAAGTTCTGTTAAAAGTAGGAAAAACTTACATAATGAGACTAAAACATTTATCTTGCACATGTACTGTGTGGAAAGGTATAAAGCAACAGTAGTCTAGAGGTAGCTAAAACAATTACGTAAATAACAATGCTTTTTTCCTTTTTTGTTATAGCAGCTTGAGTGTATATACATTCTCATGCAGAAAGATACAAGTTTGTTTTCAGATATACAAGACAGTTCAAATTTGTGTTGCCAGTTTTAACAAACTAGTGCTTTGTTTTCTAAGATTATATGATGATGATGCATTTTGGATGCACAATTCTCCTAAAGACTCAACCTCAAGACACAGAAATATAAAAAGAATTCTCCTATTTTCAGCAACAAATTACACAGCAAATGTGTCTGTCTGTCATGTGTCAAAGATGGAACCATCAAGTTGCATAATAATTTGCTACTCAGTTCCAGTTTCACCCATTTATAGCTGAGTCATCTCATTGACAAGGCAACTAAATACCATGAAATGAAGTAAGAAATGCAACACTTCCCAAGTACTAATATTTAATTCCATTTGACAGAAAGTATAAGGGGGGAGGGATAGCTTAGTGGTTTGAGCATTGGCCTGCTAAACCCAGGGTGGGGAATTCAACCCTTGAGGGGGCCATTTAGGGATCTGGGGCAAAAATCTGTCAGGGACAGTACTTGGTCCTGCTGTGAAGGCAGGGGACTAAACTCAGTAAGCTTTCAAAGTCCCTTCCACTTCTATGAGATAAGTACATCTCCATATAATAATACAAAAAAAACACATAAAGGTCATACCCATATCAGAAATTTACTGTCACAAATTTTACTGGAAAACCTTGTGCCTAAGTAAACAGAAGGAACCTTTATGTGAAATGTAAATAATAATAACATCCCTTTGAAATTTATTTTATCTGTCAACTTTAAACCAGATATTTTTAATGCGCCACTGAAACACAAAAGCTTTGCTTTAAAATCAAACATAGACTTCATTCTAAATGAAGATTTTGCTCAAGAAAGGGGACATATTGGCATTCCCAGAGGCTGAAGTCCTCTCTTTATAAAACAAAATGAGCCATACAGTCACAGTGAAAGCTTTCACACACTTCCTAACCAAGACACCTGTCATGAATATAAAGGTAAGGGTGACTACCTTTCTGTATACAGTGCTATGGGGTCCCTCCTGGCCAGAGGCACAAAATCCTCTTACCTGTAAAGGGTTAAGAAGCTCAGGTAACCTACCTGACACTTGACCAAAAGCACCAATAAGGGGACAAGATACTTTCAAATCTGGGGGGCTGCAGGGGGAAGGCTTTTTGGTCAGTCTGTTCTGTGTGCTTGCCAGAGACAGATCAAGGAAGCAAGCAATTCAACTCCTATAGAGTTAGTACATATTTAGCAAGGAAATGCATTAGTTTACTTTTATTTTGGCTTGTGTTTTCCTTTGTGTCAGAGGGAGGTTTATGCCTGGTTTTGTAACTTTAAGGTTTTGCCTAGAGGGGAGATTCTCTGTGTTCTTGAGTCTTTTGTTATTCTGTAAAGTACTTACCATCCTGATTTTATAGAGGTAATTCTTTTACCTTTTCTTTAATTAAAATTCTTCTTTTAAGAACCTGATTGATTTTTCATTGTTTTAAGATACAAAGGTTTGGGTCTGTCCTCACCTGTACCAATTGGTGAGGATATTATTCTCAAGCCTCTCCAGGAAAGGCAGTGTAGGAGTTTGGGGGGATATTTGGGGAAGGAAGGGCTCCAAGTGGCCCTCCCTAAATGTTTGCTTAAATCACTTGGTGGTGGCTGCGTTACTTAATCTAAGGTATAAGGGGGAAATTGTGCCTTGGGAAGTTTTTAACCTAAGCTGGTAAAAAATAAGCTTAGGGGGTCTTCATGCATGTCCCCATATCTGTACCCTAAAGTTCAAAGTGGAGAGGGAACCCTGACAACACCTAAAACCTGCTCTGGAGTGAAAGGGTAGTACTGTGTATGTCAGGAGTTTTCCTGTGTGTGTGGCTGCCCAGGACCCCATACTTTCAGATCTGTTCTGTCAGTATTGCAGTGCAGAACACGTTGAGCACCTCACAGACTTAGTCTGTCATTCACCCTGTGCCTCAATCCCAAAAGATCAACTTGGCAACCAACCCGCACCACCCTGGCAGTGACCAGTGCTTCAAGCCATTTGTGACAGGGTACAACAGCACTCCCAAGCCTAGACCCTAAAGAGTTAATGCTTCAGCCAATTAAACCTGAACTGCTAGAAGGAGCAGGGAAGTATAAATGGCTGCCTAGGAGACAGCAAGGGTGAAACATCTGAGTGTGAGCTGGAGCCCTGCTCACAGGTCTGTATGTGAAAACTGCTGGTTGTAGTTGTTGTTTGGGTATTTCTTACTGTTTAGACTCTTCATAAGTTCTCATAAAGGTGTTCCTGAGAAGGAGGGCATACATCTAACTGAAGGTTGCCTACCTGTTGTATTTCATGGGCTGGGAAATCAGTGCAGCATCCCACCCCACCTAAACCCTCATGAAGCCCTCACTGATGAATGACATGCTCAATCCCCCTCATAGGTGACAAAGCCATCCTAAAGTCTCCCTAGCTACTAAACCTTCCTTAACACTCAAATCTGCTATGCTGCTTGCAGGAGTCTGCCTCAGGGCCACACACCTAGAGCCCTGTAAATCTCAGGGATGTCCCTGTATGCACCACATTCTCAGTGCCACTGATACACATTACCAAGACAAAACTAAAAGTAAAAGATCTCTAATGAGAAAACAAGCAGAGAAATCAAGTTATTTCAGTATGTGCAAAGAACTACTGCAGCTGATACAGATGAAACAGAGGGGAACTGATGTGCGCTATGCACAGATTGTGAATGAAAAGAGAAGCAGATGGAAGGGATCAGCAGAGATGACTGTTAACAAGGCAACAACATTATATAAACAGGATGAAAATTTAAAGATGTGTTAGACTGCATTCATTCTTACCATAATTGCTATATAATTTAATGACTACTAGTGATTGATGACATTGTGCCTGGATTTTCCGTCACCACTCATGATCCTCTCCGTCTCCCTTCTTATTTTTCTCCCATTCCTCCTTTGTCAATTTCCTAAAGAGCCACAATTTTCCTCCCAGTATTGTGAGAGGAGATAGATGTTTAAGATGCACTGTACAAAATATATAATGAGGCAGAACAAATATAGCACTGTTGATATATTACAAGGGCAAGTTTCACCTGGATGGGCAACAGACATGCCAAACCTGTGGAAAAAATGCAGAAATTGGGCTTGTTTTTGGCTTAATTGGCTTGTGAGTTCCTTGTTGGCTAGTTTTTGGCTTGTAACTTGTTGCTTGTTTGGCTTGTTGTAGTTTGTTGCCATTTTTTTTCTTTTTTTTTTATCAGCTCCCGGTAAGCAGGGACAAGTGGGCAGGGGCAAGCAGAGGCAAGGGGGGGAGAGAGTCAGGGGTACACAGCAGGCCCACCACAGTCCCAGATTGCACACCAGGGGGATCTAGTCACATAGAGTGTTGGGATACTTCGGGGTTGGCTTCTTTTGACCTTGTTTTGAAATGCGATAAGCTTGATTTTTGGCTATTGTGAAGGTCGGGTGCTTATTTACCACATGAAAGTTGGCAACTGTGGGGGGCATGCCAGGAATGAACAAGAACACAAGGAGCTCATTCCACTGAATTTCTTTGTGGGGACAAGGCACAGTGGCAGTTTCCAATCTTGTCTGAACACAAGCACTTCACTGAGTGAAGGCCTCTAGAGTACTAGCTTGCCCAAATAGCTGGACAGAGTGGGAAGATCATGGCCCTGTCTGTGACTATACTCTAACCAATGACGGTTGCCAGACTTAGAAGAGAGCAGATACTGAACTTTCTCAAGGAGGGCACAAAGTCCACATTCTCCCTATGCTCTAGGAGGCACTGTGCCCACTTAAAGCACGATGCTTCCCAAAGCTCCCACTGGGCACTGGAGTACAACTTCTCCTCTCAATTCAGGGCTGTGCCTTAAATGAGGCCTAAAGTAAAGTGGAAGCACCTCTCCCCAAACATAAAGAACAATTAGGGTACCTAGAGGATGCCCTTAGGCAAGTAGAGACTTTTGCTTTCTTCAAGCAGTGATTAATTTCATTAGGCATTACAATGCCACTAAAGTAAACTATAATTAAGCTGAATTTCACTGTGACTTGTATACAGGAAAACGGAATATGTGCATGAAATGCAGAACATTTCAAATAAATGCCAGCACTGTAATTTGTGTCTGAAAATCCACAAAAATGGGCCATATCCCCCAGAATGTATGCCTACATTTTCAAAACAGTTACTAGAGGTTTAGCCATTTAATTCCAACTTGTTTTAATAACAGCTGCATTGTTATATAGCTGTGCATTAGTGGATAATATCCTGAAAAGTCCCTTGTTCAAGGCCAGATCAGTTATGAAAATTGGATTTGGAATGTGAAAAAATGTACAAAGCAACTAAACCTGCTCAGCTTATTAAAGAGATGGATAGATACCATCTTATTCATAGTTTCATAGATTCATAGACTCTAGGACTGGAAGGGACCTCGAAAGGTCATCGAGTCCAGTCCCCTGCCCTCATGGCAGGACCAAAAACTGTCTAGACCATCCCTGATAGACATTTATCTAACCTACTCTTAAATATCTCCAGAGATG
>NC_133769.1:263868710-263873308 GCF_003597395.2 Chelonoidis abingdonii
ACTGATTGTTCCTTCCTAAGTGGAGCACTTTGCATTTGTCTTTATTGAACTTCATCCTATTTACCTCAGACCATTTCTCCAATTTGTCCAGACCATTTTGAATTTTGACCCTGTCCTCCAAAGCAGTTGCAATCCCTCCCAGTTGGGTATCATCCGCAAACTTAATAAGCGTTTGATGTCCTTGGAATCGATGAGTATAGATGGACAGAGCTGAACAAACTACACTTTAGAGAAACAAATAATATCATCATCTTCTCCAGGAATGTGGATGATAGACATGAAGATGGTGAATGTAGCAATGCTGTTGAACGAAGCACAACAGGCACTGACTGAATGAAAATCAGTCAATGAATTATTAGATCTTGCTTTCACACTAGATTCTTCAAACTAACAATTACAGAATGCTATGTACCAACCAACAAAAAGCTAGATGATGAAAATGATGCTTTTTACGATCTGTAATATGATGTGTTAAGCAAAACATAATATCATAGTGAATGTGGGTGATTGTTATGCAAAAGTTGAAAGTAACTATGATAGTTTAGATAATTATGTGCAAGTGCGGCAAAAGGGTAAATAATAATAGGTTGGAATAACTTAGTGATAGATGGAACAATATTTCCGAATAAAGAAATTCATAATATGACATGGAACTCCCCCAAATGGTACTACAAAGAACCAGCTAGATCACTTCTGTATTTCAAGAAAGCTTTACAGCTTGTTGGCAGATGTACATGGGTACACAGGAACAGGTGTGGGCAATGACATAATCATGGTATTGCTAAACTAAAGATCAAGTTAAAGAGGAAGAAGAAAGTTGAAAGAAGACCACACATCAACAGTGAACAATTTGAAGACCCAAAGACAAAAAGTGCTTTTCAGCTTGAAATGAAGAGCAGGTCAGTGGTTCTCCTGGCATGAACAAAAGAAAACCAAGACACTGATACTTTGTGGGAAAACATTAGAAAGTGGTATCTAGAAAGTGCAAAGACCATTCAAATAACAACGAAATATAAAAGGGAGAAATGGATTAGTAAAGTAGCAGTGGAAAAGAGATGTGTAAAGCAAAACTTATCAGTGCTAACACATGTGAAGAGAGTAGCAAGTGGTAAGAAGATAGAAGCTTTTGACAAGAGAGGTAAAAAGAAGTGCTGGAAGAGATAAAAGGGCATGCATGTACTGATAGAAAATATCAAGACGCTAAAGATGCTAACCAAAGATTTGACCTTACAACTTGAATCAAACAGTTAAAAGGAAACTTTACCAGTACTGGAGCCCTATTAAAGTGCAAATGGAAGGACTCCTAGTAGAGAAGAACAAAGGAAAAGATGGGCAGAGCACTTTCAGGCTGTTTTAAACAGACCAAGACCAAGCAAACTACTAGGTATACATGATGAAGACCTGCCAATAGAGCTTGATATTGATTTGAGCGTTATTACAATGGAAGAAGTTAGAAAAGCCATCAGTCAACTCAAAAATGGCAAAGCAGCTAAAGAGGATAACATTATTGCAGAGATGCTTAAAACAAGTGATGAAATGGTCTCCAGACTTCACTTGTGTTTTTGGATAGAATTTGTAATGAAGAAAAGTACCCAACCCAGTGAAAGAGCAGCTTTATTGTAAAATTGACACAGAACAGTTACTCACTAACTGCAATAAATTGGGAGAGATCACATTACTCGTGGAGTCTGGGAAATCGTATGCAATATCATCAAGAAACAAACAGAACTTCAAGGAAGGAACAAGCAGTTTTTAAACCAGTGAGGCCATGTGAAGACCAAATTGTTGTTCAGACATATAGAACACAGTGCGGAGTGACAAGCACTTCTTGTGATAAATGTTGTAGATTCCCAGAATGCTTTTGAAGCATACACAGAGTGTGTCTTGGGAAAATTGGGACATACTATGGACTACCAGCAAAAGCTGTTAGAGTTACCAAGCATCTATGTGATAATGACAAATGTGCAATTAGAGAAGGTAACGGCATTAGTCATTGGTTTGTAGTGACCACTGGAGTAAGGCAAGATTGTATTATGTCCCCACTATAATTTGCATTGGTCATTGATGATGTCATGAAGAAAGTAATCATAGAAGAAAACCAAGGAATTTTATGGACAAATGATGAAGCACAATTGGATTACATTGTCCTGGTTAATTCAACACATTGTTTAATGGAAGAAAAGACCGAGCTTTTGGCCCATACAGCAAAACAAGCTGCTCATTGACAAAGGAAAAACAAAATACATGACTTTCAATGTCCCAAAAATTATCATTAGAATGGCCAAAGAAACATTAGAAGTAGTAAATCATTTTACCTGTCTAGGGAGCGAGATGTGCAATGTTAGTGACACAATGCCAAATGTTAGGCAATGAATATCAAAAGCAGCCAACAACTTTCATAACCTTGAAAATATTTGGAAAAGTAGTGTGATTGGTACTGTCATAAAAATACAAACTTTTAACACAGGCACCATGTCTGTCCTCCTTAATACAGCAGAGTCATAGAAATCTACATCAAAAATTGATAAGACAATAAATTCATTCCAAAATAAATGCCTACAGAAGATCTACAGAGTCCATTGGAGAGAGTTTTTTGTAACATCAGAAATTCTAAGCAGAGTAAAACAACCTAACATCAAATATGGTAAGATGAAAGTGATGGAAATCACCTGGAAAGAGAAAAATAGGGCAACCTAGAGAAACATTATGTAGAATAATAGAGAAAGAAGCTCAATCCTTCAATTTTATACTCAGAAGCCAGTTAATAGACTAGCACAAGATCAAAATAACAGGAGAATAAAGAACAAAGATTAGTGGATAATGCACAAACAGGACTCAGAGGAGAAAATGTATTTAAATTATGGTATCTTCAGCAAATCAGGGAATATTAAAAGGTAAAAAGGAAGGTGAATATGCATATAATACGATGGATGTTATTTAGTACTTCAGGCCTTCCCCCATATTAAATCTTGTTGTTAAAATGAACAATGGAGAAGGGAGTTTGTGTCAACAGATTCAGGAGAAACTTCTCTGTCAGATCTCAGATACTTTAGTCTTTTTGCTCAGCTTTTCCCTCCATCTCAGAATTTTTTTTTTCAGAGACTTCTAGAAATACCTTGAATATAAAAAATAAAAACCTCATGAAATGTACCATAGATATTGTAGCTAAAGTATATTTACAAAGTGTGTCTGTGTGTGTGTGTGTAAAGTATGGAAACACTCTTTACAAATTCCTATTCTACCGGTTGGGAAGGAATTTTTCCACAAGTCAGATTGGCGGAGACCTTGGGGAGGGTTTCACCTTCCCTTCTGCAGCATGGGGCACAACTCACTTCCTAGGATCATCTGGGTATATCTCATGTAACCAGTTCCCTGCCATTGCAGGGGCCTCATGTATTGGTGCACCTTATTCTCGCTCTGTGTCACATAAGAGTTGAGTCTCCCGAGGTGTTTGGTGGCCTAAAAAATACAGCTCAGAATAGATAATTTGACTTTAATCTCTGTGACAACGGCAATTAAACACCACTGTTTTAGTATCTCCATTCATGGCCTTCTCTCTCATTATGGGACTGCCATTTTAATTATAGTCCGCAGCAGAGGTCCAATAAGGAGGACTGAATAACTCTGCTTTTCCAATATAAAGTATTTAGAAAACATTTTAATGGATTATGTTCTGATTAAAGATTAGCTATGAACTGGGTAGAATTTCGATACCACAGTGATGAGATCTAAAAATAAAAATACACAAAATATAGCTTACCATAACTTTAAAGATCTCTAATTACCATTGTTTTCTATACCTGCAAAGTTAATTGTTCCAATACTACTTTGAATCATCAGATTGGGAAGACAGTAGCATTCAGTTTAATTTTTAACTGAGCCTTTAATTATATGTAAAACTCTAGATTTTGTTTCTATGTAATTAGAGGCAGTTATTAGAATATTTTCTACATTCCACTGCCAGTTTCTTTTAATGCTAACGTCAGATGGCATGATTCAATGGAAACCATCAAGAGAACCTCTTAGGAATTCATCGATAGAATGCAGAATAGTGCAAGGCTTCTAGTACTGGTGATACAGGGGAGAGGCTGTATGATGTTGTTCACAAAATCACAAAAAATTGAAGGTTGCATGAACTTACTGTAGGTTCAAAAGACCAGACTTTCATGAGAATGTATGGCACTAATCAGAAAAACAGCAGAGAGATTAATTTATGTATGTAATTAACTGCAGAAGTCTGATTAACAAGTGACTGGGCACAGGCTATTGGAAAAATGCATCTTGGTAAAGGATTTTGACCTGGGTCTAAATCCTGAGTTTTGCTTTACTGACTGAAAGTTGAGCACCGACTTGGCCTGCTATGAATTATTTTGAAAACACAAAATGGATAGCATGAGTCCTGCTGTGTCAACCAGGCCTTAACATACAAGTTTAGGATAAATGTGTAAAAGATGAAAATGCTTGTTAGAATGGGTTCCTGTCTGCATCCTGTATCACTTGCCATACCGGTATTGCCCTGGCCTCTTCCTTTGTCATTCAGTGTTGAACGCATTCTACAACAATATGCATTACCTCACCTTTTGGGGGCAAAGCCAGAC
>NC_133769.1:263873681-263893237 GCF_003597395.2 Chelonoidis abingdonii
CCAATAAAATTTAAAATTGATTAATTTTAGTTGTGTGTGTGTGTGTCTGCAGTTTGCCTTGTGACCCATACTCTCCTTGCATCTCTTACCTATATAGTCTGTTGCCACGTGCAGCCTGGTAAATAACAGGCCTGCATTTTCTTTTGCCCCTGCAAATACGTGGCAATCTACAATGCTCTGTGATTATACTGCTCAATTTTATTTTATTTTTTATTTAATAAAATTTGCAGCTTCAGGAACCTGAGTTGTTGCATGGTGTCTATGAATCCCACAAAATGGTTAATCATCTCTTCAACAATTGACAGTGAACAGTGCCCTGTCCTCAAGGTATGTTCAGCCCCTGAAACTGTTTTGATGTATAATGTTATCATGCTTTATTGCTTTATATGTTGTCATCACTCAATAAGATGCTATGGAGATTCACTGAAAGCCATCCTAACTGGTGTCTCTAGTTTAGGGAACACTCCAACTCCCCCATTTATGTAGTTAAGCTTTTTATTAAAGAAGTTACTTTTTTCTCAACTTCATCCAGGCCTGAATAGTGTTACTCCAAAAATAGCCTTTTGCTCAGAGCATTTCAGGGGGTGAGAGAGTTGGAATCATGCACTCTGTTCATACAGCTCTTGTCATTTCACAGAAAGCAAAACCTGGCATCACTTTCATTCCTGGTGATTGAACATAACTCATGCTTCCCAGATTACCATATATCCTTTCTTTAATGTTTCCTTTTTTCAGCTGTCATTTTGATAAAGCCAGTGGACTGTTTAAATAGTTTGAGATGCCAATTAAAAATAAAAGATTTCTAACTGCAGAATGAGTGCACCTTGGGATGAATATATCACAGACTGGGTCTATGTACACATTACAGCTCAAGTTGGTATAAGTTATGTCGCTTGGAGTGTGAATAAGCCATCCCCCTGAGTGATGTAAGTTACACCAACCTGAGCTCCAGTGTGGATATACTGTCACCAGGAGAGTTTCTCTCGCTGACACAGCTATCGCTGCTTGAGGGGGCTGGAGTAATTAAGTTGCTTAGAGCAGACAGTTTGTTTACATTTGCAGCTCCCAGTGGTCATGGTTCACCATCCTGGCCAATAGGAGCAGTGAATTACTCTGATGGGCTGCAGGTTGCCCACCACTGGCTTAGAGCATCTGTACCAGCAGCATACAGCGGCTCAGCTGCATTGGGAAAAGTCCTAGCCCTATTGAAATCAACAGGAGTTTTGATTTCAGAGGGGCCAGAATTTCACGGAGTTGCAATCAGAACCAGATATATCACTGTTTATTTTTTTTTCCTACAATAACCTCCCACCACTCATCCAGAACCATGGTCTTTATGATAAACCCTGCCCCAGCTCTACATTTTGTCATACAAAGACACTGTTCCATATATTTTCCTTGAATCTAGAAAAATTGAAATGAGCACCAAAATATTTGCCATTTATATTTACATATTTCTCTTCTATAAGCAAAATAGCACACAGACAACCTGACTAGGGGGCAAGAGAACTTTTTAATGATGATCCATTGAAACTGGTAGTATAATAAGTAGAATTCATTTCTGCTGTATAATATGCATGCTGAATGCAACTTTAGCCAAAGTTCTTTCAGCCCCAACTGTTTGTATAGTGCAGTGTAATGAGGATTCAAGTGGCTCATGCAACTGGCAAACACACATTAATCTAATTTTCCAACATTTCAGAAAGTTCTTGAAATGTGAAAAATTCTCCAAGCAACAGGCAAACAAGAGGATGGAAAATATCATGATATGTGAACCATTGGAAAC
The DNA here is from genome assembly GCF_003597395.2 of Chelonoidis abingdonii. Lineage (NCBI taxonomy): Eukaryota > Metazoa > Chordata > Testudines > Testudinidae > Chelonoidis > Chelonoidis abingdonii. Next base: position 263,875,468 of record NC_133769.1, read on the forward strand.
ACCACTGATTACATTTGTATAACTACACATTGGATCTCATCTTCTTGTCAGTTTAACTCAGCTTTTGTCCCATGTGTCCATTGGCAGGATGCTTTGACTTGGTTTAAACTATGATGGATTTTTTTCATTTAAGATCAGATTTAAATAATGTGTCTTCACATTATTTCCTTTTATTCATTTCTGTTCATCAAATATGTCTTATGCTTTATGGCTGTCATATACATGAATTGCTTTAGACTTCACTGCAATGTGAATGAATGTATGCATAACAGAACTGACATATTCCAGCCAAAATATTGCTGCAGATATTGTTGCAGATCTGATACCTAAGTTTGGAATTAAACCAGTGAACAACAAATTATCCCTGATATACAGTTGCTGTCATCTGTCATTAAAAAATACAAATCCGTATAAGATATTATATCAATGCAAAATGAAACGTTTTGAAAGTCGTAAAATTTCATATAAGTGATTTCCATTGAGAATAGGTGCATGATCAATACTTTACAGTCTGTAAAAGAAGACAATCATAATAGCCCGAAGCTATGCTCCTTGCATCTGAAAGGGAAGCATAGCAACTACAAGTAGTTACTGCTGAATTTTGTAAATTCAGATCGTATCTGGATTTGACATGCCAAAATTGTTTGTTTGTTTATTTAAGTGGTTTATCTACTAATGTACCCTGGGCTGCTTCTCTGCACTGAACTAGCATTCTGGTGTCTTCATATAAATGGACAAAAGATCTGAGATGGCTACTACAGGAAACAACCTGTTTGTTTTCCAATTTCTATATATATTAATGAGATGCTGGGTGAGAGTCACACCTAGTCAGTATTATTGTGATTGCACCCAAACCCACACCCCTTCCAAAAAAGCTCTTTTGACTTCAGTGCAAATTTATATCAGCTGAAGAGCTGGCCTCTTGTACCTCTCCCCAGCCCAAAAAGAAAGGAAAATAAATCCAAAATAAGAGCTGACTTACCATTTTCTTCCAAGTATGTCAGAAGGATGCAGCTGGATTCCGTCCCTTCCGTGGCATAATCAAGAGCAATGTTTCCATTAACATCCTGCAGCAGCACATTGGCCCCAGCCTAAAAGCAATAATTAAGAACATTTTATATCTTTATATCTAAAAGCTACAGGTAAAAAAAGTTTGAAAAAGTTGTGAGTACAGAAATATTAGGGCCAATTTACTGTTTCTGTAGGCAAATATGTAAAACTCAGGGGACTTGGATCGTTTCCAGAAGAAGTTAGGCAAATTTCTTTTGTTCTCGACAACATTTTATTTCACATTGTGGGTTCATTTGAAAATGAAGCTCCAAATGAAAAGTGTAGACAAAAACAAAACAAACAAAAACCACCTTTGTCACAAGGTTTAAACAATGAATGTGAATTTGATGGTTTACAGTGCGTTACCTAAAGAATTGATGTCCATATTACTACAAATCTCACTCAAAATTTGGTATAAAGACATATTGCTTAAGAGAGACCTGGGACTGATTATCTTGAGGGGATGTGAGGGGGAAATTATGCCAGAATTATGAAGCCACACACTTCCTAGGTGGTAAGAACTATGGGAGAATTTTATATTTTCTATGTTAAGGAGGATTAGTCACAAGTTGCAATATGGTGGCCAGTCTAAGTCTATTTTTACAAGAGATTTGTGCTCTTCCATAAAAAAAAATATATATATGTAACTGTATCACTGAGGAAAGCCTGACTGCAGTAAAAGGTCCTGTATCTTCTTTTAGAAAACATAACTTCTATTCAGTTTAAGTATTTCTCCCTGTGGCTTTGTATCAACAGCAATTGCAAAACAAGAGTGACTTCTATTACATTTAGTTACTTTTCCTTGCAGCTTTCATAGAGGTTAAGGCCAGAAGGGACCATTAGATCATCTAGTCTGATCTTCTGTATAACACAGGCCATAGAACTTCACCTAGATACCCCTATATTTAGCTCAATGACTTTAGTGAGATTAAAACATTTCAATCCTTTGTAAGCTAAATTATTATGTGTCACAGGCAGAGAACAGGAAAGGCCAAGGTGCCACCAAACCCTGAGGCCCCTGCAATGGCAGGGAATTGATTATGTGAGATATGCCCAGATTATGCTAGCAAGCAATCCATGCCCCATACTGAAGAGGAAAGTAACACATCTTCCTCCCCACCCCCAACTCACCAAAGATCACTGCCAAACTGACCTGGGGGGAAATTCCTTCCCGACTCCAAATGTGGTAATCAGTTTGACCCTGAGCAAGACATACTACCAAAGCATCTAAGAAAGAGGATTTTCTGCACCACCTCAGAGCCCGAGTATAGCCTGATTTGATGCTCTATTTACTGCTTTAGCCAATCCCCAATATTTCAGGCAAAATGAAAAATAAACAACCCACAATACATCCAGTCAATTGTGCATCAAGGGGGAAAAAAATCCTTCATTATCTCTGCAGATGACCAGCTGAAGCCTGTGTGATAAGAGTGTGGCTTACTCTTACTCTTATGAAAGTGATAGCTACAAACTAAGGACAGCCTCTCTTTAAACCAGAGTGGCAAAGGTGCACTACTAATGAGGGATTATTATTACTAGAAGACATGACTTATGCGCTGAGGAGCTTAAATGCTAAGGACCTGATCCAATGCCCACCAAAGTCAACAGGAAAAAAAAACAACAGTGACTTCAATAGGTATTGGGGATCAGCTTCTGGGTTAGGATTACATTAGTCTCCGTGGGTGGGAATGGGAGGGAGGTTTATACAGCATGAAATGTTTTCAGCATTTTCTACACTGGTTCCATTAAAATACACATTTCTATTAAAGTGTCCCAAAAGTGTGAATCAGCACTAAAGAGATGAGGAAAACGCATTCTGAGGATGGATTTGAAGAAGAGGATTACTTTAAAAGATTGGCTAACCTTTATTTCACTGTACTTGTTTCACTATTCAGAATAATTTTGAATTTAGCATATTGATATTAGTTAGATTTTTTTTTTGGTAGAACTAATGCACACTTTCTTATCCAAAGGGCTTATTTACTAAAAGCACAATTTAAAACCTAAAAGGTACATATCTTTTCCTGCATGAAACTAACATCCGAATAATGTCAGGCAACATTCACAAGAAAAAGCATTTATCTATACAGTACATATTTTCTTTCTAATTGGAGCTAAGAAACCAACGTTCCTTCAACACATTACAAATTAGGAAATGAAGGGCATTTAATTTAGTCTAAAGAATGTATTTCATTCCCTTTGGAAAGTGTAATTTCATAGAGGTAAGGATATAACATGGAATTCCTCAGATCCCATAAATTTTATGGGAAGCCACTCCAATAGTTCACCTCTTTAAGAAATGTTTATGACGAGCCAGTCACAAACAGGAGGTCAAGCTTGGTCAAACTTGCAGCTAGACAGATAAGAGATGCTTCAGAACTTGGGTAATGAAGTAATTCTGAACAGCAGTGCACATTTTTAAATAAGAATTTGACCCAGATGTACTTTTAAAAAAGGATTTAATTACTGAACAATGAGCGTGTTTAATATAAAAATATTTATAATCTTACATTATTCCTCTGATTAGAGACACTTTTATTTTAATGTAACAGCACCTTCATTTCTGAAGAGAAAGGAAGGGGAAGGAGGTGAGGGGGTAGGAAGACCAAGAGAAGCATCAATTACTGTTACCATGGTTATTCTGATTGTTGCAGATCAATAAGGAAGTAGCTGCTAAAATTAGATTTAACAGTGGAGGGTTTTGCAATATAGTTTTCAAGCTAAAGACCAGAAAAATTCTCATTGTTGCAGTTGTTAGACAATCATTTTTTCTTTCAATAGTCATAAAGTTATTAATGGCTCTCAATCCTGCTGGAAAGGTATAACAACTGGGGTTCCACGGGGGTCTGTTTTGGGACCGGCTCTGCTCAATATCTTCATCAATGATTTAGATGTTGGCATAGAAAGTACGCTTATTAAGTTTGCAGGTGATACCAAAGTGGGAGGGATTACAACTGCTTTGGAGGACAGGGTCAAAATTCAAAATGATCTGGACAAATTGGAGAAATGATCTGAGGTAAACCGGATGAAGTTCAATAAAGATAAATGCAAAGTGCTCCACTTAGGAAGGAACAATCAGTTTCACACATACAGAATGGGAAGAGACTGTCTAGGAAGGAGTATGGCAGAAAGAGATCTAGGGGTCATAGTGGACCACAAGCTAAATATGAGTCAACAGTGTGATACTGTTGCAAAAAAAGCAAACGTGATTCTGGGATGCATTAACAGGTGTGTTGTAAACAAGACACGAGAAGTCATTCTTCCGCTCTACTCTGCGCTGGTTAGGCCTCAACTGGAGTATTGTGTCCAGTTCTGGGCACCGCATTTCAAGAAAGATGTGGAGAAATTGGAGAGGGTCCAGAGAAGAGCAACAAGAATGATTAAAGGTCTTGAGAACATGACCTATGAAGGAAGGCTGAAAGAATTGGGTTTATTTAGTTTGGAAAAGAGAAGACTGAGAGGGGACATGATAGCAGTTTTCAGGTATCTAAAAGGGTGTCATCAGGAGGAGGGAGAAAACTTGTTCACCTTAGCCTCTAATGATAGAACAAGAAGCAATGGGCTTAAACTGCAGCAAGGGAGATTTAGGTTGGACATTAGGAAAAAGTTCCTAACTGTCAGGGTAGTTAAACACTGGAATAAATTGCCTAGGGAGGTTGTGGAATCTCCATCTCTGGAGATATTTAAGAGTAGGTTAGATAAATGTCTATCAGGGATGGTCTAGACAGTTTTTGGTCCTGCCATAAGGGCAGGGGACTGGACTCGATGACCTCTTGAGATCGCTTCCAGTCCTAGAGTCTATGAATCTATGACTAAATGAGTGTTTTAACTTTTAGTAAAAAATAAACCCACAGTGCACTTATTCTCATTCCAGATCCCAATCCTGTAACTGAATCCTCTAGCATAGACCCTTATGCCAGTGCACAGGCACATTAACTAGTAGATCTGACTGAGGGGTCAGCTTTAGTGGGGTATGCACTGGCACACAGGTTTCTGCTAGCAGATGAAATTGTAGGTTCAGGGACTTAGATGGTAAGCTCTTTAGGACAGGTATCTCATTTTCCTTCTTTTTTCTGGTATTGCCAACAAAAATGGTCATTTACCCATACAGTAACTGTTGTTCTTCAAGATATGTTGTGCACATATACATTCCACTGCAGGTGTTTGTGTGCCCAGTGCACCCGAGTCAGACTTTAGCTGTGCCCCTTCTCCTTGTGTTCTCAGGTGAGGGCATAAAAAGAGTGTGGCTACTACCTCCTTTATATGCTGCATATAATGTCCAAAGTAGAGGAGAAGGTGGGAGCATCTGTGCACAACATATCTTGAAGAACAACAGTGACTGTGCAGGTAAGTACATTTTTCCCCCTTGGAGTGATTGTGCACATATACAGTTCATTGCAGATAACTCATCAGCAGTTTCCTTATAAGTGGAGGGACTTCAGAAATCGTAACACCAGCTTGCCAAAGTTGGCTTTATCACAAGAAGTTTGGGGGATGAACAGAAAAAGTACAAATAGATGACCACATTGCAGCCTTGTAGCTATTAGCTATTGGAAAATTGCTCAGAAATTACTGATGAAGTAGACTGAGCCCTGGTGGAGTAAGCCATTATTTTCAATGGAGGAGAGACTTTAGCAAGATTGTAGCAGAACTTAATGCAGTCAGAAATCCAATGTGAGGTTTGCTGAGTGGGCCCTGATTTCCATTTGGCTCTGTCAGCATAGGTTATGAAAAGCCTGGGAGAAGTTCTAGTGTGCTCCCAGTAGAATACCAAAGGTCTACAAACATCCAATGTATGAAGTGTTTCTTCAGCTTTAAAAGATTGGAGTTTAGGGAAAAACACAAACAAATGAATAATTGATTCAGATGGAAAGCTGAAACTACCTTAGACATAAACTTAGGGTGTGGCCTAAGGGAAACCTTATCTTTATCTTTATCTTTATGGAAGTCTGGGAAAGGAAGATCAGCTAGAAGAGCTTGAAGTTCAGAAACCCTCCTAGCAAAAGTGATCACCACCAGAAAAGTCATCTTCATAAACAATAACAGTAATGAAGCTCTCTCCATAGGCAGGAGAGGAGAGTTTCCTACAAGTTGAGAGAAGATCAGACACAGGATGGTAAACGTTGAGTAGACTTTTCAAAAATTGAGAAAATGAGAGGTTGAGAGAAAATGCACAGAAACAGAAGCCAGGTGAAGGCTCACAGAACTAATTGCAAATCCTGAGGATTTCAGGTGCAACAGATAGTCCAGCACATGTGACCTCTGTGTGATGAGGTGAAAAATATTGCCCAAATCGAGAAATCTCTTCCACTTTGGTGTGTACATGGCTCTAGTGGATTTCTTTCTGTTGCTTACCAAGACGGCCTGAACCCCTCAAGAGCATGATTTATCAGAACAATTCAACCAGAGATCATCCAAACTATGACATGGACAGACTGAAGGTAGAGATGTAGGGACTTGCCTTGGTTCTGAGACAGGAGATCCTCAACTAGGATAAAGTTATCAGAGAGCTGATGAAGGTCTGTGATCAATACTGTCTTGGCCATGGTGGTGCTCTTGTTCTTAATCATGATAGGGATAACAGCCCTGTGCATGGCACATTGCTTAAAACCTGGGGATTTTTTCATTCTAAAACCCTTCAGGATAACTACTAAACTATAACTAACTTACTAACTAATCTACTACTAATTCTAACACTATACACTAAAAGTTGTAGAGATGCTGGCTAACCAAAGCAAATGTTATGGGGAGTGCCATCTCTTGCCACAGGCAGTGAGAAAGAACTGAGAAGGAGGCAGCAGCCATGTCATCACCTGAGACCATGAGGGGAGCCAGGGTGCATGTGTCATCTTGTGGTACTGCTGGCAAAAGTTTCCAAGTCAAGTGTACTGGGTTCACAAACATCTATAAGGGAATGTATATGTGTACAGTCAAACAAAGGAGAACCAAGAGTTCAAACAATCACAAATCAGGCCCCAGAAAGTCGTGAGACTGACTTAGAAATCATAAGGTTTTTTTTTTTAAGTTGGGCCTATTTATTTGCCTTCAGATGTTTGCGTCTTTAGGATTTATATTATCAATACTTCCTCTGAAACAATGAGGACTAGAAATGTACATTGTTTTAAAATGAAAGCCAATATTATGGTGTATTCACCTGACTCCAGGAGAATTACAATTATACCACCCAAGAGGAAGCTACAGCCCTATGAGAAGCACCATCTGCCCAGGCAGATGCCTTTGCAGGATTAAGTGTGTACTTCTAATCAGGCAATAACATTTGATAAACTTGGTTGCTTCTGGAGATGGCTGTTTTGTTTCTATGTTTAGCTGTGCATTTAAATAACTACAAGGGCTTGAGATTTGCACCTGTTTTGTCAATGTCTTATAAATCTAAATAAATATAAATCCCTAGGCTAGTTGATCAGTTTTGTTTCAATAGTGCCTTTTCAGCTGTCTTTAAGGCATAACAGTTGAAACCAAGGCATACTGGGATATGACTATTCACTTTTTTTGAAAGTAGTAATTTTCTTCCCAACTTCTCTCCCCCACTTCACCTCCTTCCATGATTTTCTGGAGGGTAAGCCCTTCATGACAGTTGTCTGAAAACAGCGAGTCTTTCATCAAGGAATTAAAATTAATCAATATTATATATTCTAAATCAGGTTCATCTCATCAGCTAAGTCCTACAGTTGATGACTGAAGAGGCTTTATCAGCCTTTATTTAGTACTTGCCTTTATAATTTGAACCTCCAGATTATCCTACTGCAAATCATATCCATCTAACCATGCACATATGAGGTAATGGAAATGGGTAACATTTTATAATCTTTGTTCCCAAATATCCATTACAGTTAGATTTATTAAGACGAATCTGGCTATTGATCAAATCAAGCACTCCCCCAGAAGTGGCTACAATTGGATTGCTCCAAAGAAAAATAAGTTTTAATGCACCCTTCAAGAGGTTATTGGCGAACAGAAAAATTGGAAAACAAAAGACCTGACAACTGAGATCTCATCTCTGACTCTTTTGCTTCTCCACATAAGAGCTGCTACATGGGTGTTACTGTAACTTTAGATATGTTAACAACACCACATTACATCAGCAGGAGGAGATAGATAATCATCAAGAAGTCCTGTATGTCTCTGGAGGTCATGGGGTTCATTTGCATGAGCTATCTAGACTCCAAGTCCAATCCATAGCTTCAGTCCAGGCCTGTCCTTTAGTTTTGATCATCCTGTTGCAGAGCTAGTTTTATAAAGTGATGCAGGCATGTTGAGAAAAGACATAGGAATAAGGAGGACTTCTGTAAGATTGTATTAATCCTGCATCCATACTGATGGGACGTTTATATGGCAGAAGTTGTGGGAGACAAGGCCTCCTCATTTCCTCAGTTGTAGTACCTTTGATTTGGCAGCTACTTGATAATTATACATCCCTTATGACCATGTGTGAGTCCAGACACCCCAAGGGGAGAACAGAGTATCTGAACCCCAAAGAGTAAGCGAATGATCAGCTGGTCATATAGATTGTTACTGTATATAAAAATATTGACTAAGATTCTCTATGAAAGCTTGTATTGTTCTGAACTTGATGGTCATTATGAGATATGTATACAGACTGTGTTTATGAATCTATACATTCATCTTTATAGAATACTATGCTCATGACCTGTACTACTATTTTAAATGTACCTCACAACAGAGAGAGGAGTGTGACCAGTAAGCAAGTGTGAAAAATTGGGATGAGATGGGGGTAATAGGAACCTATATAAAACACCCCTCCAAATATTGGGACTATGCCTAAAAAATTGGGACATCTGGTCACCCTGAGGGAGGGGCACCTCTCAAGCCAAATGTTTATGTGTCAAATGATGGTACAGCCCAAGAAAAGGCAAATGATGGAACATTACAGTTAATAGGAAGACACTGAGACAGCCCCACTACCAAGTTGAGAGTGAATTTCCTGCAGCATGTATTACCACAGAGAGAAAGAAAAAAAGAGAGAGGTTTGAAGTGAAAGTTATCTAGAACGGAGGGTAACAGTCTCAAAGTCGGGTGGTTTTCTGTGAACTCTGGATCTCCCCTAGATCTAAGGGGCACACTGGGAAACTATTCAAAGGCAATATGTAACTGGCAATAGAAGAGGGAATTTATCTAATATAGAAGTATAAAGCCTGAAGTTGAGTCTTTATGGTTATTTTCTATGTAACTTGTATGTGTTTGCCTTTCCTTACTATTTCATCTGTGAATCTGTGATTTTTCTATTAAATAAAACGTTGACTATTTTTACCTCGAGCAGGTCACTGGTGTGAAAACTGTATGGAGTGTATGTGCCAAAGTTAACTGATAACTGGGTGGCTGGTTTCACTCCTTCAGAGGTGATGAACCAGAAGGGAAAATTCCAACTATCTGGTAGTTAAGAACTTGAGAAGGATGGTTTGGGGGAGACTTGGGATTGGAAGGACTCTTGGAGTCACTCTGCAAGTAGTAACTTGGCTAGTAGAAGTTAGAGTGATACTTTTACGCTTGTGGGCAGGTTACTGCTGTCAGGGTTCTGAGCTATAGCTGCACAGCACTAAGACACCCCAGGTTACATGACAGCTGTTAACAGAACTTCTTACTGGTCCAGACAATTCCCAACATGTCACACAATGCAAGCCTGGATCAGGGTTTCCACTATCCTTTCTGTTATTCCAGTTCCGCACCCATATCCAGATGTAATAGTCTTAAACAATCATTATTCTTTAGTTACATTCAGGCATAATTCAACTGAGTTCAGATTGCTAAATGTTGCTTTGAAAGCTAAGGAGAATTGTTCTGCAAAGGCTAAAGAAAATTAGTCAAAATGCTTTCTAATTACAAAAGCCATCCAAAATGTACCCTGATTTGGAATGCTGGCATGAATATGTTATTTCTGTGTGTTCTTCTAGCTCAGAAACAGCTTGTTACAACCATCCCTAACAACCAATATAGTTAGATCCCTTTGAAAACTAATGGCTACTCTAAAATAACCTGTGGCCTGTAAGGGGTAATAAACAGAGGATATCAAATGCACTGTGCTTCAGCCTAGAGCCTCATCTGCCACTTGCTCAGCCCCTACCTCTGGTTTTCCCCACCCTGAAACACCCAGAAACAGTGGCACAGCCACTGTAGAGCTGCAGAACAGGGTAGTGCTTTTTTACAGGGAGTATTTCATAGGGCCTTCTTTCTGACTTTCTTTTCAGGCACCTTTATAACACCAGGGAGACAAAAAGGGGCCTTAACATCAGTTAAAGAGTATTGAAATCTAGCTAATGAAAGGGTAATGTTTTATTTGTTTTTTTAAAATTATTTATTTAAAATGCTTTTTTAAATGTTGGCCATAGCAGCATATGCTTTAGACAGCCTGCTTAGCCTGAGTGGCTCATTGTAAAATCTGTATGTCTAAGATGATGCTTTATTAAATTTAGGGAGAGTATGGATAAGCCAAGGAGAAATTAAAACTTCCCTCCAAATGCTGAAAATCTAAGGGAAGAACTCTTAGAGCAGCCACACATACAGATAAGGAATAAGATGACCTTTTATATTGTCTGATTATTTTTTTAACAAAGAAAACCAAGCTCTATGAAATGGGGAGTTTGGACTTTCTAGTATGTGCACTGTATCGTAGATTAGGTCAGGAAAGGCATTAAGGTCAGAGTTTCAAAAGTTTTTAGGCACCAAGAGATACAAACAAATGTCTAGTGGGATTTTCAAAAACATCAAACATGCTTCGGCACTTTGAAGTTCTCACTAAGTATCTATCTGCATCTTTTGGTTCCCAAATACCTTTGTATGCATGACGTAAGCATTGTACCTGATAATCTGCCCATTAACATACACTTGCTTATCGGACCTAAAGGGTAAAACCATTTACTGCTGTACTTTGGCATCTCAGTGCTGGCCAAAGTGGCTGAAATATATCAACTATGCTTCATGCAAACATCTCCCGTTCAAATAAACAGGGCATAAAAATAACAAACACATTTGTAAGTATTGTTCAGAGCTACATTTTCACTTGACTGACGTTGTGCAGTTGCACACATTAATCCTTACTAAGTGCAAAACCAATACAAACATTCTGTTGACATCTTTATGAACATGCTACAGTAATTGCCCTGAACACTAGTGTATTGTTACCGCAAGACCCAGCATTTTGCACTAGTATTATAAATAGTAGTCTAATTTTTATATTCTGGAATTTACTATACAATATATAGATTTATGGGACAGGGTATATATGTTTTTGTTTCATAAAAATATTTCACAGTTAAAATAAAGACAGCAGCTGGGCAAATAACTGATTTTGCAGTTGGGCCAGCAAACCAAAAATTCAGAGAAAATACTTTGTTAGTAACACTTTCAGAACTTGTCAGCAAATCAGAAGAGGCCAAGAGAGACAAAGAGCATGGTGTCCATCCTTCTTTTATAACCTTTAACCTAATATCTAAGGCATTTTCATGGCATGAAGAAGACCCAGGTTTGAATCGCCACTTGGGAGCAGGGACTTGAATTCAGGTTGCAACCCTGCCAAATGAGTGTCTTAATCATTAGGTTATAGGCTACTGTGCTTTCAATCTCTCCTACTGAAGCTGTTCCAAAACTTTCTATCAATTCTTAAATAATCATTGGGTTAAAAAGAGAATGACTGTATATCCTGGTGATAAAGACACTCACCTGGGAGGGAGAAGATATGGATTCAGATCTCACCTCTGACTCCACCAACACAAGAAGTAAAGTGTGCACATGCACAAGCGATGTAATAACTGCAGCGGCTGCATGCCTATGTAATTTAGGTTGACGTAATTCTGTAGTGTAGATATCGCCACAGGCACAGAGAAGATTTGAATCCACATCTCCTGCCTCCAAAGTGAATGCCAGTTCTAACTGTGGATGTGTTATGATGGACCCTGACAGATAAAGTAGTACTGCTGACCATCTGTCTAACAACAATAAATGAAGCGTTTCACCCATGATTTTTCCACCCCTTGTTGCTTTAAACTTGGGATTCTAGGTACATCAGTTGGACAAAAATAAACAAAGATTTCAGAAAAGACAAATTTAATCCTAGTATAACACCATTGACATTACTAGAGTTTCACAAGGCATCAATATAGGCAAAAACATCTATGTCAGGCTACAGCTCTGTATGTAGCATTCTGACTCCTCTTCCTACATAGTTCCCTGACCTCCCTCCAAGTGCCTGACTTGGTGTTCAGTTTCCAGCCATGCTTTGTTACTCCACCCTAACCACCTGCAGGAGAGCTAAGAAGGTCGCTTAGTCCCTTCTCTCTGATACTCAGGTTGAGCCTCTGCAATCTGTCTCAGGACATACATTTTTACCTTGCTGCTCAATTCTTCTCTGCATGATTTACTTTAGATATTTGAATTTTTCAAGTAATTTATTCCTGTGGATACATGTTATTTAACACTTGTCTATATATGTATGTAATCGTGAGCAAAACACTGTTCTCTGTCACTCGTGATTGCCATCACTGGCTTCATGAGATTGTAAAGATACAACCAAGGATACCATTTATAAATGACTATGAAATTAGGATGGACAGAGGAAAATGGAGTTTTGTCCTGTTATTGCAGCTCAGTCTGAAGTAAAAAATCTCTCTGCTCTGCATTCTCCTCCCAAGGTATCATTTGCTATTATTACTACTTTCCGGGTGCTACAGAATATACTAGGCATTGTGCAAAATGAAGAGAAAAAATTATTTGGCTTCATGATATGGACAAATAAATGCAGAACAGACAGAGAAAAACTATATTTGTTCTCTTCCAACCTAAAATATATTTATATTGAACTCAGGTTTCCAAAACGTAAAGGGCAGCATTTATTCAATTGCACTGTTGACTCTTTTCAAATTTTGAAAAAAAATGCATCATCGTTCTACAAAATGTTTCTTTACATAAGCTATTAAAACTACACGTTACTAGACAAAAATATAGAAATGTATTTACACTTTTGCCTCCTGTTCACCTGTATTTTTAGTATCATTCATTACAAAGTGTTTCTGTCTGTATAGATGTAGGTGCATGCACACACACATATAGTAAAATGAGCTGAAGGTCCCTAACCATCTAACACAGTGCTATTCTGAGCTCAGTGATTCAGGAGCCAAATTAGCGATTAACATTACCCAAGAGTCACAGTACGTGAATTCATGGTTTCATTTATCATTTATATGTATACATAATTTTGACAACAAAATGACTGACCAAGTATTATTATTTTATCAACTACAATTGGTTAATAATATAGTAAAAGCATCCTGACTGGCTAATAACTAAGATTGGTTAATAATTAGCTCACACAGTGTTTTAATATCATGTGCTGCAAAAAGACGCAGGAGACACATTAAAGAGCCACTTGTGGCTTGTGAGCCTCAGTCTGAGTATAACATATTAGATCTTAAGAGATTTGCAAAGGCCTTGTGACGTCCACAGAAGTTGTTCAGCAGCATTTCAGAGGGGAGTATTGGGTGATAAAACAGCTTTAAGCAATATTTAACATTCAGTCAGATTGCCAATAGGAAAAATCAGTAGGACGTGCAGGGACCTCCAAAGCTCCACCCCATCTCGTGCCCTGTGGCAAAGCCTTGTAGAGGCCGGAACTTAATGCACTGAACTGTGCAAGTGTGGGCACTTCCCTCTTTTATTGCTCCTGATTGGACTCCAATAGTTTGACTCCATTCTACTTGCAAAAGCGAAGGAGACAACGTTGTCCTATATGTTCTCATGATGTAGGTCATGGGTATCAAAAAGCATTATTATAGCTCATGATTCAAAACCAAGCACTTAGAATGGGGCTCACAAAAATAAAGGAATTTTCTCATGTTGACAAATCACAAAGAAAGATTAAATAGAACATTAAATAAAAAATGACTGAGCAGCTGCCTTCTCTTTGAGTGCATGTTTTACTTTGAACATATATCAACAACAGACTTTGTGGAGGCAGAATATTTCACAGTTATCATTTTGCTACGAGAAGGTCTGATTAAAACCTACATTTCAGTGTTTACTATTTATAGATTATTCCATTACAATGGTTTATTATACTGACTGCATTCTCTTTTAACCCATGTTTACCTTCTATCGACTGTGGGTTAAAGTCTAAAGTACACGTGTGCTTTGGTAACTGTAGCCACAGTGCTCCTCATAATGTTTTTGCTTTGATCTATAATATTTCTATTGAAGATGGCAGAGAATACATCTAGTTAATGTGTATTTTCCTGACATATAATAAATTGACCTTTTAAATATTTTGTCTGTTGCATTTAGATTTCAATTTGCATACTTAAATTTTGGTTTTTTTCCCTTTACCTCTATAATCGTGCCCCATTTTTGTGATACCCCAAATCCTTAGATTATAAACTACACAGATAATCCCCAATTTCAGGAGAGAGAGAGCTAGTGCTTTCCGAGTCTGAATGGCTAAGAAGAGGGGCACACCAAGTCTATAATGGGACAGCTATCTTCTTCCCGAAAGCTGGCTGGCCTGTCTGATATGGACTAGAGGTTTGCTAAATTCCACTGCTGTAATTCTTGATCCCTTCTTTCCTGGTCTTGCCACAAGAACAGAACAGGTAGGAGATTGCAGAGATGTTTTTAAGCCACCTTTGAACATCTTGAATTTTCACCTTAGCCCATGGCATAAATTACAGTAGCTCAGGGCTGCTCTAATAGGCTTCTTGGGGCTGTATGCCCCAAGAATAGCTTGAGTATATCATGCTGTGATCATACTTCCCATGCTGTGGACTAGCTCTGAGCTAGTCCCCTTCCATTCTTACAGCTCTACATCAGTTGGAGATACCTGTTATACAGGAGCTATTTCGAGGAAGTTGTTTCCTCCCCTGTTATGCCATCAGAGTAGCATAAAAGGACTGGGGAAGAAAAGAGAATTGAGGTCTACAGAATTACAGTTTCACAGAGGGACCTCGCTAGTAGAGGGGCTTCCATCACTGCCACCCCCAAGGGCTATGACAGACCTTTGATTAACAAGGAATGTTAATTAATGAAATCTGATAATTGAGGCTACAGGGTATCATATTTCATGAACAATTTGTGTTTCTTTCAGAAATGTGAATAAATATTAATGTTTAAAACAAAATATTCAGTAGTTTTCATTGTCATTCACAAACAGCTAAACATCCCACTTTAAAAAAACCATAACTGTTCTGGAAACAACAAAGTGGGGAAACACACCTAGAGATCTCCATGATCTTATTAGTCAACCTTGGCCCCTTTGTTACCCATTCTCCCAATTTTGTCACGCTCATCTATGCCAAGTCTGAAATCAGGCCCTAGTCCTACAAAGACTTAAGAACATGAAAAAGCAGCAGAGAATCCTGTGGCACCTTATAGACTAACAGACGTTTTGGAGTGTGAGCTTTCGTGGGTGAATACCCACTAGGGAATTTTGGACTCTGAGTTTCTTGTTTTTTCTCACTATGAGAAGCTCTTTCTTCTTTTAATTTCTGTGTCCAACTTGTAAGTACGGTTAGAAAACTAATATTAGGCTTTTAATGTTGTTGGATGTATTTACATGTGTTGTAACTTGCTGGAATGTTTCCAACTGGATATCTTTTTGACAGACTGTTATTCATATTTTCTTATAAGCCATATAGCCCTGTATTGTCATTCTTGTTACAGAGATATATGTTATGTCCTTTTTCTTTCTTTTTTGTATAAAGTTTCTTTTTAAAAACTGTCTGAGTTTTTCTCTGTTAAGGACGAAAGAAAGACGGGGGAGGGGAATCATACGCTCTGTGTTTAACTCTCCTATGTCCCATGGGTGGGAAGAAGCTAAGGGGAAGGGAGATATAATTCTCTTCTGCGTTCATTGTATTGGGGTTTGTCTCTTTGTGGAATAGAGGAGATATTGCTTCTTGTATTGCTGATGTACAGAGATCTGCATCAATACTCCCAGGTTAGCCAGAGGGAAAGTCTGGGTGGGAAAGAGAGAGCGGAAGGGAAGTGGGTTATTTCTCCCTTTGTTGTAGGCTCAGTTTCTGAGTCTTGGGTCCTCCAGGGATAGGTTTGGGAGACCAGAGGGGCCAAACCCTGGAAGATTTTGGGATGGGTGGCAGCTGGGATCAGCATTCCAAGCTGTAATAAGCTTTGGGGAGCTCTACGAAGCACCACAGATTTTGGACGCTAAGGTCCAGATTTGGGAAAGATGCTTATGATAGCTCAATAAAATAAAATTAAATTCAACGAAAGTCTCACATATTAGATAATTTGGGAATACTTCTACTTATGTATAACTGATGATTGATTCTCCTTCACATGTGATACAAGTTGCACCACATCTGGCAATACTAATTTGCTTTATATTTTTCAATTATCTATTGGAATTGATTCCATGCCTCCAATGACATGATAAACTTGGCATTCAAATATAGCTATTTTTTTCAAAAATTACTACATGCAAATAGACGTTCTTGACGCAGTGGTTCTCAACTGAGGGTACCCATACATCACGGGGGGTCTCAGGCGGTCTTTCCCAAATGTGCATTCAACTCACCTAATATTTCCTAGTTTTTACATCAGAGCTGCATAAAAAGCCACTAGCATAAGTCAGTACAAACTAAAATTCAATACGACTTGACTTATTTATACTGTACACGATACGTCTAGACACATATTTTATATTCCGAATTGATTGATTTATATTCCAATTGATCCAATGACTTATTTATACTGTTACCACTGATACGTCTAGAACAATATCTTATATTCCAATTTGATTTATTTTATATTATATGGTACAAAATGAGAAAGTCAGCAATTTTCAGTAAGTAGTGTGCTTGTGAACTTTTGTATTTTTAGCGTGCTGATTTTGGTAAGCAGTAGTTTTTTTAAATGAGAGTGTTAATTTGGGGATACGCAGAACCAAATCAGACTCCTGAAAGGGGTTCATGTTGCTGGAAGGTGAGAGCACTATTTTAAACTATTTCATACTTCAGCTAAAAATAGGCAGATACCTTTTATTTCAGTGTATAATTAGAACAATTTTTCTATGTATTCCGTTGCTGTGAGTGATTTCCTTTGCTTGTCATTGACATTCAGTTAGAAAGATTTATTTATTTATTTTTTATGACAGTCTTTTTATAGTAACCAAATCTGGTATGTCAAGCAGTGTATACTGTGTTGTTGTTTATACATTTTATATTACCCAAATGGAGTGTTAGGTCCTTATAGAGCAAATTAAAAACATGACATGGACTCTGCGATACAAATAATTAGCATTCTATGACCCCAGCAGTCCTGCAAAAGTTTGCAGGCTGCTTAACTTGAATTATGCATGTGGATAGTTCCCATTGAAGTCCATGGGATTACTGCATGTCTTAGTATCAGAGGGTGTAGCCGGTTAGTCTGGAGTCTGTAAAAGCAGCAAAGAATCCTGTGCACCTTAAGACTAACAGACGTTTTGGAGCATGAGCTTTCGTGGGTGAATTTACCCAACTCGGTCAGGTGCAAAAGCTACTTAAGAACATGAAAAAGCAGCAGAGAATCCCAGTGGCCACCTTTAGGACTAACCAGACGTTTGGAGCGTCGCGCTTTGTGGGTGAATACCCATTTCGTCAGACTTTCTTCTGTGATTTGTCAACATGAAAATTCCTTTATTTTGTGAGCCCCATTCTCGTGCATTGGTTTTGAATCATGAGCTATAATTAGCTTTTTATACCAT
>NC_133769.1:263893262-263912540 GCF_003597395.2 Chelonoidis abingdonii
CCTCCCTGACTTTGAAAAATCCAGTTTCCTGATTGGTCCTCTGGTCAGGTGTTTGGTTCCCTTTGTTAACCCTTTACAGGTAAAAGAAACATTAACCCTTAGCTATCTATTTATGACAGATGCCTATGCAAATCTATTGCAGTTAACACCTTGTTTAATTCAGATTTGGGGATTATGGCTCAGTTTATCAGTTTGCTGTAACATTCCAAACATATTTCTCCCTTGTGATGTTTTTTCACCTTGATTATATTAATAGAGACACTGCTGAGTGGAATGATGGAAAAATCTTTTCTGTAACTCCCAGAACTTGAGCAAACCAAAACACAGACGTTAAAAGCAGAACACCACATAGCTAGGAATAATTGTCAGGGCTCTTATAGGCAAGGTCAAATTGCTGCAGTTTGCATTTTTTTGCTAATTAAAATGGGACGAAGAAAGAAAGGTTAACAGGCCATGAAAATGAAAGGGAGAGAGTGGATAGCAACCTTGGTTCTGACATATGAGTTTGATTGTTGTTATGTCTAGAAACATTAAAAATGCTTTGATAAGAAGAGATAATAAGCAATTTGCTGAAGCTAGAAAAAACTGGTGACCCACTAGGAGACACTATAAGTAATGTGCTTTGTTTAAGTTAGCTATAAACAATTAAGTAAAAAAGGACACTTTGAAGCATTTCCTGGAAGCAGTCCTGAGAGACTTGTCTCTGACACCCTTCCCCCCCAACAAAAAGGCAACTGGCAATTGGCGACCGGCTGTTATGCACTTGAAACCATCTCAGACTTTGGGTAACTATTTTTGGGATGCTCTGAACCTATTACATATATGTGTATGTGTGCTCAAGACCTAATAAAAAGGAGTTTTAGGTGAAGTACTCTGGTTTATAACAATCATTTATCAGATGGAGGAGCTACGTCCCAAATGATTTATTCCTGACACAATATTTAAAAAAAAAGAAAATTAAGTTACCACTGCTTTGGGTTCTGAAAACCCTGGGAAACATCACTTCTTGCTGGAATCAAACAATCATGCATTTTTTACCAAGTTCACCATAAAAAAACAAAAAATTGATAGTACCCTATTGCTGTTGTCAAGCTACATTAGTATGGAATATAGGTTCCCAGACACATTATAAAGATAAGAGATGTGATTTTCATGTACCCTAAGGCCATTTTACACCACTGAGGCAGAATAAAGACAAACTTACAGAGGGAAGAAACAGTTAAATCCTCTTTAAGACCTTGTTCTACTACCAGAATGCTTGAATATAAATGGGAATCTGACCTAAGTATTAATCCTGGAAAATTTTCAAGAGATGTGAGAGTGCTGCTGGTTTTTTCCTCTTTTTTATTGCAATCAAATTATATAAAGAAGTATAAATATTGTATTGTTAGTGTATGGCATTTGTAGACTTCAGACATCCTTTTATTTTCTTCTTTCTTTTCATTTCTGAGGGCCAGATCGGCGGGCAGCAATCGATCCAGTGGGGGTCAATTTATCAGGGGTAGTCTAGATGCGATAAATCGACCCCGAGTGCTCTCCCATTGAACCCTGTATTCCACTGCTGCGAGAGGCACAGGTGGAGTCGACAGGGGAGTGGCAGCAGTCGACTCACCACGGTGAAGAGACCACTGTGAGTAGGTCTAAGTACATCAACTTCAGCTACATTATTCATGTAGCTGAAGTTGCGTAACTTAGATCGATCATGCCCCCACAGTGTAGACCAGGCCTGAGTCCCTCTACCAAAAGCAAGGGGCTCAGAGCGGTGGAGGTGGGGCTGGCTGGAAGCTCCAGCCCCGAAGCAGAAAATGTCATGGAGGTCAACAGAAGTCATGGATTCCATGACTTCAATGACATAATTGTAGCCTTAATTATAAGCTCTTTGGGGAAGGAAGTGTCTTTTTTTTCCTGTGTTTATATAGTACCTAGTACAATGGGGTCTTGGTCTATGACTAGGGCTCATAAGTACTATGATAATACAAATTAATAATAAAATAATAATAAAATAATATGGTATTTTTAAAACAATACAACTTTTGTGTTTAGAAAAGGCCTATGACTCTATGGTGTCCCCTACATACTACATTAAGGGAGAGACAAGGAAAGCCAATAAGATCTGCATTGGCAACAATTTCTTTAAAAAGCAAGGAAATTAACAGAAGAATCTTTGTCACTTTTAAGTTAAGATCCACATGCATATCTAAGTAGCAAAGAACATTACAGTTCAAAAAAACAAAGCATTGACAAATATGAATAGGGACAGGTAAGAATAGACAGATAAATATTCAAATATAATAACTGTTCATACAATCTCTCTGATAGATATATGAGTATTTAATATAACATTTTCCACAGAAACACCCATTTTTATTTGAAGACACATTTCTTTTCAACTTTCTGTGGTATTAATTTCAATATAGTTAATAAAATATTATTTTAAAACTAATTATTTTAATGTTGTCATTTCTCTTTAATTTATGGGAAAGGTATGTTTAAATCAATTAATTGTAAGCAATTCCATGCCATGGGAAGGATTCTGAATAGACAAAAAAAAAAAAAAAAAGACTGTCATGGCACATTCTACAGCTAGCTTGACAAGCATGGTCTGTTCCACTAATGCAGTCAGAAGATAAAAGAATTAGCACTGCTGACTGAAAACTAAAGACTAACATTTCCACATCTACTCAAGCACCACGGGGACTTAAAATCTCACCATCAGCTGTAAAGCTTGTACAGAAAAACACAGTTCTGGCCCTGAACTCTTCTGATAACAGTGAAGAAGCACATTGTCTTTTGAATAACGTCCTTGATGGTAAAATATACATCAAATAAAACTAATCACAGACCTAAGGGATGCAAAGTTAATGCAAGTAATCCTGGCAGAAGAAAGAAATAATTATTTAAAAAATAATGTAAACTCCAAAAATATAGGCTTCTCAAGCCATTGAAGTTCTAGTGCTCCAGCACCACTACTTCCAAGGGAATTCATGAACACTCTATGAAGTCAGTATATATATATATATATATATACACACATACACACACGTGGGACATAACTAGTACCAAGTTGGCTTTAATGACTGCACTTAATATTTAGATAATTAAAATACGTCCCTCGGAAGTTCATTGGTTGTTATCAGTTAATATAAACTCTTCACTATTTTCAGAACTAAATGAAAAACAAATTTCTTTGACTTAGCTTTCCATCAACAGGGTCTCCTCCTCCCTCTGCCTTTCTCTCTTTCACACACACACACATTCACACACACACGCACATTCACAATTCTAAAACATTGTAAATTAATCTAGTTATTCTGCTTACACTCCAGAAAAGAAGAAAGTGACATTGTTTTGCTATATAGAAGAAATTTAATTTTACAAACACCAACCTTATGAACCAGTTATATAAACCATTTTTCCCTCAAAGGAAAAAAAAATAAATCACATAAAGTAGAAGATGAATAAGAAGTTGACAGCCCTTCATATTCCAATACCTTGAATACAGTGTAAACTGCTTTGCAGGGGTTTGAAGGTCGAGGAAGCACTATACTGCAACTTATTTACTATACATATTTTAATTTTGAGAGGTTGAATTCTATGAACTTTTTGATTGAAGTCCTCTATTCCTAATTTGTTTTTAAAATAGAGATTCTATTATATATATATTTTTCTTTTCTTACTTACATATTTTCCCATGTTAGGGTTGTCCAACCTTAAACAGAATCTGACCTTTACCATAAGCCTTAACTGGAATCAATACTTCATCTTTTCATTCCCTCAAGAATAAGTTACCCCAGTTTTTGCCTCTCTTTCCTCAGATGCCAGCTGTTTTATTCCATTTACCATCGTAGGGTATGCCTTCATTGCCAAAAAAAAGGTGATTTTTTAAATTTGGGTTAGATAACCCACATTAGGTAACTTGGGATAAAACAGTAGTGAAGACACAGCAACTCATCTTTCAACTTGGGTTAGCAGCTCAAGTTCAACTGCAGACACCTCTATAGGCTTTACCTCTAGCTGCTAACCCAAGGTAAAAGCTTAGCTGCAGTGTCTTCACTACTATTTTAACATGAGTTTGCTAACACAAATTAAGAACAAACTTTCTTTTTTCTTTTTGGCAGTGAAGAAATGCCCTTAAATGTCCAACTCTGTACTCTCTCCATCTTAACTATAACAAACAGAATGACCAAAGCTGGACATTATACTCCAAATGCTATCTAAACTATGTATTAAAAGAGCCTTGGACTTTACACCTGTCTTGATACAAGTCAATATTTTTATAGCCTTTGTAATACTGCTGAGAGGGAAAAAATGAGCATTTACAAAGGCAAAAGGTGTTATGGAGTAGTCTAGCTAAGAATTAAAGTCATTTCACATTATAAACCTGATATTCAATCACAACATCCAAGTTTTCCAAGAAGAAATCAATACTCTGAATTTTTTACAAGTCACATTTCACAATAAGGTTTTTTTTTTCTGGGATGTTTGGTGGGAAAACAGAAAAGGAGTTTTGAAGTTATGATATTTCAAAAATTCGTATCATTCACTTTTTTAAGATTTCCTAAAAGTTTTCAGAACATCATATATCCAAAATGGATTGCTATAAAAACTCTTTTTTTGTTGGTTTTGCAGGTCACACTGAGAAATCTTGGGGGGAAAGAGAGAATTAAAGGGGAGAGAAGAGAAAAATGGGAATCTGTGGGGAGAAAGATTTTCACAGATTCATAGATTCCGAGGCCAGAAGGGACTACTGTAATCATCTAGTCTGACCTGAAGAACACAGACCAACCTCAAAATAATTCTGAGAGTATATCTTTTACAAAAACATCCAATCTTGATTTAAATGCTGCCAGTGATGGAGAAACAGCTACAACCCTTGGTTAGTTGCTCCAATGGTTAATTACTCATAGAGTTAAAATTTACACTTTATTTGCAGCTGAAGCAATTTAGCTTCAATTTCCAGCCATTAGGTGGTATTATACTTCCTCTGCTAGACTGAAGAGTCCATTATTAAATATTTGTTCCCCAGGTAGATACTTATACACTGTAATCAAGACACACCTTAACCTTCTCTGTGTTACACTGACGGAGCTCATTTATTTAGCTTATCACTGTAAAGGCATGTTTTCTAATTCTTTAATAATTCTTGTGGCTCTGGTCTGAACCTTTTCCAATTTTTCAAAATCCTTTTTGAATTGTAGGCCCCAAACTGGACACAGTATTGCAGTAGTGATCACACAAATGCCAAATATAGTGGTAAAATAACCTTTCTACTACTAATCAAGAGTCCCCTGTTTATGCATCCAAGGACCTCATTAGCATTTTTGGCCACTGCATTGCACTGGAAGCTTACATGCAATTGATTATCCAGCATGACCCCTAGGTCTTTTTCAGAGTCACTGCTTCCCAGGATAGAGTCCTCCCTCATGACTTATACATTTACATGTAGACCTATTAAAACATATAGCAGGGATCAGCAACCTTTGGCACACGGCCCGCCACAGTAAGCACCCTGGTGGGTCGGGCCGGTTTGTTTATCTGCTGCGTCTGCAGGTTCGGCTGATCGTAGCTCCCACTGGCCACGGTTTGCCACTCCAGGCCAATGGGGGCGGTGGGAAATGGCAGCCAGCACATACCTCAGCCTGCACCACTTCCTGCAGCCCCCATTGGCCTGGGATGGTGAACTGCAGCCAGTGGGAGCAATGATCGGCCAAACCTGCGGACACAGCAGGTAAACAAACTGGCCTGGCCCACCAAGTTGCTTACCCTGGCAGGCCATGTGCTAGAGGTTACTGATCATATAGTGTTGGCTGCACGCAGCTTACCAAGCAACTCAAATTACCCTGCATCAGTGACCTGTCCTCTTCATTATTTACCACTCCCTTAATTTTTGTATCATCTAAAAATTTTATGAGGGAGGATTTTATGTTTTCTTCCATATCATTGATAAAAATGTGAACTAGCATAGGACCAAGAATCAATCCTTGTGGTGCCCCACTAGAAACACCCATTCGATGATGATGATTCCCTGTTTACAATGACATTTGAGACCTATCAGTTAGACAGCTTTTAATCCATTTAATGGAGGAGAAGAATGTTAGTGGGGGGAATACAGAGATATAATAAGACAAAGAGCTTGTACTGGAGTTCATATACCCATCACTGTAGTGCCACTTCTTTGGTTCAGAACTCTGGAGGGAGCATGAGAACATCAGGAAGCATTGTGCCTCAGCAACTCCTATCTGAAGCACAATTCTTCTACTGTACTGCAGAAGTGTGCGCTGGAGGCAGGGAAGGATAAGGTGAGGTGCTGCAGACCTTCAAAGGATGTGCCATGGTCCACCTCACGCAATCAGCCACCTCTACCCCTTCCTGCAGTTTGGAAAAGCTGATTGGAAAACCACAGCAGCTCTAACAAAACCACACAAGTGGATGTGGATACAGCCATGTTAGACTAGAACATATCCTGACCTCAGAAAAGTGGATGAAAGAGATAATGCCTTGCAAAGGGAATTAGAAAAAGTGCCTTTCCCACGTCAGAGAAGTTGCTCAAACTTCCTCCTGGAAAGGGAGAATTCCTACATGTGCTGAGTAAAGAAGTGATATAATGAGGAGATAACAGGACAGTGGCTGAGAGCTGGGGGGATGTGGAAGCTTTGTCTCCTTTCCTCCTTTTCTATTACAAAAGCAAACAAGAAGGCAAAGGTGTGTTTGGGTAGTGGTGTAAGTGGGGTGGAGTGATGGTCAGTTTTCAAGGATTATGTGGTAGTGGGAAACAGTGTACAAACCACAACAGAGCAAACCTGGCTGGCTTCTTTAACTGCTTATTTCCACACTTAAAAATATATATATATATATATAAAATTTTTGTAAATGATATGAATATCTGGAGAGTGTTTGCTCAACTGCACTAACACACACTTCTAGTCTCAACTCTTTAACTGAAATTTATTTTTCAAAGTATTGTAAAAATAATTGGGGATAGTTCAAAGAATGCATCTGACAATTGTGCAACGGTTACACAAATGGATGTGAAGATGCACTGAAGAAGGCATAGGAAAGCAGTTAATAAAACATTATAATGACATTACATTAAACAGTATGATATTTGGGAACTGCATTCAATTTTAGTCACGTATCCTTAAGATATTACAGCAGAAAATTAAAAGGTCAGGAAAAGGGTGATAAATATGGCTGAAGTATAACAGGATGTGTGCATGACAAGAGATTGTAAGCCCTAGAATTATTTGGCAAGGAAAGGAGAATAATTACAAGGGGACCTTCAAAGTACCATTGGTGACTGAAATGAAATTCTAGTATTTCCCCATCTGCTCGTGCACACGGGATTTAATCTGCAAGTCTTATAGAAAAACCAAACAATTCCACCATTGAACTCCTCTGATAACAGTGCAGAAACATACAATCTTTTCAAACGTAATTTAATTTTAATTATTCAAAATTATGACAGATACAGTACAAAGTGATCAGTCTTTGTCTCATAATATGAGACCAAAAGGTCACTTGATGAAGTTAATGCCTGCTAATTTTAGAACCAAAAGAGTACTAGTATTTCGCATAGGAGTAACATTCTGTTTCACATAGTGCAGTCTGTCTGTTGAATTTATTGGCACAAAAAGTCATTGAACCAAATACACTAGTTAGATTTAAAACCAGGGTGGGTTATTTTTTGACTATTGTTTATGTTTGTAAGTATGCAAACTAAGATCAATCATAACTCAAGTTGCAGGGCATAAAATGATCATCTGCAGGGATCAAAAAGGAATGTCTCTCATGCACAGCACTGCAAAGTTAATGAGATGCATTGCTGCCAGAAAAGTGAGAGTGGAAAACTTCCTCTGAAGATCACCTATTGGCTATTGCCAGAAAACAGGGACAATAAATCTGGTTTAATGCGGTATATCCTAGTTCTTAACTACCTGCTTTCTTCATGGCTTCCATATTTTGGACTCCAAACAATGTAACGGGATATCATCACTGAATTGATTAAGATACTTTTCTTCTTCCCTTCTGCTTGAGTCAGGCAGGATGATTAACATGGTGCCAGACACAGCTCTAAAGAGGAAAAGCCGCTCCTGGGCAATTTCTAGCTCGTAGGGCCAAATGAACATCCTAACTGGGTGAATAAATGAGCTGTAGCAAAATCTGAGCAACTGTTTATTTTAGCAATCTGGACTTTTTCCCATTCCCCCCCATGTTGCTGAACCTGGTGTGGGTAGGCAGGAAGATTAGAAAGCAGCACCCCTTCTCCAAACTCCAGTTGCTAAGCAGCTAAAATGCACTGGTTGTACATATCCAGTGCATATTCTGCTTCTAATTGATTCCTCATAGAATTACTTTTGTTTTATAAAGGGGGAAGGTGTCAAATTACACATGGGGATAAATGACTTAGTTTCATCTATGTGATTGGATACTGCCACTTTGATACTGGTGTGGAGGTGACAAAATCCAAATGAACAGATACATTTGGATGATGTACATAAAGAAAAGGATGTATGCTGTCTCCCTGCGCATGGGAAATGCTGAGAGGTTACATGGTATGTAACAAGTGATTACCATGTACAGTATCTAGTAGCTGTGAATATAAGTGCATTATGCTACTGCAAACAGCTAAGAGTTCCAAACCACTAAGTCAACTAATTTGCATTTTTGCAATGTGTTAGATTCACAGGGGTGATTAAGAAGATATTCCAAGAGTTTAAGCTATGTGCTCTACAGCAGGTTAATATGCAGCCTGAGTAACACTCTCCTGATGGATGGTAATTAAATCTATACACTTTACAAACAAGTCATTGTGTGAAATACCACTGTACTTAGAAAGCTTAGAATGCCATCTTAACTCAAAAGGAAACTGGATTCCAGAATAACATAGTGTAACTAGAGAACTAGCCCATCCAAGCAGACTCTGAACTATGAAGTTACTGTGTCTGTAATGCATGAAGTACAGTACACTAAAAAGATTGTCTAGCCACAGAATGCAATGGCATATTTCTATAATCACAATATCCTGAACCTGCTATTAAAAAATCATATATTTTCTTATTGATCAAGTTTGATATGATCCTGTAATATATAGAACTCAACCAATATGCATATATTTTGCATATTTATCAGCTATATGATTACAAGTTCATTCGCATGAAAAAAAAGAATTAGTCAACTAATATAAAGGCATATAAACTTCTGCACTTTTTTTCTGTTTCAAAAGTCCAACAAAGTATTTTATAGGAAGAAATAAAACACAGATACTTAAGGGACATAAGAATACCATTTGGCCTCTCAAGGCCTTTATCCCTAATTATGCATTTTTAATAGGTTAATTTGCTGTTTTCACAGGTTTTATCAAATCTTATATATTGCAATCTTAGCATCACATGATTGGAGGACATAAACTAGTTAATTCCCATCTCCAAGTATGTTTAGTTTCTTCTTTTATCATAGTCTCCTTCCTCTCCTGAACCTAATGCTTTATTGCTCATTCTCCCAACAGTTCTGTCTTTAAAACACCTTTTCTGAAAATAAATCCATCCTGAACTATTCATAGGTTAGTCCTTTTCTTTTTTTCCATGAGTTGCCCCATTCCATTTTTAAATTTGAACACAGTGCTGCTGCTTAAAAGTGTAATTTGCATACTGTGGATCATGGATCAAGAAAACAGTTTTGAATGTTATCAAGTTGCCTCCAGATTAAGCACTCTACAAAAAAAAACAAACCATAGATCATACTTCAGGGAAAGATGTAAAACTGGTATCCACAGTTATTTTTGTTGTGTCTTAATCTAACAATGTAAGTACTACAAGTACAGTACAAACATTTACAAATACCAGAGTTACGAACTAACCGGTCAACCACACACCTCATTTGGAACCAGAAGTACGCAATCTCACACACACACACACACACACACAAATACAGTACAGTACTGTGTTAAACAACTACTAAAAAAAAAGAGTTTTTAAAAAAGATTTGACAAGAGAAGGAAACTGTTTTTGTGCTTGTTTCATTTAAATTAAGATTATTAAAAGCCGTGTTTTTCTTCTGCACGGCAAAATGTCAGAGTTGTATTAACTCAATGTTCAGTTGTAAACTTTTGAAACAAAAACCATAACATTTTGTTCAGAGTTACCAACAACCTCCATTCCCAAGAAATTCATTATCTAACCCCTCCAAAAAAACCCTACTAACAGATTTCCATTATTCTTCAATTTAAGTCTTTAATGCCTATGCTTCATTTTGTATCCCAGTATCATTAGTTTACACTGTTGTCCACTGAATTGAATTAGTTCCTCATTTTCAGAGACAAAGTCTTCACCAATTATTCTAAATTTAGGACTTCTGTTCCACTGTGTGTTTCTCCCCTCTTGTTATTTTAACTGAAGAAACTGCAAAGGTCCATGTAAACAAACATGAGCTTTTTTTTAACTGACCCTTCTGCAACCTTCTTTATTATCTCCATTAACCCTGCACTGTTACCCTTTACCAAAACCACCTACTTTCAGTCCATAAGCCAGTTTTTGCTGAGGCAGTTTTCCTCTCACTGCCTTTACACATCAATCTTTAGGGTAGCACATCATGACAAGCTACCCTTGAATTTTTGATAAATTATGTCATTGCTGCGTTTTCCTCTACTCACTCACTCATGAGCTCAAAAATTCATGAATATTCATTTGACCATAGATTCATTAGATCATAGATTCTTCCAAGAACCCACTATCACCGCCCCTTGTAAATAGCCTGGGATCTACTTATCTGAAAGACCATCTCTCTCCCCCCTCTTGAATCAGGGAGAGGGGGAAGCTGCGAAGATATTCTCTGTGAGGGCCCCTCAGCTTGAGATATTACCTCCCTATTGCTCCTAGCCATGAATGGATGGGAAGGCAATGATGAGGGATCTTTAAAACCTTAAGTATGATGGGTTTTTTGTTTACTTATTGCTGCTAAGTGATTGGTGATTGCTATGCATAATCTTGGTTAATGGCTGGAGGGGGTAGAAGAGGAGGACAGAGAAATAGTACAATCTATGCTTGCACATTTAAGAAATTTTCAGGAGTTCCTCGAGCACAGAATAAGTATTCCTTTTTTATGGTAATGTTTATAAGTCAAGGTAACTAAATACCAGTGTATGGATGCACAAGGCCTCTCATTTTTTGTCCCATTGTTTCAGGATCACATCATTTCTAACACTATCTCACTCACCTTACTGCCCACTGTAACTTCAAATAAACTCTAGAGGCAAACCATTTATCCGAGGCCAAAAATCTTTTCTTCATCCTTCCTCCATTTGACATCTTCCACATTAAGAAGACCTTCTGCCAATTCAGTATTGAAAAGCATCTTGATCATTTCTAATTGTTAAATTCTTCATACACCTTTAATAACAAGCATCTCTCACATACGAAGCTATAAAAATGCAGTACTTTGGCAAATCTGAGAGGCCCTGCAAGTGTCTTATCAAAGGGTTCTGCAAAATTTAGGACACTTCCTTGACTTTTTACAAAATATATCAAGTAGATGTTATTTGTCCTGGTCTTTCCTTTTACAATGCTGCTTACATGTAATAACTTTTTACAACTGTGGCCTTTTAAACAAACAAACAAACAAACAAACAAAAAATCACCATTTCTCAGATACTTTGGCAATGTACAGGGGCCTAAAAGTGGGTAACAAGTGTAATTTACACTCATTTTAAGGCTGTTACATTACCAGAGCGGTGTGAAGGAACATTTATGTAAATGAGAATTCAAGCTAAAGTACAGAAGAATTTCAAAATCTGTGGCACTCCTAGGATAAAGTGAGCATTGAAAGAAAGGAGTTTAATTTCTTTTGTGCAAAGAGACTAAGATACATATCCTATGCCCTCATTGTGAATTATTTGTCCAAAGATTTGCCTTTCAAATACAACATACTTTTATGACTAAAAGAACTCTTACTATTTAGCCATAATTTACCATATCCACCATTGTTTTTATTTTTCCATGTTTTCAAGAGTATCGCAATGTTAAAACCAACCAAATGTAACAGAACATCAAACTTTTGGTTCTGGTGGATTACTTCTTGTCATGAACATACTGATAAGGGCAGCATAAAATCCCTCCTTTACCTGTAAAGGGTTAAGAAGCTCAAATAACCTGGCTGGCACCTGACCAAAAGGGGAGAAGATACGTTCAAATCTTTGGGGGAAGGTTTTTGCTTTGTGCTGTGTATGTTGTTCTCTCTGAGACAAAGAGAGACCAAGCAAGTAATCCAGCTCATACTGAAATGATGCATCTAATATTAGAGAAATAGTAAGTAATAGAAAGAAAATGTGTTAGATCAGGGGGTCGGCAACCTCTGGCATGCAGCTCGCCAGGGTAAGCACCCTGGCAGGTTGGGCCAGTTTGTTTACCTGCCATGTCGGCTGGTTCGGCTGACTGCAGCTCCCACTGACTGCAGTTTGCTGTCCCAGGCCAATGGGGTGGTAGGAAGCGGCGCGAGCGAGGGATGTGGTGGTGGCAGCGATACCATTCCAGGGCAAGGAATTTGTGCCTTGCGGGAAGTTTTTAACCTAACCTGGTGGAATGTAAGCTTAGTGGGTCTTTCATGCAGGTCCCCACATCTGTACCCCAGAGTTCAGAGTGGGGAGGGAACCCTGACACTCCTATTGCTATTACCTGAAATTTGAAAACATTTACCCATCTTCTCCATCTTTATGTAAAACTGGTCAAGTTTTAAAAAGTCCATTAGTAGGTGAACCCAGCAATTAAACCACTCTTGTCAAAAATACAATATGTTAGGAACAATGCACACAGAGTATTATTTACTTTGAGTCACAGGTTTAATATGTACCTCCAAAAGCACAACCTGCTGGGCTACAGGTTTGCCTCTGAGTCATAAGGGTAAGGTAGTAGCACAGATTCACAGCACTTAACTGTAGTGTCGCAATACACTACACTGACAACTTGTGGTCACAAAGAATTCTTTGGCACTTTTCCCTTAAGTATGGGCCTTTACCCTTGTGTTCTGGCATAATTCCAATATGGGTAATGTATACATTCCACCAACATAAAATACCGTTTGACTTAACTAAAGAAATATTATTCTTCCTTTCCTGTTCTTATACTATTGTATACAGTGTTTGTAGTAGTTTTAAAATAACTGTTGCATTCTTCTCTGAGGTGGCAGTATTTTGGTGATGGAGGGATAAAGGAATGCCTAGACAGAGAGCTGGTTGAAAAACAAAAAACAACATTTCAGTTTTTAATCAAAACTTAAAATTCCTTGAACAGTTTAGTTGCAAAGGTGGCTTTAAAAAGGTGTTATTTTCAGTAAAAACATAAATAATAAAAACCAGGGCCTCTAGATCTCTTCAAAACTAGATGGATCCACAAATTGCTGCAAGAGACTCATCTTCCAAATGAGATCTATGAGAAGCTAACAGAAGAAAGGTTGGCTAGGTTCTTGTGAGAATTCTCCAATACAAAAAGAAAGAGCATAGCATTCCTTCTTCACAAAGATTTCCCCTTTCTGATATCAGTGGTGAAATTCAATTCCCAGGAACTTTATACTTTGCCTGAGGATCTTTCCACATATATCACCTACTTAATGCTCATATCCTAAACTGTCAAGACACAATATTCTTCTATCCAAATGAAATGTTTAGTGCCATATTTTTGGTATTCTGAGCTTGGTGAGAGAGAAATTGTTAGGTACAAAGGGGAATGTGTTTAGATGTCTTCAAGCCTTAGAAGTTTTCACAAGTTTCTCTATATAAGATATTTACATGCTATTACCTTAACATCTGAGTACATCAGAATATTTAAAGTATTTTTCCTTAGAACACCCTTGAGAAGTAAGACATACTATTACCCTCCTGTTTTACAGATGTAGAGCTAAGGCATAGGGATACTAAATAAGTTGAACAATTCCCCACATAGGAAGTTCATGACAGAGCAGGGAACTGAATCAACAGCTCCTAAGTCACAGGCTAGTGCCCTAACTACTGGATCACCTAATATTCATATCACTTGATAGTCTAAATTCTGGCACAGTGTAAGTGCCACCAGGAGCAGTATACAATAACTTAAGTTATGCTTTTCATAGAACTGAATTAAAAGCAAACTTTACCAAAAGATAGATTGATGTATCCCAGTTTTCCTTTCTTATTCTTGTCCATTTTGTCAATGATTAATTACACCACTTTCTCCACTGGCACAACTGAACAATGTTTAGCATTTCACACTTATGTCTCTCTCCTCATACCTATTATGAGAAGACTCCCTATCCAATTAATGAACCACAACACCGGCTTCTCTTACAAATACTGCTGAGGCAATGACTTAATTCAACCTCTAAATATCACTCTCAGGTTACCATCTATTACTTCCTATTCTTGACCTTCAGTGGTCCTACTGTCTCCTGTCCTTTAACTTTCTCTTTGTCTGAAAAATGTTTATTTCTTAATTATATTCTTTTCTCTTGATTACTTGTTACTACTGCTTGCTATGAGGTTATTTTTAAAAAAAATATTATTTGCTAATATTTTTCTTAGGTGTGATATTTCTAACAAGCCCCTCATTTTTTATAATCATCTTTTCCCACACACCTTTTAATCCCTGATACTATAACATGGAAACATGCACACAATCATTGTATAACTAGCTGGTGTTCCATGTGATTTCATTCAATATATTACACAAATAATGAGAATTCTTAACTCCTGCAATACATTACTTCTGTATAATTACGAAACACATGTAGGATAATTACATCCACACATCCCCATGATCACACCATATGTCCTGCAGCTTTTCATACAACTTTTATACTGCAGCAAGTTTTGTAGCCCAAAAGTACGTGCTGAAGAATTCAGTGTTTTCTTTTTACTTCCATTTTATCTTTCATTTAATCCTAAAGCAAATAATATTGTGATCACTGATCATTGTTTGCCAGGATTCATCCTATTTTGGTGCTTTTAGTCAGATCCATTATAATCCAACTGTCCAAGCAATGCTCTCAGTTACACTGAAGTCAAAAGAGTTGCATATGTGGGTTGCAGAATTTGGCCTACTGTATGTAATATAAAATGCTATTTCCAAATAGATAGGGAATTGACAGGGAAGTGCTCATTAATGAGCAACATGGGAACAAAATACCACACATGAAACATATAGTCAGGTTTAAAATGCTCAACCAATATTATCACTGCAGCCAAATCTGACCAGTTAAATACAATACATTATTATGGTGTTTGCCAATGTGCCAGTGGTTTTAAAAAAAATATTTTCAGCTTTCCTTACCTAAACAAGAGTATAAACCTATCAGCTCTCACAAGCTAAGCAAAATCAGAGTAGGTTGGTAAGAGATATCCATGACACACTTAGAGGATGAAGGAAATGGTACTGTGATTCAAGAGACAACATTCTCCCTTCTTAATCAGCACAGCAACGCTATTCCAGCACAGTGCTCAGAATAATGTGCTTCTGGAGATGCTGTCCTTTAATGAGATATACAACAAGACCACTTATGGTAATTAAATATCCTATAATACTTTTTTGTAAGACTGGGACGTGTAAGCTCGAAGTGCTCACCAAATTTCAACTTGAAGAATCACATTCTGCCTAACTAAATTTCTTTTCTAGTTTCAGTTAGATATGGTATAATTTACTTGCTGTTTTAACCAGTTGCGTAATGTTCCTCTTGTAAAGTTGTAGAGTTTCACTGCAGAAATTAGCTGGGTTCTAATAATGGGCTACAATACATGATTACAATATTTATAGTCTGTGGGCCTTATTCTCATTTAAAACTAATGGTCCTTTTCATCACTTCAACTTTTAAGAAGATCTAAAAATGGGTGTAAATGTAATTTCAAATTAACACTTTCTGGCCCCTTTACCATACCAGAGTGGTGAAAAAATGGTGAGCCTCAATGTAAAGATTTAAAATGTAAACGTTTTGCCAGTATAACTATGTTGTTGAGGGGGGGATTTCCCCACACACATACACTTCATACACTTTAACTATACTAGTATAGTTAAAGTGTCAAAACATCCTAGTGTGTACCAGCCTTTAAGTGAAAAATCAGACCCTGCACAATTGCTTGGTAGATTTTGTAAAAAGCTTTTGATCAATTTGGATGAGAAATGTTTTATGAATGTCAGATTGTTCTCAATGTAATCAATGAGAATTGCACTCACTCATGCCAGGGATTGATTTGGCCAACTGTCTGTAAAACTATTTTAGAAGAGAAAATGCCAAATCTGCTCATGGGCTGGCTTTTGTCTTATGCAAACACAAATGTCATGCCCAATTTTTTTGGATCATTTCTACATACATGTAGTATCAGAGTGCTATAAAAAATATCCTTTAAACTGAAAGACTGTGCAGCAAGTAATAATATATCAAAATCTTCGCTTCAGAGGATAAATCATATTCCAGTCTCACTGAAGCCTAAAAAGTACTTGATATTCTCTTTACACCATTCCTTCCATTTGCTTTTCAGCGCTGCATTACTCATAAGTGAGATGGTCTGTTCTCATGGCAGAAACAAGAAATCTGCAGAGCAGGAGGTCAGCAATGTTGGAAGTATGCCTATTCATTCAGGGGGCAGTTCAAAAATGCCCAAATGAATTGCAGTGCTGTTTGGTGTTACACAACTCAGACAACTTGTCTAACATTGCAGATCTGCTCTTGGGACTTGCAAACCTAATTCAGGATGTTTCAAGCATAACTCTGTCTTATATACTCACAAGCAGCTCAGTTTTCCCGAATTGTTTATTAAAAGATATTGGATCAAATGCAGCCCCAATACAATTCCTTTAAAGCAAACAGCATCTTAACCACCTAAACCAAAACTGAATTTTGTCCATCAATTCCAAGTAACACAACCCAGCTGAACAAAAGCAACATTCACTCAGCTGACAGATAGTGATTAAATTCCTGTCTTTTCTAGTAATGTGAGAAAAAGAAACTATTAGAAATATGCTTAACATTTCCCATCATACTGCTTAAATATGAATATATACTACTATAGTAAATAAAACAAGGTATTCACACTACTGTGGCTCTTCTGGGTAATGTTGATCACTATTTGGCTCCTGAACCACTGAAGTCTGAGTATAAGTGATTTAAAATAATACAGAATACACTGGACACTTTTCCGCATCTAAGAAAACACAAGCAAGACCCAAGCACAGTGTCTGGGGCAATTTACATTTTATTTTATTTGGAAGACAATTCACAAAATTTAGGAAAAACTGCAGTAAAAATAGAAAAGTCTTTTGGACATGTAGTTACATGTCTCAGCAGATGTTTTCAATTTAAATAAAAATTAGTGAAGAAAACCCACGATAAATGTAACATATAATACGTCAGGGATCGGCAACCTTTGCCATGTGGCCAGTCAGGGAAATCCGCTGGTGGGCCAGGACGGTTCGTTTACCTGCAGCATCCTCAGGTTCGGCCGATCGCAGCTCCTACTGGCTGCAGTTCACTGTTCCAGGCCAATGAGGGCTGTGGAAAGTGGTGGCCAGCACATTCCTCGGCCTGTGCTTATATGGCCCACAAAGCTGTGTATAATATGTAGGGTACAAGATAGGGGGTTGAGAAACTTAATCACAATTATGAAAATCGTTGGCCCTCTTTCCCTCTGTTTTCTTTTTAGGACTCAATTTTGAAGTCCTTACTTGGGCAAGTTTCCCATTGACCTCTATTACATTTTTGCACGAGATACAATTTCAGGATTTGGTCCATGTTGGGGAGGGATTGGCTTTTCTCTTTGAATGTATCACTTGTAGATATCCTGCATATTCAATCTTTAAGAGAGAAAATGCTGCAATTGTTTTCTTAGTCAAATAAATCAAGATGGAATTTTTAAAAAATAAAACAAAATGAAGGAATTCATGAGGTTTTACGTAGTATTATTTACTCTTTTAACTGCATTGTAAAATTTGTGGCAAAACAGAAGTTGCCTGCAATTGATATGGACATTATCCAGTCCCACACTACACATTAGTCACAGACCATGAAACACTCCAGCCTCAAGGCAAAGAAATCATTAATATCAGAAGCTCACACAAACATGGTTTTTGGATGTGAAACAAAAGCTTCCCTGCAATTTCTAGTTCCATTTTCACTTGGATGAAATGTTACTAAACATATTATTTATGTCACAGTTCAGAAACTATTGCTCATCTTACAATTTCCCTCTGCAAGATTACATTTATTATTCCCAACCCTGGCAGAAAAAGTAAGTGATTTAAGTAGTGTGGGCCAAATTCTGCCCTGAGGAATGCTGAGTACATAGGAAGGGGCAGAATTTGCCAATATATATGTGTACATAAAATTACAGAAATACTCTGGTTTTGTGCAACTATAGTACAGCCTCATATGCTGCAATGTTTCAGGAGATGTGCAAAACCTTTTGAAAGACAAGGTTTGTAATAAATAGGGGTCAAAGCACACGGATGATGTGGGATGCAAAAGAACTTTGGTTACAGACTGTGTTTGAAGTAATGGGGTTGTATTCTACTGTATTTCTAGGCAAAACCTGCCCTAATTCTGCTTCCACTGAAGCCATTAGGAGTAAATAATACTGAACATTTTTGAAAATCATACCCAGGGAGCAATGGCAGGCGTAAATAAGGAAAATATTGCCCTGTTTCAAAAAGACATAATTTCTCTAATGAAATAAATTGAGAATAGGATATTTTAGGATTTTGTTAATCCATTTCATCGGGGAATAGATGCTCTTGACTGTTTGTGACTCAGATTTCCTTACTTATACTGTAAATTAGTCGTAAATAAAAGAAAATACATATCTATGTATATGTATACACAATGTCTTAGGCCATGATCTCTCAACTTGAAGAGCCCAACACAACAGGCTATGGAGGAAGGGTAAGCATTAGACACAATCAAAGTTTGTGTTGAAGATCATGAACCAGCTCATTGCTTCTACAACATGAACTTCTCAATTTTAGCCAATGTAGTGGTCTTCTCAAACTAAGGGTACGTCTACTCTGCACGATTATTTCGAAGTAGTTTAAACCGATATTACAAAACCGATGTTATAAAATCGGTTTTGCGCATCCACAATGTGATCAAAAAATCGATTGCTTGCGTCCATGGTCCAAGGCTACCATCGATTTAAGGAGCGGTGCACTGTGGGTAGCTGTTCCTCAGCTATCCCATAGTTCCCACTTCCGTGTTGAGAGCACAGTGCCTGATGGGGCAGAAAACATTGCCCCGGGTGGTGCTGGGTACAGCCTCACCCCTCCCTTTGTGAAG
>NC_133769.1:263922453-263931879 GCF_003597395.2 Chelonoidis abingdonii
ATGGTGAGACTCAGATCAGTGAGATAATACTGTGGTTTGTCTATAATAGATAGCTAGGTTAATGTTTCTTTACCTGTAAAGGGTTAACAAAGGAACCAAACACCTGACCAAGAACATCAGAATTGGATTTTCAAGTCAGGGAGGGAATTTGGGTCTGAGTCTTTTGTTCTGCTCTAGCTATGAGAAGGTTCTTCATCTTTCTAACTTCTGTGTCCAACTTGTAAGTACGTAGAAAAACAGTATACAGAAATGATTCTATCTTCTCTTTCCCGTCCTACAAATTCCCTGGTGCTGCAGAGCTTACCCTCCAGAAGAAAACTCAAACAATTTTTAAAAAGAAACTTTATATAAAAAAGAAGAAAAAAGACATAAAATAAACTTGCATCAATGACAATACAGGGCCTAATGCTTATAAAGAAAATGAATAAACAGTCTGATTCAAAAAGATATCCATTTTGAAACATTCCAGCAAGTTACACACATGTAAATACAACCAAAACAACATAAAAGCCTACATTGTTTTTCTACCTGTACTTACAATTTGGAAACAGAAGATTAGAAGATAGAAAGAACCTTCTCCTAGCTGAGAGACAGACAAAAGACTCAGACCCCAAAAATTCCCTCCCTGACTTTGAAAAATCCAGTTTCCTGATTGGTCCTCTGGTCAGGTGTTTGGTTCCCTTTATTAACCCTTTACAGGTAAAAGAAACATTAACCCTTAGCTATCTATTTATGACAGGGTTGGTGAAAGCAACTGGAAGGAGTAACAACAGTTTTTGGAGGTCCCTACATAGGGGACAGAGGAGAGTGTTCCCAACTTTTGTCACTCACGATTGACTGGATCATCTGCTAGTGCTGGGAGCTCAGGTAGTAGGCAAGGAGTGCATTATTCCACTGAGCATCTAAAGAATATTACAATCATTTTGTTCAGATGCAGTTCATTTTGTTCATAATACAGTCATTCATACTCTTGTCACCTAAAAACTGGATTAGTAGAATACTCTATATCAGGAGTATGTCAGAAGACCATTTGGAAACTTCAACACTCTACTTGCTTAGACACCTTGTTCTCATGGAATGCATTATATCTGTACATCACAATTTGCATTTTTTCCAGATCTAATTCAATATGCTGATTTTGACCTATAAAGTTCTAAATACAGTAGTTCTTGGTTATGTAAGAAACCTCTTTCTCAGAAGATACCATAGCAGTTGAGATCAGAAAAGTCATTCAACCTAACATACCCGAATTTAAACAGGAGGGTCTGATGGCAGGATATTTTCACTGAGAGTATCTCTGCACTCAAGAACTCTTTCTACCTTGATGTGACAGATTTAGACTCTGCTGACTGTCAAGAAACACTGCAAAGCTCATCTGTCCTCTTGGCTTGCAAGAAGGGCTCTGATTTAGGAAGCAGATGAGCTAACAGGGAGTTACGTGGGTTAGTTCACTATTGGTGTAATCTCTACATTAATACAGTGATATTCTCTGTAGTGTTTCTGGTAGTGTGGGGCATGCCCCCAATATAGGGTCATGAAGCACTAGTTATGGGGTATAGACACAGACCTCTTAATTATTCTTCAGCATCTCAGATTTAAATTAAGAAAGTAAGTCTTTCACTGTTAAGAATGCTAAGAAATTTTTCAAAATTGCCCCAAGAATAACTGATAGAAAGATGCCTGTCTGAGTTTGCAGAGAACCTATAACAATAATTCAAAGGTGTAAACTATCTCATTCATTTCAATAGGTGCTAATTCAGATGCTGATGGGAATTATTTAAGGCAACTGTAAGGAGGCGCCCTGGCTCCCCGTCGCACCTGAGGGGAACGAGCCAGAGCAGGCACCCCCGTGGGCGGAGCCACTACCGCCTGTTCCCGCCCCCCGGAAGTCAAGGGGTGGGACAGGAAGTATAAGAGTCAGGGCTCAGAGCTCAGTCCAGCGCTGGCCGCCAAGGAGGACGGATGTGGAGGACCGAGCTCCCGCTCGGCCCAGCCTACCTCAGGCCCACTACCCAGAGGAGCGCTGGCCAGAGCTGCCCCAGGCCCACTATCCAGAGGAACGCTGGCCGGAGCTGCCCTGGGCCCACTATCCCGAGGAGCGTTGGACCGACCTGCCCCACGCCAGGTACCCCGAGGACCTCCAGCCGCAACGACCCTGTGCCGGCTATCCGGAGGAGCCACCGGACCCTACTGCCTCCCAGGTCTCGAAGAACCCATGTCTGGAACCCCGATGTACGCCGAGGAGGACAGGTCAGAGAAAGGGGATTGGAAGTAGCCCAGGGGCGCGACACATCAGCGCAAGGGCCCCGAGCCTATGGTATGTGTATCGCCACGATCCTACCGATCACCAGTCAGTTGTTTCGTGTGGATCCCATGACCGCCTTAGCGGCGACAGCCGCTACAGGCCGGCTGAACGCAGAGGAGTGGGTGGCCTGCGTTCACCCCTGCCACCCGTAACCGGTGGTATCCCCTCACACAAGTCAGTGTTTGCTGCCTGCCTGCTCCAAAGGGTCGAGCCCATGGAAGCTTTGTTGCTCTGCCCTGTGCCCAAGGGTCAGAGCCCTGAACTGTTTGTTGCTCGCCCTGCTCCAAAGGGTCAGGCCCTGAACTGTTTGTTGCTCTGCCCTGCCTGGGGTCGGGCTATAGCATTGTTTCTCCGCCCGACAGCTCTGAGCCTCGACTGTTTGCTGCCCCGCCCTGCCTGAGGGCTGGGCTATAGACTCTGGTTGCTCAGCCCCTAAACTGAGCCTGACTGTTTGCTGCCCCGCCCTGCCTGAGAGCTGGGCTATAGACTCTGTTTGCTCAGCCCCTAAACTGAGCCTGACTGTTTGCTGCCCCGCCCTGCCTGAGGGCTGGGCTATAGACTCTGTTTGCGTAGCTCCTAAGCTGCACCTGGACTGTTTGCTGCCCACCCTGTCTAAGGGCCAGGGCCTATAGACTTTTATTTGCTCAGCCCTCGAGTACGGGAGCGGAGGCTGAGCCGTCCGGCTGCCTGGAAGGAGGCGCCCTGGCTCCCCGTTGAACCTGAGGGGACGGGCCCCGAACGCACCGGCTTACAGCAACACTCAACTATTTCACTGCTTATGAACACATATATAACAGAAGAGGAACTATAATATTATGAAAATCTGTATGAGCATTTCCAAAGGATGGATGAGAGTATGAGAGATTAGCCAATGCGGTCCAAAAGATGTGTGAATTAAGATGGGTAGGCCTTTAACACCACATGGTGGAGTTATAGGGTGGGCACTATTAGTTTCATTTTTTTTAAATAAGAGTCAGCTTTCAACAGTTTATGAAACTCTGATTTAGAGTAAGTTTTCTAGTGGTATTTATAATACACAATAGCCTAGAGCAAGGGATGAGTGCATTTCAAAAGGGTCTAAATAAACATTCCTGTTATATAAAATTTAGGATTTTGTGTGAACATACTTGTAGACCTGAAGAATTGGCCACTAAAATAGTACTTTTTTTTCTTGCTATAGTTTATAATAACTTGGAAGTTGCAAACTAAATGTGTTGCCTTCCTAAAATGTTCCTCCCTTCATTCACTGCCTGTAAACATGGGGTTGTCATTCCAGGGACAATGATGAATGTGTGGGGCTCACAGTGATATGTTAGCTAAAATAGAATTAAACCATTTACTTTAAGAAAAAATATAATAACACATTATAAATAGATATAAGCAAGTAAACAAAGTTAGGTCACACTTTGGGCAATTTCAATATTGTCCCTTTAAACTACATTATAAGATAAACAACAACCAATATCCACGCAATACCATGTGCCAAGATTAAAGTCTGGGCCCTTAGAAATAGAAAAGGCTTAACAAGAATAAAGTGCTCATCTATCATAGGCCGAATGTAGTGTCTGTTATACTTATTATACATTAAACGTTCTTTCTTTCATAAATTCAGAGTTGGTTAGATCAATATTAAATTGCTCTTACTTTCATCAAATTCACAGACATCTCTTCATGAATACTGAGTTTAACTGAATGCTAAAAATACTTCTTGGTTTTGAGAAACAATTTTGATAGGACTATCTGACAGCTTGGCCTTTAATAGCAAGCAATGAGGAGAAGAGAAAGAAATCATCTGCTTGTCCCATTTGGGACTGACCTATTATCCAGATACATCATCTCCTAACCAAAACAAAACCAGAAACAAACAAACAAACAAACAAAACCCCTTGACATGATATTTACACTGTAGTCACTTCACAGACCTGAAAAATTTCTTACCATAGACCTAAGAAAGAAAGAAAGAGAAAACCATGACAAATGGATATATTCTTCTCACTGATCTGATTAGTTATATTATATGTTGCATTCACACAAGCATTTCAGATCTCATACTTTTGCATACTTATGTCTCATTTTCAAGAACACAATGCACGGAATTGTTTTACTTACTACTAACAGTAGCAGGACAATATCAGGATTATCACATGCACAGGCTACATGCACTGATGTCCAAAAATCCTCATCTTGATGATTTACATTTACCCCTCTGTCAATCAGAATTTCTGTAGCAAAGGCATTGTCATAACGAGCACACTGAAAAAGAGAAGAGAAGATTAGACACAGGGCTTAGCTCAAGGTACAACTGAATGTATCAACAAACTTTTTTCAGTTTGTGTTTATTCTCTACATAACATAGAAAGTGATCAGATAATGTATTGAAGATTAAGCTTCCATTTCTGCAGGGAGCTGATGGATCCATGGAAATAAAATCTGTGACATGCAGGGGATACATACTCTTAGTGTAAGATCCACAAGGTTCCCTATTGCCCAGGGAACAGAACTACACCAAATTTACAGAAGACTTGGCTTTCCACTGCTACACAGAGAACAGGATTTACCCTTGATCAAATTACATCATTACCAGGGTTCTGATCTTTCCTAATAATTTTCATACAGAACAAATTACAGATGGGACTGCACAGCTCCAGGCATGAACAATGGGCTACAACATCTTTTGCCTCTAGTTCATCAGGGTTTGAAAACAGCCCAGATTTGTAGTGACAAAAATAAAATAATCACTGCAGTCTGATGTTTGTTCAATGGCCTTTGTGAAATGAATTGGCTATCTTACTCCACTTCACACAACAAAAATCATCAATCGTAATTAGCTTCCTTGTTACAGAGGGTGGTTGACTGACTGGGCATGCCAAAGAAACAATTCTGTGCCTCCCAAAAGAATGGATGCTCCAGGTGGTAATTTCAAAAAAGCTTAGGGCCTGAACTCTGCTACCATTGATGTCAATGGGAGTTAGGTCAAAACTTAGTACTTCTGAAAGTCCCACTTTCAATTGCTGGTTTAAAGCACATTAATATGGCAATCTGGAAAAATGTGAATAATGCTCTTAATTTAGCATCTTCCACAGCCTTTATTAAAGAAATAGATCACTTTTTGGAATAGTGGGGAGAAGACATGGAGGAAAAAGGAAATAGAACAGTTTTATATTGTAGGTCATTTTTGAATGATATTTTATGGTAACATATATTTTAGTTCAGTTCTGGAGTGAGCAGATTTCTCATGCTAATGGCAAAGAATCCACAAGGATCATCGTTTCCCCTTACATAAAGCAGATTAGATCCAGTTAAATTTTAAAAACTGCTACGTAAACAATCTCAGTGAGCAAATCTTTAAATAAATGCCAAGTTACTATTTTAAAAAAAATCTTGAAATAAAGTTGGCTGCTCTATTTGTAGCATGACTGATCCCCAGATGTATTGGCCCTGTGTTTAAAAGAGGGACAAATCTGGGTCACACTGAAATCAGTGCACATTTTGCCATTGTCTACAATGGGATCAGGATTTGGCTGTAAATAAATTAACAATATTCATGAAACTGAGTCAGTAGTTTACATACTCTACAGTATATCATGTTTCTCCCTGCATGAAGTTTTCACTTCTCTTGGAATTGTGTCTTAGGTAGTGACAGGCCCCACAAGACCTACTGAATGTAATGAGGCATGATGCATTAAACTCAAAAAACCTATAAGACAGCTCACTAAGAACTGCAGTTAAAAAGAGTGTTCCAGTTGCCACGTAGAGCCACTTAAAATCCTTAGAGAAGGTTCTCTTTTGGCTTTAAAATGTGAGGGGGACAGCTTGCTTACAAGACACACTGCTTTGGGGCTGTTAACTAGGGCCAAGATTTTCAGATACTCATTTTTTGGGTTCACAACTTCACCCACCTTAAAGGAGTGTCATTTTAAGAGGGTAGTTGCTCAACACTTTTCAAATTTCAGGCTCCATTAAGATGCCTTAAGTTGGAAACTCCAAAACACTCATCACTTCTGAAAATCTTGGTCTAGAACTTTTGTTGGTGACTCCCAAATCACAGAGAGGCACGTGAGTAAGGACAATAACAGTATTACAAGGCCAGAGAAGAGAATTATTTTTTTTTTCTTCTTTTTCTTCTGGTCTTCTGAGATATAAGACACAAGAACATCCAATATGAATGGGGTGAAGATGGGCAGCATTGCATTGGTCGATTGGCACCATGTGTTTAGGATACAAGGCAACAGCATACAGGAATGGCTAAAAATTGTAAAATGATGTTGGGAAGAGAGTTGGAATTCCATACACAGAGTCAGAGTCTTGAGTCTAGTAAGGTTACACTGTACATGTAATATGTCTGTGTGATAATGCTGCTGTGCTCCATATATGTAAAATGGGAAACATATGTCTCTCTAAACCAAACTGAAATAGTAGTATACTTTTAGGAGGCCAAATTCTGCCCTCTATTATACTCATGAAGCCATATTCAATTAATCAGGGTTACATTTGTGTAACAAACTTGGGCCCAAGTATCTAAATTAGACATTTTAGAACTAAGCCTAATGGCCAACAGCTATGGTAGCTGACCTGGAGCTACTCACAACCTTCAAGAAAAAGGGAACATGAAGGCTGACCCCCTGAGCCCACTGAAGTCAATGGACAATTTTCAACTGACTTCAGAGAAGGTAGGATCTTTTTCTCTAGAAAAAAGTGCTATCTGATATTTACTGAACTCTCTTGATTTATCACAGGGCTTACCAATTAACTGTGTGAAAACTTGTTTTTCAATAATCTTTTTCTTATTCTCCAAATGATGTTTTTGGCAAGGTACATGTTGGCTGAAATTTTGGTTCTTACTTCGTGGACCCTACATATGAAAATTGAAAAGATTAAGGAGTCATATTGTCTGTCTACACTCATCTTACCCCTTTAAGCATTCTTCTTCTGTAAGGCCTTTCAGTGATAACCCATCATTTATATAGAATACTCCTAAAAACAAAGCCAA
The DNA here is from genome assembly GCF_003597395.2 of Chelonoidis abingdonii. Lineage (NCBI taxonomy): Eukaryota > Metazoa > Chordata > Testudines > Testudinidae > Chelonoidis > Chelonoidis abingdonii. Next base: position 263,929,749 of record NC_133769.1, read on the forward strand.
AGCTTAAAGTTGTCCCTTTGTCCTGGACATCATGTTTGGACTGTGTTATGTGTGTATAAAAAAGGATCCTGCTCTCTTACTCACATAAGTAGAACCCTACACATTTTAAAGGGATTATTTGCACACACAGAATTTGGCCCTTAGACTGTGAACTTCATGTGGCACACAGAGGCAGGTGGTCCTCTAGGTCGACAAAGCAAAAACTGTCAAATAAATACAAAAAAATTCCAAATCCAGCTTAAATTTAAATCATTTAATGCCAGTTAGGTTTTGTAGGGCTCTCTCAAGCAGAAATATCATAAGACAATGGGGTTTTGTAGCACATCCTTCAGAAGAAGAAAGAGGAGCATCCATGTACTAACAATGGAGATACAGGTGAGCAACCGTTTTCATGTTCTCTTCACAGGTACCAATGTGGAGAATGGACTAGATGATACATCTGAGGGAAGGGAGCAGAAGGAGACTCCACCGATTGGAAGGCATGAGATGCACTGTCCTAGTGACAGGGGTTCCATGACTCCCAAAAGAAGGAGGCAGGTGGTGATGGTTGGGGACTCCCTCCTCAGGGGGACTGAGTCATCTATCTGCCGTCCCAACTGAGAAAACCGAGAGGTCTGCTGCTTGCCAGGAGCTAGGATTCATGATGTGATGGAGAGACTGCCAAGACTCATCAAGCCCTCGGATCGCTACCCCTTCCTGCTTCTCCCTGTAGGCACCAATGATACTGCCAAGAATGACCTTGAGCAGATCACTGCAGACTATGTGGCTCTGGGACAAAGGATAAAGGAGTTTAAGGCACCAGTGGTGTTCTCGTCCATCCTCTCTGTGCAGGGAAAAGGCCTGAGTAGAGAACATCAAATTGTGGAAGTCAAAGAATGGGTACACAGGTGATGTCAGAGAGAAGACTTCAGATTCTTCGACCATGGGATGGTGTTCCAAGAAGGAGGAGTGCTAGGTAGAGATGGGCTCCACCTAACGAAGAGAGGGAAGAGCATCTTCGCAAGCAGGCTGGCTAACCTAGTGAGGAGGGGTTTAAACTAGGTTCACCGGAGGAAGGAGACCAAAGCCCTGAGCTAAGTGGGGAAATGGGATACCGGGAGGAAGCACAAGCAGGAGTGTGCAAGAGGGGAGGACTCCTGTCTCAGACTGAGAAAGCGAGACAATCAGCGAGTTATCTTAAGTGTCTATACACAAATGCAAGAAGCCTGGGAAACAAGAAGGGAGAATTGGAAGTTCTGGCACAGTCAAGGAACTATGATGTAATTGGAATAACAGAGACTTGGTGGGGTAACTCACATGACTGGAGTACTGGCATGGATGGATATAAACTGTTCAGAAAGGACAGGCAGGACAGAAAAGGTGAGGAAGTTGCAGGTATGTAAGAGAGCAGTATGACTGCTCAGAGCTCTGGTATGAAATTGCAGAAAAACCTAAGAATCTCTGGATTAAGTTTAGAAGTGTGAGCAACAAGGGTGATGACGTGCTGGGAGTCTGCCATAGACCACCAGAGCAGGGGGATGAGGTGGACGAGGTTTTCTTCCGGCAACTAGCAGAAGTTTCTAGATCGCAGGCACTGGTTCTCATGGGAGACTTTAATCACCCTGATATCTGCTGGGAGAGTAGTACAGTAGTGCACAGACAATCCAGGAAGTTTTTGGAAAGTGTAGGGGACAATTTCCTGGTGCAAGTGCTGGAGGAACCAACTAGGGGCAGAGCTCTTCTAGACCTGATGCTCACAAACCAGGAAGAATTAGTATGGGAAGCAAAAGTGGATGGGAACCTGGGATGCAGTGACCATGAGATGGTTGAGTTCAGGATCCTGGCACAAGGAAGAAAGGAGAGCAGCAGAATATGGACCCTGGACTTCAGAAAAGCAGACTTTGACTCCCTCAGGGAACTGATGGGCAGGATCCCCTGGGTGAATAACATGAGTGGGAAAGGAATCCAGGCGAGCTGGCTGTATTTTAAAGAATCCTCATTGAGGTTGCAGGAACAAACCATTCCGATGTGTAGAATGAATAGTAAATATGGCAGGCGACCAGCTTGGATCAACAGTGAAATCCTTTCTGATCTTAAACGCAAAAAAGAAGCTTACAAGAAGTGGAAGACTGAACAAATGACCAGAGAGGAG
>NC_133769.1:263933635-263990104 GCF_003597395.2 Chelonoidis abingdonii
GTTTTTAAGGTCAGGCTTGACAAAGCCCTGGTTGGGATGATTTAGTTGAGAATTGGTCCTGCTTTGAGCAGGGGGTTGGACTAGATGACCTCCTGAGGTCCCTTCCAACTCTGGTATTCTATGATTCTATGATTCAGCCCATGCTCCACCACAGCCCGTGCTTCCAGCCAGCACCAAAGTGAATGGTGCTGGCCAGGGAAGAAAAGGAGTGTGTGCTGTACATCACTGTTTTTGACAGAAAATGTAGTTTCCACACAAATCAAACTTTTCTGTGGGAAAGTTTCAATTTTGCTGAAATTTTTCAAATTTCTGTTGGGAAAATCGAAACAAAATATTTTGTTTCGGGTTGGTTCAATACGAATTGAAATATTTCAGTTTGTTGAGCTGACCCAAAATGTTTAATTAATGTTCAATTCATCATTAAGCTGCATGTTGTAGAGTGACTAAAGGCCTCATTGGCATTGGCATTAAGGCCTCCATTTTCACCTATGGACTGGGCTCTCTGGCCAGATTATATCTGCCATGATGCAATGCAGATTCCCTTCTGCACAGATTGATGTTGAACTGACTCAGAATGAAACATTTCACTGTTTCCAAATTGAATTTTTTCTAAATATTCCATTCCTTGAAATTTTTTGACAAATTCAACTTTTTGTGCAGGTTTGCAACAAAAACAAATGTTGCAGTATTGGAATTGCTCACTGGACAGAAATTCCAATTTTCACTCAGCTGGAGGCATCAGGGTTCTGTACAGTCAGAGACAGAACCTACAGCTGCATCCCACAGACAGAACTCCCATGTAGTTTAAAGGCCAATACATCTGCAGGGGTGGATCAAGTACGCTCTGTAAGGTAGATTAAGATGAATACGATTTATTTTGGTATTAGAGACATGAGTTACTAACTTCCTTGTCTGAATATAAAGTAGTAGCAGCAACCATGGGATTGCTTCCACTGGATTTATTTGGTTTGCTAGCAGTAGAAATATGTGATTAAATTCTGATTTTCCAGTATACTGCCCTTAATTTGGAAGCACGTTTTTTATTGTTTTTTTTAAACACACTAAAAAAACAGGCACGCTTACATGAACGTTTCACTAATATTTGTGAACCTTCTGAAAGAATCTGGGCAAATTAACCATTTTTTGTTCAAAACAGGAAAAATTTGTCATATTCTCCTGAGCATTGGGACATTTGACCCAGCCCTCAAAGCAAAACACAGATGCCCTGCAGACCTGTGTGGGTCAAAATAGAAAACATGGTATGCATGATGAGACCCAGCAAAATAAAATAACAGAGCTTCTTACAACTCTGCTGTGAGTCCCCAGTTGCCATCCTGTACTTCACAGTAACTAAAAGTGACCTGACACCAGTGTATTTGCTATATTTCTCTCTCTCCCTTAATTACCTAGTAAACACAAATCTGCTCCCTTTTCTTTAAATCACTTAATCTGAAATACAAATAACTACGGTGATCTCAATGCAGATACTGTGTTAGATTTCCATTTGTATGAAATCAACACTGAAAAAATCAAAAGGAAGGAATGACATCAGTTAAACTGAAGGTTAAATTGTCTTTTTTCTAGTCTGTGAAGGTGTTAAAATATTGCATTTCTCCGTCTTATGAAGCAGACAATTTTTCCTTTGCTCTTACTTACCGTGCAGATAATTTATGCCTAAAACATCTAACTGGATTTTGCTAATAATCATCCATACTACATGATGCATCCCTACATAAGCCTTTTGAACATCATGTATTTCACATGCACAGCTAGATGCAATTATAATCACCGTGGTGCTCAGTGTAGATGAAAAATTACTGATAAACCTTTCTTGTCATTAATATGCCCAATATGCTACTCAGAATCTTGCCATATTTATCCACTGTCACTAACATTAATCTTCAATCACTCTTACCAGATGGAGCAAGGAGCCTCCTGAGGAAATAAGAGTGTGAGGGTCTGCACCATCCTTTAGTAGCCGTAGCACTGAAATATCAAAGAAAAGAGAAGGAGAAAGAATTAATGCACCAATGCACCCAGTACTGAGATCTTAATAGCCTGATTTTTCATCATCTTCATTAACAGATTTAATAATATATGCAAACCTCTGAGATAACATATGTAAAACTACCATGTCAGCATTTCCTGTCTCATTTATTTTAATGGTGAGGTCTGACAGTTCAGGACCTTTGATAACTATGCTAATTATGAGCAATATCAAGGACTTCACTAGAGCAGTAATTCTCAACCAGGGATCAGGGTCCACTGGGAAGTCGCAGGCAGGTTTCGGTGAATCTGCAAAGCAGGATCAGCATTAGACATGCTGGGGCCCAGGGCAGAAAGCCAAATGGGCCTGAAGCCTGGGGCCCTGAGCCCTCCCACCCAGGGCTGAAGCTGAAGCCTGAGCAACTTAGCTTCACAGAGCCTCCTGTGGTATGGGACTGGGCCCCGGGCAATTGCCCTGCTTGATACTCCCTAATGCTAATCCTGTTTTTTATACACAGAAAAACAGCTGTTGTGGCACAAGTAGGCCATTACGTTTTTTATAGCATGTTGAGGGGACTTCAGAAAGAAAAAGGTTGAGAACCCCTTGCTTTAGAGTCTGGTTGTGTTTCTGTAGTTCTGAACACAGGATATTCCATAGCAAGGTTAAAGTCACCTGATTAGACCATGTTCATGTGACTGCAGAACACAGTTAACTGATTTTATTGTGTATTGCAGAGTTCCCTGAGACCTAGAGGCTTTTTCGCTAAATGATTGAGATTGGTGTTCATAACTTATATTGCCTGAAATTAATCTTCATGCCACAGCTTAATGAAATGCACTTCATTCAACCTCTGCAGCACATTGCCTGATCACTGACATAGCATAAATCCTGAAAAGATATTTGGGCCACATTCTGCTCACAGTTACATGTAACAAACTTCTTTGAAATGAACCCAGGCATTTAACGCAGAACAGAAGATAGCCCTGCATATTGGTGCTCAGTCAGGATTGATAACACTGGTCTACAATTTTTGAGAAGTCGTCTGCTTCACAGATAAAATGTGGTATTTATTATGTATTTTGATGTGCTGAATTCAAATATGACAATTAAAACAACTGATGTACCTGTTCTAAGATATTTAAGGTTTTACTTTATGTCTATGTATATTGTGTTAGATAGTAGAGTTTTAATCATAAATTGTAAACCTATGTCTTTTAATGTGTTTATGGTTGCTTTACATGATAATATTTCACCTGTCCTGTTTATTGTACACTTTAAAAATCAGCAAAAGGTTTATATAAATAAATTTATTATGAAACAAAAGCAAAAATCTATGATGTACATAGTTAGTCCTATTCAGCGTCTACTCGTGCTTCTGGCTTGTCTCTTGTTTCATTAAATTGGAGCATCTCTTGTCACTGTGTCCAGCACTAGTCGCTGCAAGCATTGATGGGCTCCATTTGCCCTGATAACGTTCTCCATTGTTGCAATGTCCTGGTGAAATCGCTCGCCAGTGCTCGTCGCTCACTGCCTCGGCCAGTTCGTGAAAAAAATCTAGAGGAGAGTGCAAAAAAATGTATCTTTAAGTGACATGTGCATCCAAGGCTGGTATGCACTTGAGGAGTTTTTCACCACAACCTGTGTTGTCTGCCTTGTTGTTTCGAGAAATTTATGTGCCACTAAACTGAAGGCTTCCATCCGTCTTTTCCTTTGCTACGGCAGTGCATGGTCAAATGCATATCCTCGGAAGAAGTTCATGAATTGAGGCACCAACAAAGCACACCTCCTTTAAATCTTAGCTTCATTAAACCCTCTGGGAAAATTTTCCACGGAGGTACTGAAAGCTGCTTGTGTTTTGTCAATGGGCCTTGAGAAAGTTCTTCCATTCGACCCAGCTTGATGTAAGGGTGGTAACAAAATCGCCTTGATTCAACAAGTTGGTGGATGCTGAAACACTTTTCCTTCCCAGCTCCAATGACATGTCGGAGTGCCAATTTTCTTGTGTAGATGGGAATCTCTTGCACGACTATCCGCATTCGCGAGAAAAACAGCAGTACTTTGTGTATCCAGTCTGCAGACCAAGCAAAAGAGCAACAACCTTCAAATCGCACCCATAAGCTGCCACTGATGTTGTCATAGTTTATGCACCTCAAAAGTTGTTTCATGTTGTCATAGGTTTCCTTCATATGGACTGCATGACCAACTGGAATTGATGGCAAAACATTGCCATTATGCAGCAAAACAGCTTTAAGAGTCGTCGTCTTCGATGAATCAATGAACAGTCTCCACTCATCTGGATCATGAACGATGTTGAGGGCTGCCATCACACCGTCGATGTTGTTGCAGGCTACAAGATCACCTTCCATGAAGAAGAATGGGACAAGACCTTTTTGACGGTCACGAACATGGAAACCCTAACATCACCTGCCGGAGATTCCACTGCTGTAGTCTGGAGCCCAATAGCTAGACTAGAGCCAATCAAATTTTAAGCATCATTTTCGTTCTCAGTGACCAGAATTAGTAAGTTGATACATTATTTCAGAAGCATTTTGGCTGTAGAGCAGTGTAATTCTTTATTCTCTTTCCTTGGTCTCCAGGCTTTTATAACCTTTTCACTTTGGAATTCAGGAATTGACTAATTCACTCTATTAGTGTTCATTCCAGGGCAGGACTGCAATAATGAAAAGGCCAAGACATCATCAGGGGAATTCACCCTGTCTGTGCTGGCTAACTGGATAAGCAGTCCACAATGACCTCACCCCTGAGAAATACCCTCAGCACAGAGGTCCTCTATAGAAGCACAGCTGGTTCCACATTGTCATCAGGAGGCCCTGGTCCAAGAGAAGTATATGATGGGTCAGGGGTATCATGCCCATAGTAGAGGAGCGCACAATTAAGACAGCTCTTATGGTTCTCAGCCCCTGTCATGGGTAAATTCCCCACTCTGAACATTAGCGTCCAAAAGATGGGGTACCAGCATGATTGCTCTAAGCCTGATTTCCTGGCTTAGAACCTGTAGCGCTGCCACCAACAGGAATTACTGTGCCTGGTACACTCTGGTCCCCCCCAAAACCTTGCCTGGGGAACCCCAAGACCCAGACCCCTCTGGATCTTAACACAAGGAAAGTAAACCCTTTCCCCCACCGTTACCTCTCCAGGCTCCCCTCCTGGGTTACTCGGAAGATCAGTGTGATTCAAACTCCTTGAATCTCTAAACAGAGAGGAAAATGCATCTTCCCTCCTCCTTCTCTCTCCCCCTCCCAGACTCTTCCTGAGGGAGAAAGTGATCCTAAACACAGAGAGAAAATAACCTCTCTCTCCCCTTCTCTCCTTTCTCCCACCAATTCCCTGGTGAATCCAGACCCCGTCCCTGGGGTCTCACACCAGAATAAAAAAAAACAATCAGGTTCTTAAAACAAGAAACTTTTAATTAAAGAGAGAAAAATTATCTTTGTAAATTTAAGATGATTAGGTACAGCGGGTTTTTCAAGCTATAGACATGGAAATACCCTTCCAGCCTAAGTATTCAAATACAAATTAAATCCTTTCAGCAAAAATACAAATTTGAACTCCTTTCAGCAATACACAATTAAACTCCTTACAGCCAAATGCAACATTTGCAAATAAAGAAACAAACATAAGCCTAACTCGTTTTATCTATCTAGTACTCACTATTTGGAATCTATAAGAACCTGTATCAAGGAGATTGGAGAGAAACCTGGTTGCACGTCTGTTCCCTCTGAGCCCCCAGAGTGAACAACAACCACAAAACTAACAGCACACCAGAAACTTCCCTCCCTCAAGTATTTTGAAGTATCCTGTCTCCCTGATTGGTCCTCTGGTCAGGTGACAGCCAGGCTTACTGAACTTGTTAACCCTTTACAGTTAAAGAGATATAAAGTACTTATGTGCTATTAACTTTTCTTATCTGTTTATGACAGCCCCTGAATAGGGGAGTTGCAAACCATCTCCCCGTTTTGCTCTGTACTGAAGCTTGTGCCTCAGTCAATATAAGAGTTGTGAAATGCATAGAAAGAGGCTGTCACAGTTCCACAGTGAACTCTCTGTGGTCCAGTAAGGGCACCCACTCTAGGCTCCCAGCTCGCTAGCAGTCACCTCTTTTGGGTGGAGACCTGCATCTCTCTCCCTCCTGACTGAGGTTTTTCCAGGCTGCACAGTTCCCTGCGTACACTGTGTTGTTCTCAGCAGACAATACTGCCTAACTAGGCCAAGGTCTGTGCACTGCTAACTCTTTGAAGGCTAAGAAAAACATAATTGCCAGCAGTTATGAGTTACCACACAGCTCTTATTAGCAAGCACACTTATTCTTAAGGTGAAAGCAATGCAAAGAACAGATATTAAAAATAAAATAACCTACGCACATGCTAAAAAAGTTAACAAGGCCACCCCAACTCCAACCTTGGACCAGGAAAGGGTTGGAAGGACTGATACCTGCCAAAAGTTGTCATATAAGAACGGCCATACTGGGTCAGACCAAAGGCCCATCTAGCCCAGTATCCTGTCTTCCAACAGTGGCCAATGCCACGTGCCCCAAAGGAAATGAATAGAACAGGTAATAATCAAGTGATGCATCCCATCTCCCCTTTCCCCCACCCTTGGGTGAAGGTTCTGTCCATTTGCTGTATCAGAAAGAAGGCTCTAAGTCAATTTAAAGTCAGACTATTTATCTAAAAGTTCTTTATTTGTCAGGAGTCTCTGAAGACTCCAATTTGAACCAGTATATTTGAGCCTCTGCAAGTGGTGGTACCTCCTTGGAGGTGTTATAACCTCAGCCAATTTGTCTAATCAGCCACCACTGTTCCTAGTTCCTAGAAAGCTATAGTCACCCTTCCCCACAGAAATACATACAATGCCTGGTGCACAATGATACATAAATTTAACACAGTGAGATCTCCCAAATATATTGCAGGAAATTGCCATCTGTCACAGAGGCAAGATGTGAACTCATGGTCTCTTGGCCTCCAGTTCACTGTACTTCCCACAATGCAAGAGATGCTGATATGGACAGGCAAGCGAGATCTGGGAGCATGCAAAGTGTATTGCAGCATTCACAAAACTAGTAGGCCAGTGATAAATCTGTTCTACAGCATATGAACAAATGATATTTTTTAGAGGGGTGATAAATGAGAGTGGGTGTCCCTTTTGTGGACACCAAGCCAGCCAGTTAGCTATAGAATCCCTCTTGATAGTTGTTCTCTACTTGCTTTACCTGTAAAGGGTTAACAAGTCCATGAATAAAAGGAAGGGAGTGGACGCCTGACCAAAAGAGCCAATGGGAGGGCTAGAACTTTTTAAAATTGGGAAAAAAAACTTCTCTTTGTCTGGCTGTTGTTCTTCTCCGGAGAGAGAGGACAGAGCAGAGACAGGGCTGAGACTATTCTGTAATAAAGCTTTTTGTCAGGTATGGAAATCATCAAATCATACCTAAAACTCCTCATTTGAACCCCAGATATGTAAGTAGATCATAAAATGTCTAGCAAGATGTGAATAGGTTATCTCTATTTATTTCTTGTTGGCTTATGGACTCCTCTGTGCTAACCCCACATGCTTTTGTTTTACTTGTAACCTTTAAGCTGGACCTCAAGAAGGTTATTCTTGATATTTAATTTTTGTAAGTGTTTTCTTTTAAATCTAGGAAAAGCCTAAATTCCAGATGTATTTTCTTTCCTTTTCTTTTTTTTTTTAAATAAAATTTACCTTTTTTAAGAGCAGGATTGGATTTTTGGTATCCTAAATGGTATGTGCATATGTTGTTTAATTAGCTGGAGCAACAGCTAATTTCCTTTGTTTTCTTTCTCAGCTGTTCCCCGGAGAGGGAGTGAAAGGACTTGAGGGTACCCCACAGGAAGGAATTCCCAAGTGCTCCTTCCTGGGTTCTCAAAAAGTTTTTTTCTTTTCTTTTTTTTTGCACTTGAGTGGTGGCAGCATCTACCCATTCAAGGTCAGAGAAAAGCTGTGACCTTGGGAGTTTAATCCCAGCCCAAAGTGGACAGTATTAATTTTTAGAATCCTTGAGGGGCACCACCTTCTGCACTCAAAGTGCCAGAGTCAGCTTTGGCAAAAGGTTTATAACTTAGCCAGATCTTGGTGGATTTCCATAGGGCATTTACAGTTTGGCTTTCCCGCTATGTAATTTGAAGTTCCTGCTACAAACCACCGAAGCACTAGAGATTTTCAATAATGGTCAAATGTGTTTTTTGTTTGCTCAGTAGATTTTTTTTAAACACCAGCAATTTTCACTAGCTTTGTTTTCTGAAATGGCAGAGCCATCCTTGATCAAATTTTCCAGAAAAAAAAAATCTGAGTTAGACACCAAACAGAAAATTTCAGCTAAAACAGTTAAAGTTCAGTAATGTTATAATGAAAATGGAGATTTATAATGGGAAGGGATAGGCTACCTGAAATATACGAGCAATTACATGCTCCACCTATAATGATACATCCAGGTATATATTTTGGAAGAATCAAAAAATGACAGTTACAACAACAAATTCCACTCTGTATTTCATTTCAGGCTTTGAAAATAAATGGACAATCTAAACCCTCCTATAAATTCAAACCTGAAGAATAAAACCTTTGTACCTCCTCATTTGCCTTTTTACTTGTTTTTGCTTCATTTAATTTAGTTAATTGCAAATGTGCTTTGCTTTCTGGCAAACACAATTTTGTAAACTAAATACTCTTAGAGTCTACTGTTGTTCTTGGCACTGCCGCTGAACTGGGAAGCAGAACACTGAGTAATGTGGATTAAATGGACTGTGTTACAATTGCCAAGCAAAATGGAGAATATAAGGAAGCATATTTATACTTGCCATACACTTGGCAAAAGTGGAAGAATGAAGGAAAAAAACCCACAAATTATTTCTTCCTCCTCTCATTTATAGGAGCCCAGTGATTAAAGATCACTCGTCCTCCCCCACACAACACATCCTATTATAGGCTAAACCTCAAAAGCTGGACTTTTTGTTCCTATCAGTACTAACAAACATTACAGAGTGCCCTCAAAGGAGGATGGGGACATACATTACAGCTGCTAGAGTCCTAGACTCCCCAACACCCACCCCCACACACATGCCCACGCCCGCACACCCACACACTTTGTATAGCTTGTTCAGAAGCTTTGTAATAGCTAGACCACCAAAACTTCCTGGCACTCGCCCTGCTCCTATGCTCTTCATAGTTTCTTGCTTCACCTCTTCAGTGTCTAAGCCACCTAATAGTTGCCTTTATGTTGCAATTTCTATCTGAGGAACTTTACAAAACTGAATTAAGACAGGCTATAGCCCTCCATTATACCTATATTAGGTATAATCCTCATCTGCAAATGAGGAAAGTGACGTACATAGTCCTTAAAAGTGGGATTTTCCCAAAAGTGTTCAGTGTTGGCCTAAGTCTGCTCTCACTGATGTCAAGGGGAGTTTCAGCGCTGACTTAAAAGGGAGCAGGCCTAGGCCAGTGCTGAGCACTTTTTGGAAATCACATTGTGACTCTGGCAGATCAGGTGCCAGGTCATGCCAAGGCCCCAGGACTGCACACTGACAAATGCATAGCTGGAAACTAGTCTGGCTTACCTGTGAGTTAGTGCACTTAAAATAGATATTAGTGTTATTAAGAATGTGTTTAGACTTTATGGAATGCTTGTAGGATGCTGCATGTATTAATCTTATAATATCTGTATCCGTGGTATAAAGTTATACTGAGTGTTTTCATTGTAAACCTTTGTTACTGTGTAACTCACCCAACAGGAAAAAGAAGCAGTAATTAAGGTAAAGTGTTCATCCAGCACACAATATGTCCCATTAAAGGAAAATGAGGCATTGTGTAGCACCAAAGGACAGAGACCTTGTTGATTGCACTCCTAACTCCATCCTGGATAGGGAGGCCTGTGCATGACCTCATATCATAAGCTTGGATTCCGGGTTGATGGGGGATAAAAATCCATGACAAGGAGAAACTTGGTCTCTTTATGCTGTCTGGACTCTGAGGGGCAAAGATTCCTGATCATAAGCAAGAGATCCTCATGCTGTTGGCTTGGGTCAGCCTCAAAGAATATATAAAGCTGCTTATTATAGAAACTTTTATTACCTTTTTAAATCTACGACTGTAACTCATTTTTGTCTGTGCATGTTTCCTAATTTAACCTTGTAAATAACTCTCATTTCTTTTCTTTGTTAATAAATCTTTAGTTAATTACAGGATTGGTTACAGATATTGTCTTTGGTTTGCAATCTGAGTACAAATGACCCAGGGTAAGCAACCTATCCTTTGGAACTGGGAGTAACCGGAATATTGCTAAGTATCAGAGGGGTAGCTGTGTTAGTCTGGATATGTAAAAGCAGCAAAGAGTTCTGTGGCATCTTATAGACTAACAAACGTGTTGGAGCATGAGCTTTCATGGGTCAATACCCACTTCATTGGATGCATCCAGCAAAGTGAGTATTCACCCATGAAAGTTCATGCTCCAATACGTTAGTTAGTCTATGAGGTGCCATAGAATTCTTTGCTGAATATTGTTGTGATTTTTGGTGTAAAGTGACCATCTATCAAAGGGATCGTCAACCTTTGGCATGTGGCCCATCAGGGAAATCCACTGGTGGGCCGGGATGGTCTGTTTACCTGCGGCGTCCGCAGGTTCAGCCAATTGTAGCTCCCACTGGCCGCAGTTTGCTATTCCAGGCCAATGGAACGGTGAACTGCGACCAGTGGGAGCTGTGACCGGCTGAACCTGAGGATGCTGCATGTAAAAAAACGTCCTGGCCCACCAGTGGATTTCCTTCATGAGTCACGTGCCAAAGGTCGCCAATCCCTGATCTATCACATAGTCCAGCTTTCCTGGGTGGTAAAATAGAGTAGAATCCCCAATGCCCAATATCTGTGAGTCTATGGTAAGACTGTTATAGTGCTTCAGGAGTTCACATTTTTTAGTAGGTTGGTGAAATGTAATTATAGAACATACCACCAGTTTGGGGTGTCTGCCCTGATTTTTGACAGTCTGCCCTAAGGTTGGCATTCATGATCATGAGCTACTCCAGACAGAGTGACACACATGCGAAGTGAATATTCTAATATGACACAGGAAGTATGTCACAGATACAAAGCATATCCAAGTGACAAACTCTCCATGTTTTCTTATTATTAGAAGTGAAGCTGGGTTCTTGAGTCAATCCCTCTCCACAACAACCTTCAGCAGCCCAAGCAATTAACTGTGTGGAAAAATTGAGTGAAACAAGGTAATGACTTCTTAGCTCCATTTATCAGTGACTAGTGGTTGAAGGCAAAAATGGCAGCCTCTCCTAATGCATGATTCTCTTTCCTGCCAGTGAGTGAAAATACAGGAACACTTTGAAACATCTGTGATTCTTGTGACTACACAGTGAGTTGAAATCTCTGCAGAGATAATGACAATGGACATCATTGCTTTTTCAGCAGAAACCAACTACAGAGATTACCCCACAAACAATGTATATAGCTGTTGCAGACATAAACCCAGTAAAAAAATACACATTAAGCAGATGATGTTCATAAATATGTAGATGATTCATGTACAAAAATGAGATTAAAGATAATAATCGCTTCAAGTTTTTATCCATCTAGTTTACTCTCTTTTTCTTCATTATTGCTCTGCAGAGTCAGCAGTACTACAGAGATCGCACATCACAAAGACTGCAAGGGCAGTGGATATGAATTCTCATGTAGTTTGGGTCAATATTCTTTGTCCTGAAATAGGATCAGTTGTCACATTCCACAACACACAAAAGCAACTGACAAGTCTCTACTTTTCTTGAAAAGGAAATAGGATTTACCTCACTGTAAAGAAGAATAAACATCCCAATGCAATTCAATTAGCTCCCTACCCAACATTCTCTAATGATATTCTGCCCTGGTCTCCCCCCATGAAATCTGGTCTTATCTGGTCTTGTGTGTGCTTTTACCCTATACTATACAGATTTCACGGGGGAGACCAGTGTTTTTCAAATTGGGGGTCTTGACCCAAAAGGGAGTTGCAGGGGGGAGTCACAAGGTTATTTTAGGGGGATCGAGGTATGGACACTCTCACTTCTGCACTGTCTTCAGAGCTAGTGTAGAACTGATAAATGAAATTGTTTTTAATTGTTCACTTTATTAATGTAACTTCTGTTCACCATTCGCTATGCTTGCCTACATTGTAACTTCTGTTCACTGTTTGCCATATTGTAATTCAAACCCCATTTTAAAACACTCACTCCACTTTGTAAAAGCTTCCTCCAACCTTCATTTTTGCAAACCCTGCTGTAATTTTATTAGTTAGTTTAGATGTGTGAAGAGGCATGTATGGATGATGGAATCAACTCTCCAGCCCAGCCGGTCCGATGAGATTAAAGTTCACCTACCACGGCTGAAGACCCTAGACAACAGCCCTAAACAAAGTAAAACGCATCACCGCTAAAAGAAAAGGAACAAAAGAACAACAGAAGGAAGATCAAAGCCAGCTCAGGCTGAAGTCACATGCAGTTGATGGGTGATCAATCCAAACTCAGAGGCAGGCGTGACACAGCAAGACCTATAGACTTTGATCCAACGTAAAGCCTGTAAAAAGAAGGGTGAGATAAGAGACTCTGGGAACATTCTGCTGCGAACATGGAGCCAGCCACCTGCTGATTATTTAACAACAGCAGAATGAAGCAACTCCCATGAACTAACATAGGGAAAAATCCCTATAAAGCTGGACTCTGAAGACTGAGGACTTTGAGTCTATGGTTCTGCTGCCAGCCTCCAGGAGCATCAGGTGCACCTGACCCGGACTCGGCTCCACTCTTGTTTACAGAGTACCTGGCCAATATTCTGTCACAAGCAACTTTAGGCTGGTAACTATAATATCTACACAGAACTTGTATGAAAGATTGTGTGAATGGATATATATATATATATAAAATCATAGGAATAAGTAACCAAACAACATTGTTTGCTGTTATCTTTTATTTTATTATGGTATTTACAATAAATGTGACAAATGTCTTGTCCCCTTTAAGATCCTGCTAGTTTTTATTGGTATAACACTAGGTGGCCAGAGAGCAGCAGCTGTTGGCCGGGCACCCATCTCCAAAGACAGTGCCCCACCAGCAACAGTGCAGAAGTAAGAGCGGCAATACCATATTACGTCACCCTTACTTTTGCGCTGCTGCCTTCAGAGCTGGGTGGCCAGAGAGAGGTGGCTGCCAACTGTGGACCATGATTTCATGGTCTCTGATGCATTTTTCATGGCCATGAATTTGGTAGGGTCCTAGTTATACAGGAATAAGTGGCGCACAGATTTCTGACTCATATAGAGTGTGGGTGCACTATGCCAACCTAACCAATCCTCATGATGGAAATCCTATTGAAGCTACTAGGAATATAACCTATGGATGAGATGAACAAGCCCTAAAGCAGGAAGTTCAAAGTTGCTTGAAAAGAAATATATAGATATATAGTCAACCAATCATATTTGAAAGAGAGTCAAGATTTGATTAGGATTTTAAGTAAATGCTGAGATCATTTCTTATTTGTCCCAACAAGTTTATCCAGTTCTCCATAGATGTAATTAAGCTATGGTGCACTATATTATTAAAATATATTACACATACATGTGAACACACAATCACTATTATTATCATCTCCTATCCATATCCTTTTCCCATGACTTCTGCCCATTTTCACCTCTGCTTCTATTATACCTCCCCACACTGCTCCCTGCCCTCACATCTCCTAGCTCTGGCCCTGCTCCCCTTCTGTTTCTATCCACTCCCCCTAGACTGGCTCTGTGCCCCTCTCTTTCTGTGCCCCCTCCCTTTCTGTGCCTATTTTCCCCCCATACACACACTCCTCACTCTTTGCATTCCAGTCAGGCTGTTTCCTCCTCCTCCTTCAATTGGCTAGATACCAGCAAGGGGAGCATTGAGAGCACAGGAGAGACAGTCTTCCTGTTCTCAGTTCTGATGCCTTATCCTTTATAAGAAAGTCCTGCTCAGTCCCTAGGTCATGCTCAGTGTAGATGGCATCTTTGGAGAATTTAGCCACCAAACTAACAAGTCTCTACAAGTCAAGGATGTGTGAACTGAGATTTTTCATTTAGTTTATAACTAAGACAAATTTGATGGATTTTCATGGGAACAGCAAAAGGCCCATCCCTGACACCAGGGTGACCCCCTGCCCTCCCTCTGCTCTAAAGCCTGGAGGTACTGGAGCTTTTCAATTACAAGATTATAAGATTGTGGGGGGGGGGTCAACATGGGTGCAATAATGTATTTTCCCCAATCTCATTCTTGGAAATGGCTGAAGAACTATAGTTGAAACATGGAAAATTTCAACCCGAAAAATTTTAAGTTTGGCACAGTTAAAAGGAACTGAAAACAGGATCTTATAATGGAAAGTGTTAGGCAACCTTAGCTATAGGTGGTGTTCCTAGTTGTAATATGAGCCATCAATTTTTGTGAGACACTCCTGCATAGAATTCTTCAAACATATGTAGTAGGACTGAAGACTATTGTTTTAACTGGATGAAACCTTACTGGACAAAGGGTTTTTTTGGGGTATTGAATTAGTAGAGATATGTGTGCCAGGCTATGTCTACACTATGGACCTTACAACGGCACAACTTTGCCGCTACAGCCGTGCCACTGTAGGGTGTCCTGTGTAGCCACTCCATGCTAGTGGAAGAGCTCCCTCCTGCTGGCATAATTAAACCACCCTCAATGAGTGGTGATGCACTCCCACCAACATAGCACTGTCCAAACCAACACCTTTGTCAGTGAAACTTTTGTCAGTCAGGGGGGTGTTTTTTGTTGAGAGCGCTTTTGAGCTGAGAGAAAAGAGAGGGTCTTCTGTTTTATTCCTACTGTGTTCAGGGAGACAGGACTTGGTACATTCAGTATAAATCAACAGAATTGCGTGAAAGAAATTCCTGATTCCACCATGAATTACTCCTTCTATCAGAAATAATCCACAAGACCTCACATTTTGTCCAATTGCTTGGTGCACGTACGTGAGCACAGTTCAATTGACTTCAAGAGATAATTTGATTCTATGTTAATTATTTGTCTTATAGTAGTGCCTGAAAATACCAAACCATTCAAAATCTCATTATAACAGACACAGGAGAAAGAGTACTTAAGTTCTGAAAAACATTTAAATAAAGTAATTTGATGTTGGGGTTTCCCTATACAACTCAACATGTCCATCACCTTTCCAAGAGGCATCTGACAATGCTGATCAAGGTAATAAAATGAATCTTGCCCACTTTCACTTGATTAGAAAGGAGTTTTCCGGAGGTATTTAGCCATGTGAATCTCACATTTCCTCCCTGAGTACCTGGCTCAAAGATCAGATTTTTTGTTTGTTTGTTGTTTTGTTCTGTTTTGCTGTGGAGAAACACACAGACATAAATGATGACAACTTTACAATGTCAGGCAACATTCATCTCATATAAACAATCTAACTCTTATGCATCTAGACCTCAGTGTTTCAGTCCATTGAACTTTACTGATAATATTATTGTATGTTTCTTGTCTCAGCTGATGCTAATCTTAGTTCTCACTGGAAAATGTAATTTTCCTGGATATAAAAAATGTCCCTTTCATTTTCTGTAATAACCACAATCCACATGCACTCATTATGGATGAAATTCACCCGAGTACACAAGGTCTGCCCAGATTTTATGCATTCTTTCAGCCCACAGCACAGAGGAGAATTTCACTCCTTATCTAGAGGGATATTTTGCTTGCTAACTTCAATATTATATCTTTTAAAAACTTTGCAAGACACTTTTATTTTCCTGAGTATGTCATAATTTTTATAAGGAGGATTTTTGTAAAACAAGATTTCCCCTCAAAACCTTCCAAATATCTTCAAGATCAAAAGCAATCTGTCCTTTCCTTCTATAGTGATTCATTTTCTCACATGTCTATGTGAGTTTCATTGTGATTTCTGTTAAATAATGTAACATTTGTTAACACATGCACCATCCTCAAAATTGGCCTTAGGGACACCTGAAACAGTCACAAGAGACACCAAGGCAGAAGGAGCACTTGAGAATACATGGTTTCTGTGGTCTCGTTTTCCATAAGACTCTTTTCAAATTTTAAACAGCTGATAGGCAGTCTTCTGACCCTCCAATCTTCCAGCATAATTTTCTCTTCTCAATGATTAAAATAGAGATTCTGCACACAAATGTGTCAAGGAGAAAGTGTTAATGTGGCACTGGAATATTCCCTTTTTCTCATGCAAATCTGTAAGAAGATAGCATCTCTGATCTCTTGGGCACCAGAAGGTCTGACTAATTATGTATACATTATAAGATCCGTATAGTGTGCTGAATGTACAATAGCTATAGAGCTGTCTATGAACAATTCCCGTGGGGAAAGACAGATGACATTTTGTTGCCAAAGTTGCTGCAGACAGTACAGAGGAAACACACTGGGCTTTCTAATGGAGACTTTGTTTTTAACTCTTCTTGTTCTCCTTAGTTTACAGAAAGTAATTCAGACTGAAAGAATCTGGTTGCACATTTTGTATACAGACACAGCTCCTTCTGGAGACCATCAGCAGTGACACTAAACAGTCAAAACCAGCACTCTCTCATCTCTAATAGCCAAGCAAGCACCATTTATAGCTGTAGGGCCTTGGCTCCCAGGCTGGTATCTTATTACTTATTGCTGATGGTTTCTTTCAAATCTCTACCTATTTGTTTCTATTACTTATTCACAGCAAGCATTAACACAATGAACACCCTTTTTGAGAAACTCATTCTTAATCTCTTCTTATAGAAATCCTGGGATTGAGATGTGATTTCTACAGTGATCTATGGCAATGTCTGTCATCCAACATAAATGTTCCCATATATTGCACTTTTTTATGTCTTATTATACTTGTTTGACTCTGAATAATTCCTTCACACTCTTGATATTTACACACTTCAAATATTTTGTAGATTTATTGGACTACAGCCTACTTCCACTAACATCAGTGGAAGCTTTTAATTTGACATTTCAATGGGAGTAGGAAAGAACCCATCAAGTCACCTCTTACTCTTATAAACATCTGCCCTTGTCACTTAGAATTCTTATTCTAGCTCTTAAATTTGCACTCACAAGCCATTCGATCCAATCCATTGATCATCTTTGTTTTTCTTGTCCAAACATCTTCCAATATTTCAATTTATTTCCAGTAATGATATGCTCATTAATGAAAATGTTTACTAAACCTAGGCCTAATGTTAATCCCTGCCACTAATAGGTCGAATAGCTACCTTCTCCAGATTCAATATAATGCCATTCATCGCTATCCTTCATTTACACACTTTTAAGACAACTCAGTCTCTGCAAGGGTGCTCAGATCCAATTTGGACAATTTTGAGAGTTGGATTTCATCCAACTATCAAATATTTGACTAAAATCCAAATATATTGCATCTATCACAATCTCTACATCTACATCTTTGGATTCTGACCGTACACCCATTGGAATCAACTTCAAAACTTCCAATGATTTCAAATGGAGCAGAATTGTGCCTTAAATCCATGCACACACCCAATACACAGGTAATCAAGTTAATCTTATCAAGATTCCTTATCCTCTAGCTGTTTTGCCATTTTTCTCTCAATATTTGTAGAATTATTTTACAAGAGATCGAAGTTAGATTTAGGAATAACTGTCAGGCTCATTCTTCCTTTGGTTTTCAAAGATTGCTATCACATATATGGTATCTTTTAATTTCTTCCCAGCTCTCCATGATTTCTCAAAAGCAACTTTAAGTTGTATCTTAAGTTTTTATGTTTTGGGTCTGTTTTATCCCCATGTGCACAAAAATGTACATTAGGAATTTTCATGCCAACTCTGTGCCTCTTCATAGATAGTTCACAAACTAGTAGGGGATCAATCTTTCTGCACTGGTTTTATCATCCTACCCGCTGTGGTTATAGTGTAGCAAAAAAAGTCACTAAAAGAGAATGGGATCAGTTAGATCCTGCAATGTCAGTCAATGGGGAAAATGAAAGTACTACATTTCCAAAGTCTTTGGGAGGCTCTTGGACACCAAACACATACAAAAATTTTAATAAAACATGACAGGCAAACCATTGCCTCTTCTTTCTTTAAGTATTCTCAAACTATGATGCAGACAACCTGTTACTGTTGGTTTTGTATGCAGCCTTTCATGTATTTGAAGACCACTATCACATCCCCCCTTTATCTCGTCTTTTCCAAACTAAATGTACACAGTTCCTTCAACCTTTGCTCATATCACTTGCATTCCATCTGTTTGATCGTCTTTGTCATTTGCCTCTGGAAGCTTTCCAGTTTCTCCACATTCTTTCAATACATTGATTGCCAGTATGGACACAGTATTGCAACTGAGGACTAACCAGTGTGACTTGCATGCTATGCCTCTGTTAATACAACCTAAAATTGCATTTTTTTTTTGCAACAGCATTGCATTGCTGGCTTGTGTTGAGGTTGTGATCCATCACAACTCTTAGATCCTTCTCAGCAATGCTGATGCTAAGTCAGTTGTCCCTCATTCTGTATTTGTGCCTTTGGTTTTTTTTTCCTAAGTGTGGCACATTACATTGCATTTTATTGAATTTCATTTTGTTGTCTAGAGCCCAGTTCTCCAATTTATCAAGATCCCTCTGAATTTTAGGTCTATCCTCCACAGTATTGGCAACTTCAAAGATTTGGCAACTCCAGAGCATTGGCAAGTATTGGCAACTTGATCAGTATGTTCTCTATATCTACTTCCAGGTCATTAATAAAGATGTTAAACAAAACTGGACCCAGAATAAATCTCTTTGGAATCCCACTTGAGACCTCTCTCCATTTCAACATCATTCTATTAATAGTTACTCTTTGTGGTTGTTTAACCAATTATATATCCACTTAATAGTAGTTCTGCCAAGCCTGCATTGTGGGACTGTATCAAAAGCCTTGCTGAAGTCCAGGTATATCATATCCACCACATTCCCCCATCCACCAATCAGTTACCCTGTCAAAGAAGGAAATGAAGCTGGTTTGGCATGATTTGTTCTTGGTAAATCCATGCTGGCTGCTAGTGATTACCCCTTTATCCTCCTGGTATTCACAATTTGAATGTTTTGTACATTATATACAATGTTTTATACATTGCTCTAGTGCAGGGGTTCCCAAAATTGGTTCATGGCTTATTCAGGACCACAAGACACTTTGTTTACCCGAGCATCCACAGGTATGGCCACTTGCAGCGCCCAGTGGCTGTGGTTCACCGTTCTTGCAGCCCACCAGTGGTTTACCCTGAACAAGCCTATAATCAAGTTTGGGAACCCCTGCTCTAGTGGATTCCCAGATACCAGAGTCAGGCTGAGGAGCTCCCCAGTTCTTCCTTTCCCCTGTTTTTTAAAGATGGGCACAACGTTAGCCCTTCTCCGGTCTTCTGGGATCTCTACAATCATCTATACATTTGTAAATATTATTGCCAGTGGCTCCAAGATTTTCTTCAGCTAACTCCTTGGATTGTATCAAAGAGGTAGCCGTGTTAGTCCTGTAAAAGCAGCAAAGAGTCCTGTGGCACCTTATAGACTAACAGACATATTGGAGCATGAGCTTTCATGGGTGATGCATCTGATGAAATGGGTATTCACACATGAAAGCTCATGCTCCAATATGTCTGTTAATCTATAAGGTGCCACAGGACTCTTTGCTGCTTTCTTTGGATTGTTTTGTATTTTGAGGCAGCAGTTTTGATGTATTATATGAATCTTTCAGCATTGTTTTTATCATCATAGTTTCCATAGTTTTACTTTAAAAAAAATGTACCAAAAGAGAGACCCCCAGTTAACAATTGCCTTGAGTATCATCCAGCAAATTGAGTTTCTTTGAAGATAACGGTGTCAAAATGATTTTATAGGAAGCCTACACTTGCTAAGTGTTTCTGGGAAAGCCACAATTGTCATATACATTTTCTGGCAAGCCCACACTTAACAAATGTTGTTGCTGGGGCAAAGACTCACTGTTGATGAAGAAAAGAAGTGTGCTGAGTGTAAAAACTTTGTATATTCAGAATATATGTCATCTATTTGCTCCATTTGTGCAAAGCAGTAGGCCATTTACTGCCACCTTGTTGTGTTTGTGCCTTTTATATTGTTGATATTGCTATTTGTTTTCATTGTCTAAACATGGGGTGATAAAATAAGCTATACTGGTAGAAGCACAACTTTGCCAGCATAAGCTGCATCCACATAAGTGTTTTTTTCTGGTATAGTACACCAGTATACCTATACCAGTAAAGCACTCCTAGTGCAGACATGGCTCAAGTAATCACTTTCATACTTGGGAAGGCATATCACTTGGATCATTTGCTTTATATTATGTTGTCTAAATATTTTCTTACATCTGTATTCTCAGCAAATTTTTGTTTTAACCTGCTAGTCATGTTACAACTTCTTTTCTTTGTTTTTCTCACTAAAGACAGAACTAAAACATTCAGTACGTCAGCTGTTTTAAGTCATCTTTCTCTTCATTCCCTTCATCAGAAACTAATAGGTATACTTTATTTCTAATATTATTTGCCTCCAGATATTATTGTAAGACTCCCTAATCTTTCTAAGAACTACCCATAGTTCTTCCCAGCAAGCCTTCAAAGTATTTTTGTTTGGTTGTTCCCTGCCATTCACTATTATAATATAGGATTTTATATTTTAACACATCAGGGTAAAGAAATCCCTCATTAACTGGCTAGAATCTGAGACTCTTACTCACTGTTCCATTAGTCATTCCACTGAGGTGAATGGAAGTATCATGGAGTAAGGTGCTACTCAACATGAGTACAGGTATAGAATTGGTCTCCACGTCATAGTGATCATTACTTGCCTTCTTCCTTCTTGAAAGAACTGAAAGTCTAGTGCACCTTAATTATAGACTCTTTTTAGGATTTCCCCCCATTCTTCTAACCTGGTAGATTTCTACACTTTTTGCCTGTGCACTTTGCTCACTAGACTTCTTTATTCCCATTAATTTGTTCTCCTAAAATGTAATATAATTGTACTACTGTATTTCCTAGATTGTATTCCTTTTTTCAGGTGAGTGTTAAACAATTCAAGCAGTTCATGTTCACTGGTCCCAACTTTCCCTATTTCTCTCTGCTTCAATCAGTTCCTACCTACTGATAAAAAGTAACGGTGAATTAAACGCTTCCCTCCCCGTACAGAGACAGACGAGAGAATGGTCATGGCATGAGGAATAGCTCCTTGAAAGGATGCTTCCCCCTCTTGCCCATTTCCATGAAGCTGTAGACAACTTGTGCCACTGTTCCAGGCTCAGAAATGGAGGCACTTCAAAGGCTGAAGAGTGATTCTGGAAAAAGCTGATCTTCAAGGCATGTCTCTCCTAGGAACTAATAGGCACACAAGAAGATACCTGCATAGAACTTAGGGCTGGTCTACACTACGGGGGAAAATCGATTTTAGATACGCAACTTCAGCTACGTGAATAACGTAGCTGAAGTCGAATATCTAAAATCAATTTACTCACCCGTCCTCACTGTGCGGGATCGATGTCCGCGGCTCGCCATGTCGATTCCGGAACTCCGTTGGGGTTGGTGGAGTTCCGGAATCGATATAAGCGCGCTCAGGGATCGATATATCGCATCTAGATGATCGATATATCGCGTCTAGATGATGATGATCTAGACGATCCCCGAGCAATCGATTTTAACCCGCCGATACGGCGGGTAGTCTAGACGTGGCCTTAATGTTGTTTCTAGGAGTATTTTACTTCCACTTCAGTGCATTTTATTTCCACCTTAGATGTGAAAGAAACGCTAATAGCAGCACAATATTTCACTCAGTTATGCTACCACTTGGGAAAAGATAACAAGGTGACACCATAAAGGGTCAACGTCCATATGGTAGATGCTGCCTGTTCATCCAGATCTCTGGGATTTGCAGGGTTTAGAGGCTGTGACTCCTGCTTCCTTCAATTCCAACCCTTTCAAAGGGGCATTTTTCATAAGATCTGCAAGCTAACTGGCCCTCTGTCCACTTTCACTGGTTAAGCAGGGTTATTAACAGAATTTAAAAGTAAGTGGTAAGTTTTAAAATGTAAAATGTATTTGCCTTTTCAAAGTAGATATATAGTTAGAACCACACAGAAGGCAAGATTAGTGGAAGCCTCATTGGAACTATACATGCTTCTTCTTGCTTTGAATTTGGCCCTGATGCTCTACAGTTCTATTCATATATATCTGTTTCCTTTAACAGATTGTGCAATTCCATCCCATGTGTAAACATACTGAAGTCAATGGATTTAAACTGGGATGAATCTGGCTTATTGTGCTAAACTACATTGCAGTATGCTGAAGGCACCAGATGTACCCCTCCTTTGCATCACCTTACTCGTGAATTCAGGCACAGAGCAGCAGCTCATGTCTCCAACAGATTTTAAGGAAACTGCAAGTCATATTTTTCCTACTCTCTATGGGCAAATGTTGAGATCTGAAAACCTATCACTATATACCAGCAGTATCTGTGTTTGTGAAATGTGAAGCACAGACAGCTGGAGCATTAAGTCATTAAGCTGTTGTGTTTGCCTTTTGAGTCTGAATTTAATTAAAACCCCAAACAGTGCACAGCATGAGAAATTACCTCCTGGGTCTGGAGCTCAACCCTGGGAAGAACAGGAGACCTGCAAGAACAGGAGAATTCCAAGTAGGACTAAATAGGTGATTTTATCTCTGTATTTGCCACTGGTGTGACCACTGCTGGAATGTTGTGTCCAATTCTGGTATACAGAATTCAAGAAGTATCTTGATAAATTGGAGAAGTTTTAGAGAAGAGTCATGAGACTGATTTAAGGCTTGGAAAATATGCTTTATAGTGAAAGACTCAAGGAGCTCAATTTATTTAGTTTAACAAGGAGAAGGTTAAGGGGTGACTTGATTACAGACTATAAGTATCTCTATGGGGAACAAATATTCAATAATGGGCTCTTCAGTCCAGCAGAGAAAAGTATATGATCCAATAATATGCAAGTTGAAGGGAAACAAATTCAGACTGGAAAGAGGGTGTCAATTTAACAGTGAGAGTAATTAACCATTGGAACAACTTACGAGGGGTCATGGGGGATTGTCCATCTCTGACAATCTTTAAATCAAGATCGGATGTTTTTTTCTAAAAGCTGTGATCTAGAAAATTTTGGGGAAGTTCTTTGGCTTGCGTTACACAGGTAGTTAGATTAGATCACAAAGGTCCCTTCATGGTTTGGAATCTATGAAATCTATGAGTGGACTTGTGAGTACAGCTGGTTTATAGCCTCACACCATACTACATGGTGGTGGGAAGGCAGAATTGGAGGTTCCCATTAAAGTTAAGAGGCAAATTACCAAATATGAGGTGCTGATTTTTATTTGGGTTGTTCTAACTCCACATTATCATCTTTGTGTGATCACAAGTGACCCCTTTCTCCTTGCTACACCAAGCCAAGGTAGAAAATTGTTTATAGTAACAAAGCACACACAAAACAAACAAAAATTATAGTGAAAGAGACCAGAATGGAATGATGGAGGGAACTGATTGGATGAAGTCAAGGAAGTTGGAGACAAAGGCCTATGAAGCTGGACTTCAGCATTAGGCTTCATATCAGTTCAGGTAACTCTACACCTCTAGCAAAACTGGATCTCTAGAGAGGCCAATAATGAGTTTAATATATGGTGCCTGTATTTTTGTAATTAGAACTAATAAACTTTTAAAGGGAAGTTAAAAAGTAGTTTTTAAAAGTATGGGTATGTCTAACTGCACCTGCAAAGTGAGATTCCCAGTTTGGGTGGATAGACTTGTGCTAGCTCATCTTGAGATAGCACAGCAGAATAAAACATAGCAGTGTGGGCATTGTGGCACTGGCAGCATGTCAAGTTTGCTGCCCAACCTCAAACCAGGGATTGGCTGGCACTCAGGCAGCTAGTCCAAGCTTCCACCAGTGCCCCAATGTCTATGCTGCTATTTTTAGCAGATTAGTTCAAACTGAGGTAGTGCATTTCTGTCTACATGCACTAAGAATTGCACCTCCCACTCCAAATTAGATGTACCCTTTATGCCACAAACTCCTGATTCAGGCCCTGATCCTATAAAAACTTATTTACATGATTAACTTTACACATATTGAGTAGTGCCATTGAAGTAAATATTATATCATAGTCCACTTATGAAAAAAGTCTGCAATTGAAAGTATATCGGCCCAACCCTAATAATTTCATTTAGGAAAATTAAATGAAAACATTCTTAAAATGATTTGCATTTTTGTTCTAAGTTTCTTTATACAGATTCGGTTCCATGCTTAATTGCTGACGAAAGTGATAGGGAACATCTAAACACTTCAGAAAATTAGATAATCTTCAAATTTGGGAATCAGTCAGCAGTCTTTAAATCCTGGCCCAACTGAAATCAGGGACAAAACTCCCATTGACTTTTATGAGACAAGGATTTTATCCTATATCATCTGTTATCCCTAATGTACACAATTATGGTCTACTTGAAAAGCACACACCAGCTTTAAAGGTTGAATTTCAGGTTCCCCAACTATCAGGGAAGGTGATGGGACACTAGATGGGAAGGGCTCTGAGTTACTACAGAGAATTCTTTCCCAGGTGTCTGGCTGCAGGGTCTTGCTCATATGCTCAGGGGTCTAATTGATCACCATATTTGAGGTCTGGAAGGAATTATTCCCCAGGTCAGATTGGCAGAGATCCTGGATTGTTTTGTTGTTGTTGTTGTTGTTTTTTGTTTTGCATTCCTCTGCAGCCTGGATCATTTGCAGGTTTAAACTAGTGTAAATGGTAGATTCTGTGTAAGTTGGAGTCTTTAAATCATGATTTGAGGACTTCAGTAACTCAGCCAGAAGTTACAGATCTATTACAGGAGTGGGTGGGTGAGGTTCTGTGACTGTAATGAACAGGAGGTTAGACTAGATGAGCATGATGATCCCTTTTGGCCTTAAAGTCTATGACTCTAAAAGCTAGATGGCTTTAAAAAAAAGCCATGCTACATTCTGGAGCCCCCCTACAGGGAGGCTGGCCCCTGGATTCACCCCTTCTGCCCATGCACCCCCCCCCGAGACAGAGCCCCAAGACCCCCTGCTCCCCCTGTGGCCAGAGCCATGATCCCCCCCTTGACCAGAGGAGTCCCAGGGCCATCTGGAGCCCTGAGCCCCTCGTTGTCCCTGCCCCCAAGATCAGAGGAGCCTTGGCTCAGCTGGAGCCCTCCCAGCAGCACCGCGCCTCCCCAGACCCCAAGCTGTCCTAGAGGAAAAGCTTTTGTTTCTTCTCTTCCAGGAGAAGAACCTGAACTTTTGATACGCCCCATGCAGGTTCCAGGGCAGTGGCAGAGGCAGTATGTGTTATTCAGCTTGACTACAGGGAGATTACTGATGAACCAAGTAAGCTGAATAGCTGATATCACCTCTTTAGCTGTCCTGCATGGGGCATATTAATAAGCAAAAACTTCTGAAGCCAAACCCACAACGGGTGTCCGGCAATCACAGCTGTGCCAGGGAAGGTTCAACCTACCCTGGCCTATTATACCCACTGCCCATGTGCTACAACTAGAATGGAATTTTTAAAGCTGGGCAGTCCACAAAGCCAGTCGCAATGTTCATTAAGGCCTTGATCCAAAGGCGAATGAAATTGATGGAAAGTCTGCCTCTGACTAGGATGGGCTACAGTGCAGGCTCTAACCTCTAGTGTTCATAGACCTACAACATAATGAAGAGTACAGTTCAGCCCTCAGGAACATAAGCAATTTTGGGTTAAACAAAATGTTAATTAACCAGTTTTGTAAACCAGACTTATATACTTCTAGCTATTTCCTTCTAAAATGTGTGCATTTCATAAACATTCAACTTCATAAATATATATCTTCCATATTACAATTAAATAATATTTTACATTTTAATTATACTTTTTTGCAAAACAAGAAAGTATCTTATTGTATTGTGTGCATCTTGCACATTTTTAGTGTATTTATAGAACACAAACCATGCACAGAAGACAAAAGCACATATGGAATCCTGTAGAAATTCAAATATATTCAAATTTTATCTCCCTGTGATTTTATGATTGCTTTGAAATGGGTTACTTTAATTACTTAACATCTGTTGCCCAATAACCAAAAGCTTTATGTTTTTTCGGTGTTCTAACAAAAGGATGCCCTGTGTTGCTGAATTCATCACATACCATGCCAAACAAGTTTAACAACCATGCTAGACGTACAAAATTGAAGGATTGCTCTGGCTTGAAAGGTGCCTCTGCTTTCTGGGCCTTTCAAACAGCCCCTTTGTCAAAGGGTAGAAAAGCTGGTTGATGAGATCCTTCATATTTCCATACGCAGAAAGGATTAAGTTACAAAGATCTTGTACAGTTGACAGTCATCTGTTTTAGCCTTACACATAAGTATGATTTCCTAATGCAGAACGATTTGTTTCAACAATCTCAGATTTATTCAGTTATAGTATAGCTATTTCTTTCCTTTTTATGACCTCAATTCTGCTAAGATTCATGCACATCCATAACTTTATACACCATGAGAAATCCTATAAACTTTACTACTCACAGTGTGTGAACTGTAGCATGTATTCATTTTTGTTTTTGAAGGATTAGGGCCATGTATGTCACATTGTACGCGTATATGCATATATATCAATCACATTTGCTTTTACAATGGTTCCTCTTAAAATCAACATTTGTCAGTGGTTACCAAATAATGGTGTCTGACACATTTTTCTGCTCTAAGTAGAAAAGAAACTAGCTGTGGTATCCTAAATGGCAAACACTGGCATTTCAGTGGCCACTACTGCATGCATACAGTTAATTCCATTTCTATTCCCAGAAAAAACTGTGATAAAATGGAGTTACAGTTGATAATACGTAACAGTAAATTAAGGTAAATACATTATACGGGGATATTGTAATTATCCCAAAACAAAGCATTATATACCCAGGAAACGTAGTGTTAAAGTGAACTTAGAGAAATCCAAACACGCTAAAGTATGAAAATGCACATTTAGGACACCCAGATAAACTTAACTCTGCCCTGTAGTGACACAATATAAAGAACATATGATTCTGATCAATATCTTTTAGAGGTTTTGGTCCAAAATCATATTAAACTGATTCTTAAAGACCCATTTGATTTTTTTGTATTTTCTTTCCTTATATGATATCACTTCAGAATAAATTACTAACAGGTCTCTAAAATTCAGTTTCATTTCAATG
The DNA here is from genome assembly GCF_003597395.2 of Chelonoidis abingdonii. NCBI lineage: Eukaryota > Metazoa > Chordata > Testudines > Testudinidae > Chelonoidis > Chelonoidis abingdonii. Next base: position 263,960,889 of record NC_133769.1, read on the forward strand.
CCATTTTTGTCTGGGAATTTCCTTTTCTTTTACATTAAAAGTTTATACACGCACATTAACCAAAAGACTCACACTTCACTGGTTATTTGTATAAATTCTCAGGAAATTAATCCTGTACCCAAAAATCAAGGGCTGTAATTTTTGGGAGGATACGCTCTATTCTCCCTAGATAATAAAGTGGTTGAATCCCTACTTCAAGTGCAAAACTCATCTCAGCCTTAAGTATAACACCAGGAGCACAGTTTCCTCAATATCCACAGAATCATGTAGGTTAGAGATGGAGGAAAAACTCCAAAACATTCATGTAATCTAACCCATCATCCCTAACAGGGCAGGATTATTCTGCATGATTCCTAAGGTACAGTACAGTCTAGCTTAAATGCCCCTAGAGAGGAGCTTCAGATTTCCGTTAGTAGACTGTTTTACAATCTAACAGGTTTCATTGTCAGAAAGCTTTACCTGATATTAAGCCTAGATTTTCATTCTTTCATCATCTTTTCCAAACTACACACCCTTATAGAACTATAAAAATCCTCTCTATCTTTGATGTTTATGTCCATATTCTTCGTGTTATGGGAATCTGAGTTCAAATACATGTAAATTATTAACACTTGGTCAATATCACATCTTCCCGAAGAGGCCGACCTGTACCTCATCGTGGTCAAGAGGTGTAATATCTGAAGGAGGAGATTGCTCATTGGAGCTATGCCATCAGAGATGAAGGCTGGTCTGAAATATTGCCTTGGGGATTATGTGAAGTGGACAGATCCAATGTGAACCCTGAAAATGATGGCTAGCGCAGGTGGCAAAGATGCAGAGCAGAAGTTGTGCCTAGCTACCTGAGATGAAGGAAGTTGCCAAGAAAGACTCAATGGCTTGGGTCACATAGGACAAAACCAATACTGGTAGACTAGGAAAAGATTTGCAATACTGCGCTTCCATTTCATCCCAGTGGGATAAGATATTCTTTGGGACAATCATTCACTCTTGCTTCTATCAAAATGAATAATTTAGCACTAAGCACCAGGCTTAAAGCCTCAGCCCTACTCTCAGCTGCTAGTGGTGTCGTGCCCTGATGTAAATGTGATTGGGGACATGCATCCTCTGATGTCAGCAGGCGCATCTGCAGTATATCATGACAGTGGATTCATTCATAGATAGTATCTCCACCAATCCACCAAAATTGCAACCTGGAATGTGGCAACTATTTACAGGCGTGGTCATCAGCTTGCTGCCTCTCACAAAATGGACCATCTTGGCATATCAATTGCCCGCCTAATGGAAGCAAGGTGCCACAAGATGGAAGATTATTTATTTCTGTATTCCAGTAGTCCCAACCACTTATATGGGGTAGCATTACTACTGTGAGGCGAGGCCATGTCCGCCTTGATAACTTGGGATATCTGTATCTTCTTGACTACTTATTGCACATCTGAAACATAGACAAAGACACCTTGCTGTTATAGTAGTCTATGTGCCAAGATAGGAATCAGCTGATTTAGTAAAAAATTATTTCTACTATCAGTTGGAATCATTAGTGTGCATTGTTCCTCCACATGATAATGGCCAATGACCTGTTCAAGTCCAATCTGCAGAAAGCCAGTAACTGCATTCAGATTGCAGCCGCACAGGAATGGACCAAAGGGCAAATGACTGCTGCGGTCACCTGTTCAGCTAAGTACTGAAGAAAAAGAAGATCACATCTACCGCTTATCCTATTAAATCAGTCTAATTTAAATCAGTCTCTAGCCCCCTAATTTTTTTGTTGCTTTTCCATGAATTTCATTAATTTTATCCACCTCTGCTCAATTTATAAATATTAAAGCTGTGTGAACTTTTCATAATGAAACCCAAACACAAAAGCTAGTCTTGGGTTTCCTTACTAACGAGCCTTGTGGATAAGGGAGAAGAGGTGGATGTGGTATACCTAGACTTTAGTAAGGCATTTGATACTGTCTTGCATGATATCCTCATCGATAAAATAGGCAAATACAATTTAGATGGGGCTACTATAAGGTGGGTGCATAACTGGCTGGATAACCGTACTCAGAAAGTAGTTATTAATGGCTCCCAATCCTGCTGGAAAGGTATAACAAGTGGGGTTCTGCAAGGGTCTGTTTTTTGGGGACCCGCTTCTGTTCCAACTATCTTCATCAACGACTTAGATGTTGGCATAGAAAGTACGCTATTAAGTTGCAGAACAATAACCAAAACTGGGAGCTGATGCAACTGCTTGTGGAGGGACAGGGTCAAATATTCAAAAGATCCTGGACAAATTGAGAAATGTCTTGAGGTAAACCGGATGAACGTTCAATAAATAGATAAATGCAAAGTGCTCCACCTATAAGAGGAAAATCAGTTTCAACATAATACAGAAATAGGGAAAGAACCTGTCTGGAAGGAGTATGGCAGAAAGAGACTAGGGGCAATGGGCACCACAAGACTAATATAAGTCAACAGTGTATACTGTTTGCAAAAAAGCAAAGTGAATTCTAGGGATGCCAATGAACAGTGTGGATGGTGTATGTAAACAAGACACGAGAAGTCAATTCTTCCGCTCTACTCTGCGCTGGTTGACTCAAACTGGAGTATTGTGTCCAGTTCTGGGCACTGCATTTCAAGAAAGATTTGGAGAAATTGGAGAGGGGTCAAGGAGGCAAACAAGAATGATAAAGATCTTGAGACAGACTATGAAGGAAGGCTGAAAAGAATTGGGTTTGTTTAGTTGGGAAAAGAAGAAACTGAGAGGGGACATGATTGCAGTTTCAGGTATCTAAAAGGGGTGTCATCAGGAGAGAGAGAGAAAACTTGTTCACTTTAGCCTCTAAGATAGAACAAGAAGCAATGAGCTTAAACTGCAGCAGGGAGATTTAGGTTGGACATTAGGAAAAGTTCCTAACTGTCAGGGTAGTTAAACACTGGAATAACTGCTTAGGGGGTGGTGGAAATCCCATCTCTGGAGATATTTAAGAGTAGGTTAGATAAATGTCTATCAGGGATGGTCTAGACAGTATTTGGTCCTGCCATGAGGGCAGGGGACTGGACTCGATGACCTCTTGAGGTCCCTTCCAGTCCTAGAGTCTATGAATCTATGAATCTATGAAACCTAGCCCTCAATTGCTTTAAAGGGTTCACAGAAGTTCATACAAGTTTTGATGACTCTGGGTACTGTTTTAAATCAGAGAGTGAAGCAAGCAGCCACTGCCACAGTTGTTGTAGAGACTTTTGGGTGCCACAATTGTTCAGGTGATTCCCAAACAGTTCAGTGCATTCTGGGGTACATCATGTCTCAAAATTAGGGAAACAGCCATTGTTACAGCAGCAGGACTCAGTGGATTAATGGGCAGGATCTATATAGGTGTCCCCCTCCAACTCCAGTGATGGGAGATGGGGAAACAGATTACCCCTGTGAAGAGCATGAGTGTAGACAAGAACAGCCAACCACCACTTCACTTCAGAAAAGTGTGTTTGTGTGTGGTAGGCATTTGCAAATCACGGGCCAGCTCCCTGAGATAGAAGCAAAATTGAGAGAGAATACTTGACCTGTTGAGGGTAAAGGTGTCCTTGGGAAGAGGGACAGTGTCTCCTGAATTATTGGCCTCAGGTGAAGAAATATACAAAACTCAGCAGTTTTGCTCTGAGTTTTTCTGGTTCATTAAAAAAATATATAGTTTGATGGATTCCAGGGCACACACTTTGGGAAAAAGAAAAAAAAAAGAAGATTTCTACTAACTCCTCAGCTGAATCTGGTGCATTTAGTGAGCCTTTAATATATAAATTTTCAGCACAACATGGTAACAACAGCTTTGGTAACATTCAATTTTGCATTGAAAAAAATAAACAAATACTGTGAAAATCCCTTCATCCCATGTAATTAACTAGTTAATGGTTATATTAGGACACAGCATATGTGTGTGCATGTATGATTACCCCGCTTAATTTAAAAGTATGCACACTGCAGTGAGCTCTGCATGGGTGCTCTGTGTGCTAAACGTGGCAGAGTTAGGGCTCTGGACTGTCACACAAGGGCAGAGATATTCTGTTATGGCCTGTTAATCAGTCTCACTCAAATGAACTCTTTAGAGCCATTAAGGGTATGTCTACACAGCAAAAAACAAAACAAATCACTGCAGCGAGCCTCAGAGCCCAGGTCAATGAATTTGGGCTCACAGGGCTCACGCTGCAGGGCTAAAAATAGCAGTGCAGCTGTTGAGGCCTGAGATGGATCCCTGATTCTGAGACCCACTCACACAAGACACAACAGGATGTTTTTACTATTTGGTATGGCAGATATTTTCTGCTATATATACTACAAAAGTAATGCTGTGTCATATTTAAACCCATACAAATGAGGAGATTTTGCACTAAGTCACTTATGTACACCTTTTATTAGTGTTAATAAAAGGGTATTAAAGTTGGAAAGATAGCCTTTGGTTTTTCACAATATAAAGTAGTTCAAGAACAAATGAAATTCAAGTGTCACCATACATTAAAATGACATATTAGTGACAATAAAATAAGATTTACTGCCTGAACACAATAATAGAATAACACAATCAATAATCAGTCCTCTCCAGGTGAGAAGGGGGGATGTTTACAATGTCACTACTTCAATAGACTCAGATAAGTCTCCTGTAACACATTCTAAAATTGTATCACTGCCAGAGTGCACAACAAGCACCATGAACCTGCATGTTCCCATAGATCATTGTGAAGACATTCCACTCCTCACCCAAAGTTACAGTGATTCAGGTATGAGTGAGTGGAGGAAGCAAGGTATTTGCCTGGATTTGCTGACAATACACACTCCTGGGTAATGAGCTGGCTCAGGGAGAGGCATCATCCTATCCCTCTTGGCCAGCTCATGTGTGGGTGAAGTATTGAGACTAGGAGGAGTCAAGATGCCCCTAGCCCAGGGGTAGTCAATTATTTTTTGTCAAGGTCCACATTTCTTGGTCAAGGTATAATCAAGGCCCAGATGCCACAGAAAACAATAAAAAAAACCCCAACAACAATCATGAGAAAATAAAATGATTTGGGGGTCCGTTCAAAAGCATCTGGCAGTCTGGATTTGGACCGCAATCTGCCTGTTGACTACCCCTGCCCTAGCCCTTCCTCTGAGGTCTAATGAGTCTGTTTGCAGGGTCTGAGGGCTTCTTACTTCTAGAGATTTATACAGCTCCTCTTAAGGGGCAGGATACCATATTGGTGCCTATTTTGAACCTATCCCATGCTCCCCCCGGCCTTGTGGTTTTTAGTATGTTGCTGCTGTTCACTTTCAGTGGCTGCTGGACTTTCTGTTCTGCTCTGGATTCAGCTTTTTCAGGGGCCAGTATGGATTTATTTTTTCTCACTGAGTGAACTGTGTATGGTCATACATTCGGTATAAATGTTAAATAGTCTGAGGGGTCTGACCTTTAGGTCGTGCTGCAAAGCATATCTACTATTCTGCCTGGCTTTTGGTGAGAAGGAAGCTGTGAAAAGATGGGCAGTGGTAAGGATATTAATTTTTAAATCACAAGCATGACTGTTTAGGGAACTGAATGTATATTAAAACAATTGCATTTCTAAATGCCGTGAAGAGCACTTAACAAGAGTGCCTATCTCTAGCTCTAGCTGTTTCTGTTTATAAATCAAAATACATAATCTGATGCGCTCAAACAATAGCAAATATATATAGTCACTAGCATTGAATGAAAAGTTCAGAAAAGAGTGGGAGGAGAGAATTCAAATCTGTCCAACCCACCACACTGAAATGTGCTAAAGGCAGGCCAAACCTGACAGGGTGGAGTTGGCTAATACAAAAAGCAGTGATGTTCCATTGGCCAAGATCCTGCTTTAGAGCAGTTTTATGCCACTGTGGCAATGCCTAGTTACCCAAAGACAGATTTCACACAAAATGGAGGGTTCCCTCTGTGTATGTTGCATTGGAGCTATGAAAGTCACAACAGCAAGGACTCTGTTACAACCACTCCCAACCAACAGTTCAGGGGACTGCTCAGGTCCTTAAACCATCCTTATTTGCCAGAAATGTCCCCCTTTTTGCATTTGGATTCAAGAACAATTTAGAACAGCTCTCAGAATGCTGTTAGTTGCACCAGGGACTGGACAACTGCCAACAGAGCCCCAGTACTAGGTAGCACAAAAGTGGCTTAAAGCCACCAGTGTCTGTTTGCGCATATAGAATCATAGAAGTTCAGGACTGGAAAAGAGGTCATCTAGTCCAGTCCCCTGCACTCAAGGCAGGACTACATAATAGCTAGACCATTCCTGACAGGTATTTGTCTAACTTGTTCTTAAAAATCTCCAGTGATGGAGATTCCACAATCTCCCTAGGCAATTTGTTCCAGTGCTTAACCACCCTGACAGTTAGGATGTTTTTACTAATGTCCAACCTCAACCTTTCTTGCTGCAATTTAAGCCCATTGCTTCTTGTCCTGTCCTCAAAAGTTAACAAGAAACAATTTCTCTCCCTCCTCCTTGTAACAATATTATATGTACTTGAAAACTGTTATCACATCCCCCCTCCATTTTCTCCTCTCTAGGCTAAACAAAACCAATTTTTTTCAATATTTCCTCATAGGTCCTGTTTTCTAAACCTTTAATCATTTTTGTTGCTCTTCTCTGGACTTGCTTCAGTTTGTGTGCATCTTTTCTGAAATGTGGTGCTCAGAACTGGACACAATATTCCAGTTGAGGCCTTATCAGTGTGGAGTAGAGCAGAAGAATTACTTCTTGTATCTTGCTTACTACACTTTTTCTAATACATGCCAGAAGGATGTTTGCTTTTATTGCAACAGTGTCACACTGTCGACTCGTATTTAGCTTGTGATCCTCTATGACCCCCAGATTCCTTTCTGCAGGACTCCTTCCTAGGTAGTCATTTTGTAAGTGTGCAACTGATTATTCCTTCTTAAGTGTAGTACTTTGCATTTGTCCTTTTTGAATTCATCCTATTAACTTCAGACCCTTTCTCCAGTTTGTCCAGATCATTTTAAATTTTAATCCTACCCTCCAAAGCATTTGTAAATTCTGCCATCTTGGTATCATCCACAAATTTTATATACATGTACTCTCTACCATTATCTAAATCACTGATAAAGATAATGAATGGAACCAGACCCAGAACTGATCCCTGAGGAACCACACTTGATATGCCCTTCCAGTTTGACTGTGAACCAGTGATAACTCCTCCCTGGGAACAGTTTTCCAACCAGTTATGCACCCACTGTATTTGTATTTCCCTATTTATTTATGAGAAGGTCATGTAAGACAATATCAAAAGCCTTACCAAAGTCAAGGTATACCATATCTATTGCTTCCCCCCAACCACAAAGCTTGTCAAAGAAAGCTATTAGCTATTTGTTCTTGACAAATCCATGCTGACTGTTATTTATTGCCTTACTATCTTCAAGTTGTTTGCAAATTGATTGCTTGATTATTTGCTTCATTATCTTTCCAGGTACTGAAGTTAAGACGACCCATCTGTAATTCCCCAGGTTATCCTTATTCCCCATTTTATAGATTGGTACTATATATGCCCTCTTGCAGTCCCCTGGAATCTCTCCCATCTTCTATGAGTTTTTGAAGATAATCACTAATGGCTCAGATACCTTCTCAACTCCTTGAGTATTCTAGAATGTATTTCATCAGGCCCTGATGACTTGAAGACATCTAACTTATCTAAGTAATTTTTAACGTGTTCTGTCCTTATTTTAGCCTCAGATCCAACCTCATTTTCACTGGAATTCACTATGTTAGATGTGAAAACTGGAAACAAAATTTGGTGAAAACTGAAACAAAAAAGTGAGTAATGGGCCTTGGTCTTCCTCTTACTTCTACTGTATTCATAGAATGTTTTCTTGTGACCCTTTATGTCTCTGGCTAATTTAATCTTGTTTTGTGCCTTTGCCTTTATAATTTTGTCCCTATATGCTTGTGTTGCTTGTTTATATTCATCCTTTGTAATTTGATCTAGTTTCCACTTTTTGTAGGACTCTTTTTATTGTTTCAGATCATTGAAAATCTCCTGGTTAAACCAGGGTGGTCTCTTGCCATACTTTCTATCTTTCCTATGCAGTGGGATAGTTTGGTTTTGTGCCCTTAATAATGTCTCTTTGAAACCTTTCCAACTCTCTCAAAAAGTTTTCCCCCTAAGACTTGCTTACCTACCAACTACTTGAGTTTATAAAGTCTGCCTTCTCGAAATCCATTTTCTTTATTGTGCTGTTTTCCTTCCTACCATTCCTTAGAATCATGAACTCTATCATTTAATGATGATTGTCACCCAAGCTGCCTTTCACTTTCAAATTCTCAACCAGTTCCTCCCTATTTGTCTAAATCAAAGATCGGCAACCTTTGGCATGCGGTTCACCAGGGTAAGCCCCTTGACGGGCCGGGCTGGTTTGTTTACCTACTATGTCTGCAGGTTCGGCCAACTGCAGCTCCCACAAGCTGGGGTTAGTTGCTCTAGGACAACAGGGGCTGTGGGAAGCGGCGCGGGCTGAGGGATGTGTTGGATGCTGCTTCCCGCAGTCCCCGTTGGCCTGGAGCAGCGAACCACAGCCAGTCGGAGCTGCAGTTGGCTGAACCTGTGGACACTGCAGGTAAACAGACTGGCCCGGCCTGCCAAGGGGCTTAACTTGGTGGGTCACGTGCCAAAGGCTGCCAATCCCTGGTCTAAATCAAATCTAGTACAGCCTCTCCCTTATTGCTTTCTCCACCTTCTGAATTAAAAAAAAAAATTGTTTATTATTTTCCCAACAGGTATCTGGGTAGTTGAAGTTCCCCATGACCATCAAGCACTCCTGTGCTTGGGATGATTTTTTAGATGTTTTAAAAAAAAGTCGCATCAATCTCTTCTTTCTGGGTAGGTGGTCTATAGTAGAACTCTACCATGACATCACCCGTGTTTTCTACGCCTTTTATCCTTACCCAGAGACTTTTAACAAATCTGCTTACTATTTCCATCTCAACCTTGGTCCAAGGGTACATCTTGATATACAAGGCAACACTTCCTCTCTTTTTCCCCCTGCCTATCCTTCCCAAGCAAGCAACACTCTTCTATACTAATATTCCAGTCATGTGAACTATCCCACCCAGTCTCTATGATGCCAACTATGTCAGAGTTGTAATTACTCACTAGGATTTCTAGTTCTTCCTGCTTATTCCCCATATTTGCATTAGTTTACAAACGTCTGCGATACTGATTTGTTATCCCCTCTTGTCTCTCCTTTGTCCCTGCAATGCCCATGCTCCCCCTATATTCTGACCCTTCTCCCAGGTCTCCATGTTTTTGACTTACACGTGTGCCTACACACCCCAGACATGTAGAGCATACAACACAGCTCAGGATCTGGGCTATTATGCTGTCAGGAGGTTACATCACATCACCAGCTCATATGTGGATCCAGAAGCGGACAGAGCCAATGTTTTAATGTCAATGTTTCATAAAGCCAAGTCACTGTACATAAACTTTGTCACATCACAACAATCACCACCATCACTTTGGGCTCAGGGTTCATCAAGCACTATTGCTAAAACCCATCCTCTTAAGAATCACCAATTCCTAATAATCATTTAATTGCCCCCAGCCAGAGCTACATCTCTGAAGGAAGCTTATTTATTTATTTCAGAGCTTTGTTTAAATACAGGGAAAACATTTTTCAAAGCATGACTAAACATCTGGGTGCAATTCCATGGCTGTAGTATGCGGGAAGTCAGACTACATGATCAAAATGGTCCCTTCTGGCCTTAAAATCTATGACTCTGTAAACACCTTTATCCTACAGTGACATTCCAAGGCTTCCAAAACACCATTGGCTTTCATCAAGGACATAAAATATATTCCATAATATTTTATGTTATATAATACACATTTACTCTATTGCATGTTAATTGCAAAGGTCAGAGTACATACAAATAACTACCGTTATCTGAAATTAAGTCTAAAATAATGCCCCAAGACACAAGGTAGTTGCTACTCTGAAACTTTTAGCCACACAAAGGAATAAACCATGAGACTGCTGGTAAATGTGTGTGGTACCTTCTTTGTCATCATGATGTATGATTGCATCCTGTATCATATCAGCGAGGTTGAAATGAACTCGGTGATTCTTTCCATGTTTCAATTTTTTCACATGTCCTTCCTGTTTCTGAAAAGCTTTTTCTCTTTCATAATATGCCTTTATTTGATCACAGCGCATACGTTTCACCAACCGCTGACGCTGGCCTAAAGGGAGGGACTCCAGCAAGCACTGGTCAATTTCCATGTCATGTGTTCGAAAAACATTACATAGCTGGAAACAGCCTACAAGAAATGAAAGATAAACGAATTAAGGTCAGATAACACTGAGTTTTCAATGTTTAATGAAATTCCCACCAAACTTATAGGGGTTTCTATTTAACTCTTTAGAAGCAAGCTTCACCTAATTGACTAATACTATTTGGGAAGCACCTGTTTTGCTATCATCTCCTTTATGGAAACACATAAGTAATTCCATGTTAAAAGTATTTTCACTTTTAATGCATGCTTTAAAATGCATAAACACAAACATTAATAGAAAGAGGTCTGAGAGTTCAAATATGTGAGAAGGATGAGACATAAATAATTCACTGTAATATGAGTGGTTACCATTTGCCTACAAACAAGACAGTGAAATGCCAGTCTGATGTTTGTGCCTCCATCTTTGCATTTTCATTTTGCTTTGGGTTAGCAAATTCCTGTTACTCAGTGAGAAGAAAAAACAAAATATCACAACTATAATGATTTCATTAGCATGATATAGGTACTCAGGCAAATGTCTAGCTATTAAAACCAGAAAAATCACGATAGATTCATAATTATGTGAACGAGGTTCTTTGAATTGTATTTAGCTCTCCTAGTGGAATCTTCTGATATCAGGAACTGAAAAGAAATAAACTGAAAATGTACCTATGTTTCAGTCAATCATTCTCTATGCACCCAGAAGCAGGATTCTTTCCCCCACCCCCCAGTGTTAAATTTGCCATTTTTACCAGATGGTAAAGATGGGAGGGACAGTAAAGTAACCCATGCTTGCCCAATGCAGCCTTCTGTCCCACTCTAGTGGCCAGCCCTCATAGAAGTTTGTATGTCTGCTAGTGCCTTTGGATTAACAGGGCTTGTTTAGCTCTGGCAGCAAAGGCTTGCAGTTTTAAGTCAGTGATCCCTATACTTTTTACCTTGTGCCCCCTGTCTGTGCCTTACTCCTATCTGTGCCTCCTCTTCCCCAGGGCTAGGAGCAGGGCTGTGGCTCCAGAAGGGGGAGGATGTGGACACAGGCAAGGGCCCAAGGACCGGGGCCAGAGCCAGGGCCAGAGCTGGGAGCAGAGCTGGGTGGCACTTCCTCCCCACACCCTGTGAGGGCTGGCCCAGGCCCCAGCCGCACCCTCCTGAATGTTCCTCTGGGCCCCCATGGGGGGGCATACCCCACAGTTTGGAGACCTCTGTTTTAAGTCCAGAGTTCAGTCTCTACTGCTGACAACCAGCCCACATACATACCATTACAGTAGCATCAAGCATAAAAAAGTATTTTTAGCACTCTTATTGATAAGTGTTTTCTCTCTCATGTTAGCAGTCATTTCCGCTAAAATGGAATGGTATAACAGTGCTTGGCATTTGAGCTGCCAAATATCAGAAAGCACAAAGAATAAAATATAGCTGCACAACGAGACAGTTGGGAGTGAACACCAGCTGGCAAACTGAAATCTCCATGAACATTTGAAATATTTATTTAATGTTTAGGACAGAAGGAAACTGGAAACAAAGTGGGACACAGGCATCAACATTTTCAAAAGCATTACTACTCTTGTTTGCCTCGGTTTTTCACTTGCCTAACTTCAGACTCTTTGTGCTAAAACTTCAAGTTGCCCAGCAATAGCAGAGAAATAAGGTACAGGAAGGAAAAGAACCAGTGCTGAAAATCATTCTCCAGTGCTAGTCAAATGAGACGAATAATTATTATCCCTCCACCACAGACACTGAACATGGGAACTATTCCAGTTGGTTAATATCCCAGAGATTATGATTAGCTCTGACTGAATATAAGTTTAAGATTTTCTTGTTGTGTTCTTCACATAAAGAATCTATCTAATTTGGACCAGATGGTTGCTTCCAGGGACGGATCAGCACCAAAATGGGACAACGGCAGTGTCATAAACAGACAGTTAAGGGTTAATTCCTTTTTTACTTGTAAAGGTTTAAGAAGTTCACAATACCTAGCTGACACCTGACCAGAAGTACCAATAAGGGAACAAGATACTTTCAAAGTTGGGAGGGGGGAAAAACAGTCCTTTGTCTGTTCTGTGTGTGCTTTTGCCTGATGGAGGAGAGGAACCATCACACTCCTACAGGGTAATAAGTAATTAGAGAAGGAATGTACTAAATCACTTTTATTTCTATTTGTGATTTCTTTTTCCAGAATAGAGGGAGAATCAAATTGAGTTTCTGCGTAACTTCAAAGTTTTGCCCAGAGGGAAACCCTCTGTGTTTTGAATCTGTTATCTGGGAGATTATCTTGCATGTTAATCTCACAGAGGTATTCTTTTCACCTTTTTTCTTTAATTAAAATTCTTCTTTTAAGAACCTGATTGATTTTTTCATTGTTTTAAGATCCAAAGGTTTTGGATCAGTGTTCACCAGCAATTGGTGAGGAAATTCTCTCAAGTCTACCCAAAAAAGGAGTGTAAAGACTTGGCGGGGGGGGGGGGGGGGAGAGGAGGAGGAATTAGTGTCAAATCTGCCCAGGAAAGGCAGAGGTTAGATACTTGGGAGAGATTTGGGGAAAAGCAGAGTTCCAAATGACTCTTCCCTAAATGTTTGTTTAAATCATTTGATGGTGGCAGCGAAATTGTTAACTTAATCTGGTAAATAAACTTAGGGAGTCTTTCATGCAGGTCCCCACATCTGTACCCTAAAGGTCAGAATGGGGAGGGAACCTTGACATGCAGTATCTTTTCTTATTGAGTTTCAAATCATTTTGCTGAGAGGGGTTCCAGAGGCCTCTGGGGAACTATGGAATATAACCTGTGATTTAGATCTGTGCTCCACTTTGTTGATTAAATCTAGCAGCAAGATTCCAAGGAAGACTTCAGCAGGCATAAACTATCATAGCTTCATTGCATCACTTGAACTACGACAATTTGCACCAGCTGAGGATCTAGCCATCTGGGTTCACAAAAGGCAGAGATAGTCATCTCAGTCCAAGATAAAAGCTATGTTGGTTGGCTCAGGGAAAAACTGGCAGAGTGGTTTCCCTGACGAGTCTTGTTTAACCTTTGGAAAGAAAGTAAGTAAATCTAGAAGTTCTCTTTGATCCCTTACTGTTTTTAGATGGCCAAGTATCCTATAGTGGCCTCCTCCACTCCATCTCCATTTAGCAAAGAGATTGATAACTGGATGGATAATTGCAATGTCCTTGTCATTTCCAGACAAGATTACTCCAGTACAATGGGGTATAAAAGCATGGCCCCTTTTGCAGCCAGGTGTGGCTCTGCAAGAAAGCCCCGTATTAATTTCTCCGGTCTGGGGCAGCAATAGGTTTATTTTACCTGCCTGGGACAAGCAGAAGTCAACACACACTAACAAAATAGTATTTTGGATATTTAAGGGAATTTAAGGAAGATTTAAGAAGTCTTTACTCAGCCTGTGCTAACTGTGATAACCTAGCCAAATTCGAGGAATTTTTCACAAAAGCACATACCTCATGCTATAAGCCACTCTTGTCACATTTTGAGTCCCCACATCAAAGCAGGAGGGTGCAAAGCAACCAAACACAGGATCTTATAATTGGAAGTGCCAGGAAGATGAGAACTATCATGAGTAACTATATATGAGCTGGGAATCACACCCCTAACTTGTAGTGTAGAAATACCCCAAGAAGACAAGTGACATATGAAGGGCGGGGAGAGAGGAAAACACTCAAATATATACAATTTTCATATATATATATATATATATAAAATTCTGTGTGTGTATATACAGACACATACACATACAGTTATTTTAACTAGACAAAGTAAATCAACTACTCCCACCTGTCCCTCTACCTACCCATGATGAACTAGCTGATGTAATTTAAGCATCACAGCAGAGAGGGGCTTTCAGCAGGGATTTTAAGCAGGGGAGTATAGTGGCCTTATGGATCAGTTCATATAAATTATGTATTTTGTTGCCTATCAACATAATCAGACAAGAAAATATATGAAATAAAGATAAGTTACAGTTTGGTGCAGTGGTTTGATAAGGTCATCATGACTGTCACTAGACGACTGTACATTAATAACATGCTGATAATATTGCCTGCTATCAAATCCTTTTAGAAAAGCTTATTAGGTATGATTTATTTACTCAGCTGCACTATGCCAAAGTCACAAGAGTGCAGGATGGCTTTCAGCGTGTACCCATCATGCAAGTACTATGTGTCCCTTATGAACCTATAAGTTTGAAAAAACCACCTGGAAGTATGAAGGGCCAACAAAAGGTAAAAATCATATTATTTCTTGCTTGTTTGAAACTAGAACAGAACAAAAGAAATCCACAGTTATTCTAAAGCAATTTGAGTGGTATTCACTATTATAGAACTACTTCACCAGACATGGGACCAAATAAAACCATTATGAAGAGTGTAATTATGACTACAAAATAAACTGTTGATATAATTGTAGGAATTTGCTCACAAATGCCTAAGTACCAATTTTAAACACAAATTATTGGCATGATCATGTACAAACAAGAAATTCCTGAGTTAATAGGATTGTGCACTTAAAATTGTGCTATAACCTCATTTTGAGGCTAAGGGGAGGAATTGTTAGTCTCAATCGGTGTTGCAGGGCTAGGGCTAACTCACAAATGACTAACGCAGGGTATGGAGGGTGCAGTGAAAAGAGTGAGCAAGATAGTTAGATTTCTTTATCGAATATGGGCCATGCTCTGTATAATTCCATGCTTTGCATAAAATCATTGCCCATACCTCTCTTTGTGAATGATATGCACACATTTCCCCTTCTATGCTTCTGTTCCTCTGTGGTAACAAGCTGCAGAAGACACTTTCGTGGCTTGAAGTGGTGTGGAGAATCTCCCTGTCTAAAGGTCATTGCAAATTTGTCCTCAAACACAACAGAACACAGTTTCCCACTGGTGTTCGTACCTTATACATCCAGATTTTCACTTCATTTCACAAATTTGCTATTGTGATCCACAGAAACAAATGCTCTCCTGATCTGGAAATAACGCTTTTTACTGCACACATAAGATAGCAAAGTTGCCTCCCCATCCCTTCCCTCCCCCACCCCCAAATAAAAACCTTTGGAATGAATTTCTTCTTACAGTAACAAGAATCTGAATTTTGTTGTGACTCAAGATAAGAATGCAATATGTTGAAAGCTACAAAAGCAATTGAAAACATTAGTCTTTAACCTGCAAACACTGACATGTTTATCTTTACTCTACTATTAAAGTCAGGGGGACTAGTCGCCTAAATGGGAGAAAAGTTAAGCATGTTGGTAAATGCTGGCAGGACTGGAGGCTTAAGATACAAATTGACAATGGTCTGTGTTCATATTGGAAAATGTTACAATATTTTAAGAAAGATTATCTTTTAAACATACACTGTAAGTCAGAAAAAAAGTATATACAGTCAGTAACATACCAGGAATGCCTGTTATTTGGAATGAATCTAAACTTAATTTTTCTAAGCAGACTTTGGGAAATGTACACCCAGTGGTAGATTCAAGAAAAGGGGAAAAAATGGTAATTTTAACTTTGAGGACTGAATCATCTTTTGTATAATGTAATATGTACACAAGGAAATGTGTAGATTGTATAAGGATAATACAAGAATTATTAAATAAGGATTTATAGGTGCAATTATTCCTTAAAGACTGTAGACCTTAAGCTTAATACTGTTGTATTAACCTCCAAGTTCTCCAGTATAGCACAGGTCAGAAAGGTATAATTTACAAAGCCTTGCTTTCACTCTGATTGGTTTTTGTTGTATGCATTGCTTTGTTATCCTCTGTTATAGCTGAACATTTTGAAATTTCCAAATCATAGCCAATCAGCAATAGATGGTTCCTCTTAAAAAATCTACCCATTCTGGCAGTAGCTTTGAAATGAGAAAAGAAGTGCATCTGTTGATTAGACAAGGATGACTTTCTTTTACATTGTTTGCACTGTTGTTGTATGTGTTGGTTCCAGGATATGAGAGATACAATGTAGGTGAGGTAATGTCTTTTAGTGGCCCAACATCAGTAGCTGTAAAGGATTAGTTTCCAAGCTTCTCAGAACTTTTCTTCATGTCTGGGAAGATAACCAGGGTATCTAAGCTAAATATAGATTGGAACAGATTATTAAGCAGGAGGGGCTCACATATGCTGTAGGAAACCACTTAAAATTGGCAGTTAAGGGATAGATTGTTAAGCATAAGAGGTTCCCTCCCCATTCCTGGGAGTTAAGGGAGCTCCTATTCCATATGATGTCTCCAGAGAATGTCATGAGCTACTGGGGCTGTGTGTTGTGTCTATGGGGGTGGCTGGGGGGAAATTCCCCCATCTTTCTTGCCCCACATAGTATCTGCTTGGGGTGGAAGTTGGACCAATGGGGCTACGTATGAGACAGAAGGGGTGCCCTTTTCAGCTCTCTATTTCTGCCCCATGTGGTGCACACAGAGTGGGGCATGGATCACTGGGGCTATATGCTAGGTCCCCCTGCCATTGCTGCAGCTGCTCAGGAAACTCTCAGGTGTCCCAGTACAGTGTGTGCTGCTGATGATTTGGCAGTGGTGCTAGCCCAGATTCAGAATGCTTTTGTCTAGTTATTATATTGGCAGGTTGCCACATTTTTTCCTTAGAAATGCAAGCGAGAGAAGAAAAATTGTGATGTTGACAGTTTATATCTTAGCAAAAGCTGGATGGATTTCATTGAACAAAGACAAGACACTTTCGCAGCCTGAGGGCTATCCCTTTGCCAGATTCCTAGGTGTGCTGCTAACAATGGATGTGGGAAAGCTTCGAAAAGAAAAGGTCACAAGAATCTGTATAATGGTAAGTGCTGGGCCACTTAAATATAGGGGCCCTATCACGTTCACCCAAAATACATGAGTCAGAATTTTCAATTTTGGGAACCTAAAATTAAGCACCTAAATCCATATCTCGGCAACTAAATGAAAATGGCCTGATTTTCAGAGGGGTCAAGCCCCTGCAACTCCCACTGACTTCAATGTTTTGTCAACAATAGTTTATCATTCATTTAAAAAAATAACAACTAATCAAACCTAGACTTCTATATTGCAATATTTTTTGAAGAATATAATATTACCAATCTATACCCAAAATGTAGTTAGCTAAATGGTTAAGACGGATGTGAGAAAATCCTGGATTAATCAATAAATAACATTGTAAGTACTGGATCAAGTCTGCAACAGGTGTAAATCAGTGTGGCTCCTTCAAGTTCAATGGAACTGTGCTAATTCACAGCAGCTGGCCCCTAGGTAACTTAATATAGGCTGGTGATGATCCTTGTTAGAGAACAGATTCTGATCATAAGATTAATGAACTCACCTTTTCAGCAATGCACGTAATTGCTACACATGGTTACTTCACTGCATACATTTGCTGCAGCAGTGATTTGCTGCTACCAAAAAGAAAAGATTAAAAGTTTATTTATCATTGTTGCTGTAGCTGAAGTGAGTTTAGCTGCTGTAGGAGAAATCAGTAATATGTATGCAACAGCCCAGCTGAAGTAATTCTTGTGATTATAGGTGCCCTCTTTATAAATCAAAAATCATCTTCATGTCCTTTCAGTTTGAAAAAAAGTGCTTCGGAGCAACAGAAGCAGCAAGATTAGTGTAAATCCATCTCAAATTGCACTGTTAAAGTCAGTATCAAAATGCTAGTATTTAAAAATCTTTTGGTCAATCTAGAGAAAATTACTTACAAGTTCAAGAGCAATTCTGTTACATCTGTTAGGCTTTTGTTGAAGCACACTGCTCTTAACCATTCACCTGACTTCAACAGCTGAAGTATTTTGGTTAGGTCAGCAGCATTGTGTTCAGTTTAGTGAGATGTCTTTATTCCTTTTTCAAAGCAGATGAACAAGGAGTTATAAATATAAGTGTTATTTACCTCCATGTAAAAAATTCAATTAATGCCATGTCTTCGGAGCAATAAATTGCGTCTCAGCAAAGAAGTTGATCTGGCTCTCCTGTCCTTGGTTCTACAGAGCTCTTGTAGATGCAGTTATAAAGTTAGGCCCCTTCAACAACTTAATATAAAAAGCTTCCTGATTTTCTGCAGAACATATTTCTCTGTCTTTGCTGAAGAGGAATACTGAGCATCGTCAAACGACCGTGCCATTATAAAACCATACTCCTGTATGCTTTTCTTCAGAAGCCCTTTGATGTGACTGGACTGGTGAGCAGGAGCTGCAATCAATTTCCAGTTTGATACCAAGGAAAATAGTACTTATCGGACACTATTAATCAACTCTACAGGCTCTTCTAATAGACTTTATTATCTATCTATCAATGATTCAGTGATGCTACTGCAACATTTTATAACAATTTATTACTTTTAAATCACTAAGTCAACCATTTGGGTTCTACCTGTGTAGGGCTAGAAGGAAATCTGAATAATAAAGAACCCAGTATAATGGTGGGCTCTATTCTCTCATTTATGAGCTATGTCACATGACACTCTGTAACATATGGATCTTGTGTGTTTTAGGTAAGAATCATTAACTGCCTACTAGCCAATCCAACAAACAGAATGCAGTGATATACTCATGCAGAGACCTTAAATGTAATGAAATATGGATTTCAAATATGTGCAAAGGGATTCTCTATGGGAATGTGTGTATATGCATGTGCATATATATTTTAAAATATATATGCATGTGCAAATATACACACATACAATATGGAAACAGGAGGAGGTCTAAATTCAAATTCTTTGTTTCACATGGTACATTTCCTAAAATAGGAAGCGCTATCACAGTGGGCAATGCTCAGAACTGCATGAATGCATGGAAAATGAATGGGCACAATCTGCTCGTGCTGATGCTGCTTCATCCAGAGACTGAAAAGCTGTTGTCCCCACATGCTCTCTACTGCTGTTGTCCTTGCACAATCTCTTAGAAGATGAGACAAGGGCACACTCTGGATTCTCAGAATAAGCATAATCAATCTCAAGCGCTCCGTCCCCTCAAGTACAAAAACCGCTGCAAAAGGGAAACAAGCCCCATGGATTGTTTGACGGCACTGCAGTTTCTGATAGAAAGCTATTCCATAGTTGCCCAGTGACAGCATGAAGTGGTATTAGACCATTTGTTTCTCACCCTGTACCTAAACTGTGTAACTGGGCTTTGCGTAAGGGACAAAGCTGGATGGAATTCAGCCCCTAGTCCACCAGCAACCTTCAAGAATATAATGTAGCCCCCTCTGCCAATGCTCTTCCAGATAGGGCTGGTGCAACATTTAGGCAAATTAAGCAGCCGCCTAGGGTGCCTAGTGATTGGGGGCACCTAAAAGTCCCCTCAGGCAAGGAGGTGGAGTGGAGTTGAGCTGGGTGGGGGGTGCGCGGGGAGAGCTGCCCGCAGTAACGGGAGGGGGTGCACAGGGGAACAGCTCCCTGCCCCAGCTCACCTCCACTCTGCCTCCTCCGCTGAGCACACAGCCCAGCTCTAAGTCTCCTCCAATCAGCACCACACGCCTGGCAGGGAGGAGAATTAGAGTGGTGCCAGCGTGCTCAGCGGAGGAGGCGGAGCTGAGGTGAGCTGGATGGGGGAAAACCCAGGCAGAGTTAGCTGCCGTGATAGGGGCGGGGGACGTCTCCCCAGGCAGGGTTAACTGCCACAGGGGGATGGGGGAGAGTCTCCCCGGGTGGGGTTAGCTGCCGTGGGGGGATAGGGGGAGTCTCCCCAGGTGGGGTTAGCTGCCTTGGGGGGATGGGGTGGAGAGGGGTTAGCTGTCATGGTGCGGGGGGTAGCTGCTGCAGGGGGGGCTTCCCCGGTGGAGGGCTGAGTTAGCTGCCGTGGAGGGGTGGGGTTAGCTTGGTGGGGAGTGCAAGGTGGAAGTTTCCCCTAGAGAGCGAAACTTCCTTTCACCGGCCCTGCTTCCAGACTATAACTTCTGTCCTTCGGGTCCGATATGCAGGGGGTGTTCGGTGACTGGATTGGTGAAATTATCCCAAACACATCTCCAACAGCCCAGATCTAATTAGTTTATTTAGGACAAGGGCAGAAGCCTCTTAATGTATCGCTACACTGGCACTGTAAACTCTAATGGACCCAGGAATCACAGCCATGCTAACGTGTCCATACTTCACTACACAGACCTTTTGACTCAGGTTTGCAGCTTGACCTCCATCCACACTGCAAAATGATAGGGCTAACCTATCCCCCAGGAGGCTCCTAGGACTGGGATCCTGAGGACTTCCTGACCCAAGTCAGAATGATGTGGACGTGGATGGAAGGGAGGCTTGGGCTCAAACTTTAACAGGTGTAAAGTGCAGAATAGACATAGCCCTATACAACAAGCAAAAGCAGCAAGAGCCCTGCAACACAGCCATACCACTTCTGTGCGTCCCCTCTCTCCCATCAGTGAGATTAAAGTGGTGTAGTGTACTGTACTGCAGGTCAAAAATTTCACCCAGAGAAGAGGGAATTTTAGGAGTAATTATCAACTAAACTACATGAAGAGAGTTTAATGGGCATTAATTTAATTCCCATTGGACAGGTATCTGAACGACCAAAAAAAAACCCACCACCATCCCTTCTTGCTGGATTTATGTCTGTATTTACAGTGCTCAGATACCAGTGGTAAGCATGGTATATCAATAGACAATATAGTGACCAGATGTCCTGATATTAGGGGCTTTGTCTTACGTAGGCAACCTATTACTGAACCCCACCCCTCCCGATTTTTCACATTTGCTATCTGGTCACCCCAACAGACAAACAGGAAGCAAGAGAAAAACTAATGAAGAAGAAAAACCTAGCTGATCTCAAAAGTAAAAGATGTTTGTGCCTGTAGTGGGGTGGACTGCCCTACTCCCTGTGAAAGTGGGCTGTGGCAGGCCAGGGGGGCCTGCACAGCCCAAGAGCCAATCGGAAAAGGGTTTGTTGTGAGCCAATCAGGGCCCAGATTGTAGACAGCCAATCAGGGCCAGGCTCAGAGGTATATAAAGGCTGCCCAGAGCAGGAGCAGGCAGTCTGTCCCATGCCTTTGACAGGGGAAGGTCAGTCTCCAAAGGGGAGACTAGCACCATGGACAGCGCAGTGCTGGGCAGGCTCAGGGAGGCTAGAAGGCTCTAGCCCATAGCTGCCAGGCTGTAGGCCCTTAGGCGAAGGGCCTAGTGGGTGCAAGGGGCCGTAGGGTAAGCGGCCCAGGGAAACAGACTAAGGAGGAAAAGGAGGAGGACAGCGAGGCTAATGCCAGATGGTCCCTGGGCTGGGACCCAGAGTAGAGGGTGGGCCTGGTTCCCCCCCCCACTTTCCTCCTTGCAGTACACCCAGCCACAGGCTGTAGGGAGTGGCCATTATAGACCACACCAGATCCCTGCCAAGAGGGATTTGACTTTGAGGGCGAGTGGTTACACCTGAAGGCTGGAGTGGGATTGCTGATTATTGATCCCCGGAAGGGGGTGCAGAGAGACTGAGGGGCAATGCTGGAGGGCACTGGCCTTGAAGAGGACACCGCCGAGCAGGGAGCAACGCGGGTCCAGAGACACCAACAGAGGGCAGATAGATGGTCGGGACACCACCAGGAGGGGGCGCTCCACTGGACAGAGCTAATTCCCAGGGTTACCAGCAGGAGGCGCCAGGTGGTGAGTCCCAAACCCGTTTACAGTGCCTAAAAGAGATACAGAATTTTTAAAAGAAAAGTACATTTATAATTAATGCTGTCAGAATGTTCAGGGTATGACGACTTCAAAGTATTTGATCAAAAAATAACAGTCAGGTGAACTACATTAACCGTGCTACTACGCAGTTTTAATTTTTCTTCTCACTTTTTTCAAAATTTTGGTTTTAAAAAAATGTTTAGAAGGAAGAAAGTGAGCTGACATCTTTGAGGTAGGTTTTCACCTTTTACAGCTTTTTTCAGTTACTCTTGGGCAAGTGTACCATGTCACAAGAGTAAACTGGATTCTAGGAGTAACTAGTGGACATTACATGCATAATCTGTTAGATTAGCACATTAACACTGTGACTTTCAAAGCCTCTGCTGAAATGTGGTTTTGGAAGCTCTGGCTGGATTTTAATGTTTTTAAAACTTCTAAAAATAATTAGATCAACAGCAAATAAAAATTAAGAAGCTTGAAGCCTGAACTTACAGTGGAAGCACAGAGGGGCTGGGCTTGCAGTAAGAAATCTTAAAGGATAAGAAAGAAAGGGGGAAAGTGACTGCTGGGAAGTTTCTACTTTTAACCTACACAGTTATCAGCTAGATCTCTGGTCTTTTTTTTTTGTTGTTGTTGTTAATGTTGGTCACACTGGGAAAACTGTGAAGTTGCAACTAAACTGAATATACGGAATACTTCCTAACATTCAATAAATGGAAAAGATTTAACACATTCATTTGTAATGAACACTGTCAGATGCAGAAAAAAAGATCCCTCATGCACTGTAGAAATATTCCCAGGCATTTCAGAATGTTACATATGAATGGTTTGTAACACAGGCTGAAGACATCAGAACTCACATATGTAACCTGGCTAAAACACTGAGATAGGTGGCTGCCAGGGGTGAATTTGTAACTTTGGAGGATGAATTAATATACAAGTGCACAGTGATGGGAACCAAAAATATTGTTGCCAGGCTAACATGTTGAGTGAACCCACACTAAAGTAACAAAATTGCAAAAGCTGAATCAAGAAGGGAGAAAGCTGGCCAGTAAGAGGCAGAAACAGTACCTCTTCCTAGCAAAAAAACAATGGAGCAAACAAAGACACACAGGCGAGATAAAAACCACCACAAAGGCATTTCATCATAGAGCTTCTCAGATGCCACTAAGACAGCAAGCATGATAGAGATCAAGGGAAGTGTCCAGCACATGGAAAGAGTTGCAGAAAATGAAAAGAGGAGGAAAAAATACTTTTTTTGTTTGTTTTTTTTACAAAAGCCCACAAGCCACAAAATAAGTCACATATGGTTGAAGACAAAGAAGATTTTCAGTATTACACATCACATAACAGCAGAGAAAACCAAAAGGAAAACTGTGGTTCCTAATTCTGAACATGAAGGCTGGCAAGCACCCAGGAAGGAAACCCTGTGCCAAATGGATTATGGTTCTATATGCAATCTAATATTTTAGAGAGATTATTGCAAAGTAAGACCAGTATAAATGCAAAAATCTAGTTAACAGTACAGTAGACATAGGCAAAAATTCTATGACAGTCCTAATATGCAAGTCTGATGCACGGAATGGATAACAGTCTGCTTGGACCAAAATCACTTTAGGGAAGAAAGATACTGTACTAGAGATTCTCCTGACATAGTGCTTGGGGTATGCTACAGCCCACCGGGATAGCTGGATATGGATAGAGACCTCTTTAATGTTTTTAACTAAATAAATACTAATGGGAATTATGCAATTATGGGTTACTTTAACTTCCCAGATTAGAGGACAAGTGGTACTAATAATAGTTGGGCCCATATTTTCCTGAATGTGATAGCTGGGACACTTCTTCACCAAACAGATGCTGATCCAACAAGAAGTGATGCCGTTTTAGATTTGGTATTGATGAGTAGGGAGGACCTCATGGAAGAATTGGTTGTAGAGGACAACCTTGGTTTGAGTGACCATGAGCTAATTCAGTTCAAACTAGATGGAAGGATATACAAAAATAGATCTGCAATTAGGGTCCTTCATTCAAAAAAGCTAACTTTTAAAAAATTAAGAGAATTACTTAGGGAAGTGGACTGGACCAAAGAACCCCAGGATCTGAATGTGGAGGTGGATTGGAATTACTTTAAGTCAAAGTTTCAGAAGCTACCTGAAGCCTGCATCCCAAGCAAGGGAAAAAAATTCATAGGGAAGGGTGGCAGACCAAGCAGGATGAACAAGCATCTCAAACAGATCATCAGGAGAAAGCAGAAAGCCTACAAGGAATGGAAAATGGGAGGGATCAGCAAGGACAGCCACCTCTTGGAGGTTAGAAAGTATAGGGATGAAGTGAAAACTGCCAAAAGCCAAGCAGAGTTGGACCTTTCAAAGAGAATTAAAACTGATAATAAAAAATTTGATGTAAGCAGAATCTGAATGAATTCCCCTGACAGTTAGCTGGGAGGCTTTAGGAGCAAACTGTATTTACATGAACACACCTGCTCTGTCTAGATATCTAGCAGAGCAGTGTTGCTCAAAGTGATCAACCTTGGCTGGCGCTAGGTTACAAATCACTTTAGTACTGAATACAGGGTTAGTGAAGTGCTGTTTCAATGTAGCTTTCATTATGGTCTGAATACAGGGAAGCAGGACCATGCTTAACCTGTCCCTAATGAGGGGGTCACCCTCAGCTGAAAGGACCTCGTTAAACTAGGGGCTCAAATGCCAGAGCCCTGTGAAAGTAAAAGGGGTGGGGACGCTTCCCCAAGAGTTTTCCCTGGACTGGTTTAAGCTGTCTCTTTCTCTGTCTCCCCCCCCCCCCCCCACACACACACTGTTCAAATTGCTAAATAGGTTTCATTAGCCTCTTTGCTATTTTAAATGTTCAATGTGAGCTGAAATCAGTTGTGGTAGGGCTATGTTTCTTGCCCTGCCTGCTAAGAGCTGAAAATTACTGAGACCGATGTGCAGAAGTTACAAGAGAGAGGCAGGTGACAGCAGAAAGTGACTGACAGTCAGGTGGTGGCAAGCGGCCAGCAGAACAGCTTGCAGAGAGGCCAGAGCAGAGCCCCGCAGAGAAGTGCAGTCAGTCATCAACCAGCAGGTGGATGGCAGAGAGGGGTGGCGAGCAAGTGCCCAAGCAGTGGAGTGAGTAAGGTGCCTCTTTGCCCCCCTCTCCCCATTTACCCACATTTGAACTCTGCAGATGTATCTCTGAACTCTGGGTCTGCACTGACCAAGGACAGCAATTGTGAGTGGGGTACAGAGAAGTGACAGGCACACTAAAGGGACTTTTGGGTTGCTGGAGTTAAGAACCTGAGGGGAAAAGGACACTGCCCAACTTACTTGGGGTTGGGTCTTTTGCTCACAGTTTATGTTTATGAACCCTGTTTGCTGGGTTTTCCCAAATTAACAAGTTACTTCCTTCCTTTTATTAAAAGTTTCTTTTCTACACAGACTGTTTGCGAGTGGAGAAGTATTGCCTCTCAGAACCATCCTGGGGTGCTGTGTAATTTTCCCAGGTTTCTGGGTGGGGATTCAAGCCAGTTTTGTGTTGTATTGTTGGAAAGGAACCCCTAGATATTGAACCAGGCCCTGGTTGCTGCTGGCTCCACCTGGTAGAAGGGTTACAATAAGAAGAAAACAAACAAAGAAGGAGTGGGACTGCTAAACACTGAGAATGGGGTTGAGATTAAAGATAATCTCGGTATGTCCAAATACCTAAATAAATACTTTGCCTCAGTTTTTAATGAGGCTAACAAAGGTTAGGGGGAGTGGCAGGGTGGCTAATGGCAATGAGGATATTGAGGTAGAAATTACCACATCCGAGGTGGAAGTCAAACTCAAACAACTTTATGGGACTAAACTGGGGGGCCTGGATAATCCATCCAAGAATATTAAAGGAATTGGCACATGAAATTGCAAGTCAAATACCAAAGGTTTTTAATGAATCTGTAAACTTGGGATTGTACCCTATGACTGGAGAATTGCTAATACAGTTCCTATTTTTAAGAACAGGGGAAACAGTGATCCAGGAAACTATAGGCCGATTAATTTGACCTCAATTGTACGCAAGGTCTTGGAACAACTTTTGAAAGAGAAAGTAGTTAAGGACATAGAGGTGAATGGCAATATTGGATAAAATACAACATGGTTTTACATGGTAGTTTGACCCAGACCAAGAAGGTAACTGATTTTTTTAGACAAAGGAAATGCAGCAGATCTAATCTACCTGGATTTCAGTAAGGCGTTTCACATGGGAAATTATCAGTTACATTGGAGAAGATGGGGATTAATATGAGAATTGAAAGCTGGATAAGGAACCAATTAAAGAGGAGACTACAATGGGTCATACTGAAAGGTGAACTGTCAGGCTGGAGGGAAGCTATTAGTGGAGATCTTCAGGGACTGGCCTTAGGACCAACGTTATTTAACATTTTTGTTACTGACCTTGGCACAATAAGTGAGAACACGCCAATAAAATCTGCAGATGACAAAAAGTTGGCAAGTATTGCCAATATGGAGGAGGACCGAAATATCATACAAGAAGATTTGGATGAGCTTGTAAATTGGAGTAATAAAAATGGGATGAAATTTAATAGTGCAAAGTGTAAGGTTATGCATTTAGGGACCAACAACAAGAATTTTTGCTATAAACTGGGGATTTATCAGTTGGGAATGACAAAGGAGGAGAAAGTCATGGGTGCACTGGTGATCACAGGATGACTATGGCCTTAGACTCATATGCTTTAAGATCAGAAGGGAAAATTGTGATCATCTAGGCCTTGTCTACACTACAGGGATAAGTTGACCTAAGTTATGCAACTCTAACTACATGCATATGAGTCTAAAGCCATGTCTACTCTTACCAGGGATTCACACTGCTGCGATTGATGCAGCGGGGGTTGATTTAACGGGTCTAGTGAAGACCCACTAAATTGACTGCAGAGTGCTCTCTGGTTGACTCCAGTACTCCACTGGAACAAGAAGAATAAGGTATGTCAATGGGAGAGCATCTCCCATCAACGCAGCACAGTGTAGACACCACAGTAAGTCAACCTAAGCCTGTGTTTCTCAAACTGGGGTCACCGCTTGTGTAGGGGAAGCCCCTGGTGGGCCAGACCAGTTTGTTTACCTGCCCCGTCCACAGGTCCAGCCGATTGCAGCTCCCACTGGCCACGGTTCACTGCTCCAGGCCAATGGGAGCTGCTGGAATCAGTGCAGGCCGAGGTATTTACTGGCCTCCACTTCCAGCAGCCCCCATTAGCCTCCTCAATACCAGTTCTCATTGTAGGAGTACATACTAGGTGTAAAGATCAGAGAATGTTTGGGGTTTGACTGGAGTGCAAAGTGCTCTGGCTATTCTCAGCTGCCCTTTGGGTTTTTATGAATGATTGTAGGTTACAGTAAACTTTAAGCTGCTCTAACTTAAATCACAAGGTTGGGCAGGCTTCCAGATACCCTGATAATAGAGGATACTAAAAAATGGCATAAAACCACCTCCCCAATCCTCCTTCCCAAACTTGTGTTTGTATCAATGGGCATATGATTCTCGAGCATGAGAAGAAATGAGTCTCTTTATAGTGGACACAGATGATCTCTATATAACAGTTCATAGTGATATGTAAGAATACACAAGGTATTCAGGGACATAACAGCAATAGCCAAGTGAACTATCTAAGAAAAGGAGAAGAAGTCAAAAAATTGAAGATCCTCATTGAACAAGGTATATTGAAAAAAAGCATGCAGCCAAGCGACAGGATCAGTGCTGATCTACAAGAAACTCCAATTTCCTTCATTGTGCAATAGCCAATGTACAGATGATTCCTCAAAGCTACCAACAAAACAATTGCAGAGAAAATTGATCCTGCTCACAATATCAGATGTTGCCTCAAATTCATTATCTGTCTACAGCCAAATAAATTAACATAACCTGAACCTTAGATCTTATGCAAAGTAACACTGCACAAAAAGACAGGTTAATAGGATCTCTGGTAAGATTGTCAGGCCCAATGTTTAGCATCTGGCTAAAACAAAGTTTCTGTTTTAAAGTGTTCTCTGATAGAAAACTCACACATTCTAAAAGAAGGATGGCAGAAATCTTCACATCCCAGCCCCTCGACTGAGGAACCCAATAACAAACCCTATGCTTGTGTGTTGTGCCATCTTGCCCACATTTCCTGCCAGTTCCATTCTTGTAAGACAGGAAGAGACTAAAACTGACAAATTCCCATTTCACTGAATCACCATACAGAGCAGAAATCTTGTCAGATGTAGAGCCCTGCCACCAGGCAAGAATGGAACTGGCAGGCAGCAGGGATTCAATGGCCAAACTTGCACATGTACATCTGCAAATCACAACAGACCAAACAGTCTGTCTTTTCCATTGTCATGCCAAGCAGCTGGAATTTTAATACAGTAACAGATTTTCTTTTGAGGGACTTATTTTAATATTTGGAAAATCAGTTTTATGGGATGACCAAATATGGAAGCTATCAACTTTGACAGTGGTCTTTTATAGGTACGTGTGTAACCATAAAACATCAATCAGGGTGGCCATTTATTTTGTTTCTGACCAAACTAAACCTGTCTTGATCAGTATAGACACAAATGCTATTTTCTTTGGAATCAAACTAGAAAATCCTTTTCACTGTATGAGCTGTCTTACATATCTGGGGTCACACCACATAATTTGTTTTTTTTATACTATTGCTTGCTTTCTAAATGTATAGCTAATTCTTCTCTGATTTTAAAGCAGATCTACTGTGTAATGGTAGGTCCCAGTTACAGATTTCAGTTGACAGATTTGGGAAAAACAGGACTGATCAGTGTCTTGTCTTAGGTATGCAAAAAATAAACCCTGAAACTTGATTTAACATAATAAAAATGGGTTATGTTTGTACCATTTCACAGAAGTATGGAGACATGCTATGCCATTTTCTGTTCTTGCCATAATCTTTGCCTCAAAAATGTGATGTCAGAATCTAATGTTTCATGCATGCTGTGCAATATGTTGAGAAAGAAATCCATCAACCTCATGAAGAAACTTGCACAAATACAGACAGATATCATCTTCCTTTCCACATGCAAACGGATGGACACCATAACAAATGGACTAAAGGTAAAAAATCCACTGCTATCTACATACTACACAGACCAAAGTGAGAGATTATGCCATACACTATCAAAGAAACTGAGGAACCACCTGATCAGCATCCTATACAGCAAACAGGAAAACATCAAAAAAGAGCTCTCCAACCTGGAGACTTTCATTAATAACCAAACTTCCATAAAAACGGACTTCACTAAAATAAGACAGGAGATCTACAGCACTCACTTCACCTCTCTACAAAGGAAAAAGGACTGTAAGCTGTCTAA